>NC_142871.1:64714166-65020000 GCF_051225735.1 Oryctolagus cuniculus | reverse complement strand
GCTGCATCAAAAGTGGAACAGTTGGGACTCAAACCGGCACCCATATGGGATGCTGGCTTCGCAGGTGGTGGCTTTACGTGCTATACCACAACACCAACCCCTAAAACTTATTTTAAAATATGAAAGAAACACATTATGATCAACTCCAAAAATATTAGTCACTTCTAGAAATTCCATTAGAAGTTTACTATATGCTGAATCAGTTCTTTATCGAATCATTTGTTAACTTGAGATTTAAAACATGGGATGGGGCTAACAGCTGGGAAGGGGAGGTAAAGGAGAAATGTGTGGCGAAACTTTAATTATGTTATTTTGGTTAATTTCCTCCTTGTATGCTAATCTTATTTAGAAGTAAATTCTCCTAGTTGGCTGTGGTGGGTGTGATTTGTAGGGATGTATTTACGTCTGTTTTTACAGAGTGCTGTAACAGGGACTAGCTTTGAATCTAAAACTGCCTTAGAACGTTCTAAGCTCATTGATTCTGCAAAGGCCAATTATGCCCTAGAGTTTTAAAGTGTTACCCCAAATCCAGCACCTGGGGTGGACCCGACTGTCAGAGGAAGTGTATTTCTTGGAGATGAAAGGGCAAATCACTGTCTTTTCTAAAAATAGCGATGGGTTTCCACCAGTTCATATCAGCTGGAGGTAGGATTAAGCAGGAGTTGTCCAGGAGGAAGAGACAATAATTGAGTGTGACTATTTCCTGTGCCAGACCTGGGGCAGGTGGTGAAAGTTAAGTGTCGTCATTCAGATAAGGCCCCAAAGCCATTTGCCTGGGTGTCTGTTTGGTTCTTCTGCAAAATGTCCTCTCTGGGTGTTGAGCTGTGGACAGACGAAAGCCAGGCCTGCTCCCAGGGCAGCATCAACAGCCGCTGAGACTCTTGGTGTGATGCCCTGCCAGCAGGGAAACTGGGAAGCTGTTTAAACACAGGTGGCTGGTTTTGCGATAGGTCCCAGTACAGAGACTTGAAGAGTATTTGCCAAGTGACTTCAGTCTGCTGTTTTCAGGACCGTGGGAATCATTTTACTCCCGCCTGGGAGTGGGGAAAGCAGGCAGTGCAGGAAGGCATGCTTGTCTTCTGCCAGCCCGCGCGCAGCTTCCTGTCTTGACCCATAGGATCAGGGAGACATTGTCTCTGGTTTTTCCAGGATAGACCTAAGTAAGGTCCTTGTGTTTCAGAAGTTCCAAGATCTGGTTCTCCTAGCTGAGAAGCAAAGAATGCACACTGGGCTAAAGTTCTCTCCAAGTGCTCAATTAACAGGTAGCAGTGGACAGGAGCCTTCCTGCTGGGCTGGAACTAGAGGGGCAGAAGAGAGCCTTGGAAAGAGCCTTGAGGGCCCTCTGGGTATGGGTAGGGCTCTCAGACCAGCCCCTGAGTTGCTTTGTGAACCTGGGACAGTTGCTCAACTGAGTCGCTGATTGCTCACCTGCAGAAACAAACCCATGCTCCCCTCTCTTAGTTTACTTGATCCCCCGCAGGACCTCTGCCAGCCATAGTCTAGTCTGTGCCTCTCTAACCTCGCACAGACTGCTGGGATGGCTGCTGATGCCCGTCCAAGATTTTATTTTGATCTTCAGGGCACTTGGAGGTTGTTTTGATGAGTCGGAGTTGTCTGAGGCTCTTTAGTCTTTTCATCGATCTTATAATTATTTACTCAACAGGGAATTTTTTTAAAAAGATTTATCTATTTGAAAGGCAGAGAGGAAGAGACAAAGGGAGACAGAGATCCTCCGTCCTCTGGTTCAGTCCCGAGATGATCACAATAGCCAAGGCCAGGCAAAACCAAAGCCAGGAGCTAGGAGCTGCGTTCAGGCCTCCCACATGGGTGACAAGGACTCAAGTTCTTGAGCCATCATCTGCTGCCTCACAGGCACATTGGCAGGAAGCTGGATCATAAGCAGAGTCACAGGTACTCAAATCAGCACTTCAATATGGACTGTAGGCATCCCAAGCCTCACCCTCTTTGTCACAATGCCAGCCACTCAACAGGAAATTCTTGACTACCTACAGATCTGTGCCCACACAAACAAATCCACAAAAGCTAGACCCTAGATGATAGTACATTTTCAGATAGCAGCCTGAGATTTAGCCCCTTGGATGATGCTGGCGTGGTTAATAAAGCTGAAAAGAACGATGGCTGAAAGTCTTGAAGGAGGGAATCAAAACCAACAGTTGTTGGTTGTTTCATTATTATGTATTGTTAATCGTGGTCATGTGATTCTAATTATGTATTAGAAGGGCTATACTTTGGGTATGCAAATAGTTTTCAAAAGTATATTTGAAATAATAACTACATAAACGTCAATACATGACCAGGCTGCCTGCCCAATAATGTGTAAATATTATAGAAAATGATTAAAATGTCATCTGTAGTTTATCAGTTTGTTTAAATAAAAACTGGGTCAACTTGCAGATAAGAGGTTAGGATAAAAGAAGATTGAGACTTCATTGCTTCCATAGATTGAGCCTATGTCTTCCAAATTCAGGGGGCCGCCCCATAATCCTAATGGATTGACTTCCAAAATTCCTTGGATTTGTTCTGCGGGACTTGTCTCTCTAGGGCTTAGCCGGATCCCTGCAGATAGATATTATGGTTTATATACAGTAATTCCACTTAGTGCAGCTGTAAATTTAAGTCTATTGTATTAATACAACATTGAAAGGCAGCCTTGTCCTTGCCGTGGAAGCCCAGCCTGCCTTTCCCATGTGCTGAGCAGAAAATCAAAGATTTTCAATTAGTTGCTTGGAAAGCTCATGGAGAAACAGCCACCCTGCCAGCCACCCATTGTCTGTGGTTTCTGCCTGCTCCTTCCAAATGGGACAAATAAAGAGATTCAGTGCCTGGTCGTTAATGGGTGAGCTTTGGTGGGGGCTTTGTTCTTAAATGGGGGCTTTATCTTATCCCTGCTGGTTAAGCCCCTCCGTGTACTCCTCACCTGTCATAACTGTCATACATTTAATTCATCACGCGGGTGGACAGGCACTTGCTGATCAAGCCACAAGGCAGGAGGAGGCTGAGAGCAGGGCCCCACCAAGTTCACCGTCAAAGACGATTACGAGATTCTAACGAAGATTTTTAAAATAAGATTCTAATCAAGTCAGCAGTTTTGCGCAGGAGAGTTTTCTTCTTTGTAATTTTTCTGCAGAGGAGCTTGGATTTTAGAAGCCACCATTTCAAAAGAGGCTGCGACAAACTGTGTTTGCTTTTAGGCATACTCGTTAAAAATGTGATGCGTGTTCCTCTGCTCCTCTCCTAAATGATCTTTAACTTTTTTTTCCAATTATAAAAATGCATTATAAAAGCATGAAAAGATTTAGAAACTACAATAACGAAAAAATCAATAGTTCTCTACCACCCAGTTATTGTTTAATATTTTATCATGTTAAATATATTTAAATTATTTAATGTTTTATAAATTGCATATAATTTGTTAAATATTTAATATTTTGTGTGTTTCTAATCTTTTTTCCTATGGATATGTATGAGGGACTTCAAAAAGTTAAAGGAAAATGGAATTAAAAGATAAGTTTGGGGGCCGGCACTGTGCCGTAGTGGGTAAAGCCACCGCCTGCAGGGCTGGCATTCCAGCGGCTGCACTTCCAATCCAGCTCTCTGCTATGGCCTGGGAAAGCAGTGGAAGATGGCCCAAGTGCTTGGGCCCCTGCACCCACGTGGGAGACCCGGAAAAAGCTCCTGGTTTCTAGCTTCAGATTGGCCCAGATCCAGCTGTTGCTGTCATTTGGGAAGTGAACCAGCAGATAGAAGACCTCTCTCTCTCCCTCTCTCTGCCTCCCTGTAACTCTGTATTTCAAACAAATAAATAAATCTTTAAAAAAAAGATAAATTCATTTTGATGCAAAAAATTTTGAAATGCTTATGAGGGATCTTCAAAAAGTTCACAGAAAATACTTACTATGAAATATCTGTGTGTAGATTTCAAATCTTTTTGCACCAAAATAAACTTTTAACTTTGTATTCTTGTTATTCCAGTTTCTCCTGATCTGCATTTCAAATTTTTATAAGTACCTAATTACTTTTTTTAAAAAAAGATGTATATATTTATTTGAAAGGCAGAGTTACAGAGAGGCAGAGAGAGAAAGACAGAGAGGTCTTCTATCCGCTGGTTCACTCCCAAAATGACCACAACGGTCAAGCTCAGCCAATCTGAAGCCAGGAGCCTGGAGCTTCTTGCGGGTCTCCCACGGGGGTGCAAGGGCCCACAGACTTGGGCCATCTTCTACTACTATCCCAGGCCATAGCAGAGAGCTGGATTGGAAATAGAGCAGCCAGGGCTCAAACTGGTGCCCATATGGGATGCCAGCACTGCAGGTGGCAGCTTTACCCACTACGCCATGGCGCCGGTCTCAGTACATATTATTTTTATGAAGAAGAAATGTATACTAATAATGGCTTCAATTATAAAATTGATGTATTAACCTAAAAAAATGTATCTTTCTACCTCCCCCCAATTTTTTATTTTCTGCAAACTATTTAAAATATTTATCTATTTTTATCTAATTGAAAGAGAGAGAGAGAGCACTTCCATGCACTGGTTCACTCCCCAAATGGCCACACAGCTTGGACTGAGCCAGTTCAAAGCCAGGAACCTGGAACCCCATCCAGGTCTCCCATGTGGGTGGCAGGGGCCCATCACCTAGACATCGTCACTGCCTCCCAGGATGTATTAGCAGGAAGTTGGATGGGAATTTTTTGTGTTTTTGTTTTTGTTTTTGTTTATAATTCACAATCTTTTATTGGGATTCCGCTCAAGGCAAGGTTCCCCGGTCCCAACAGAGCAGGAGCCAGGGAAGTCGCGCGTCAGAGGTTGGAAGGTGTCTGATCCTTACTGGTTGATCTTTAGGCACCTGTGGGGACCTTGACAAGGACTTTTCTTCCCTGGAAGTGCGGGTAGGGACTCTCCATTCCCGGAAGTATAGGCCTTCTCTCCTTGCAGATCCCAAAGCTACCATCCCGACCTTTTGATGATAGGAAAGGGGGCGATGATGAGTCTCTCTGGCTACTTCCTGCTGATTGGGGACGATGAGGTACTCTTCACTGGCATGGGGCGATGTCTCAAGCCGCTGTCTCCTGGGTGGGAGCCAAATATATCCCTGTAGCAGCATTTGGTTGACCGCCTGGTTGCTGAAGGCCTTAGTTCATTCCATTATCACCTGCTGTAAACACTTAAACAGACACTGTAGTATACAAGTCTGGGTGAGAATAGCAACCAGTGATCCCAAGAGTGGCATTAACCAGGAGAGGGTATCTTTACATTGCTTCTGATGCCTAGCTTTCTCTTCCTCCTGGTTTTTGTTAAAGCAGACCAGAGAATGCAAGTCAAGGGGGTGCTCAAGTCAGACGGGAAGTTTTTTTAGCTATGACTTGAACCTGCACTCCAGCGTGGGGTGTGGGTATCCCAAGGGGTGGCTTAACCAACTGTGGCATCATGATGCTTTCCCTTCCACACAGACTTTCTGAGGTCTGCTCATCTATATATGGTTTCCACCAAAAATGACTATATTAATACCAATTAATTATGAACTCAATTATTTTCTCCATTAGTACATGTCTTCTGAAATCATTATTTAATAAAATCTGGACATGCTTATTATGAAGTGCTCAGAGCCTGCCTGTGGGCATTCAGGAAGCTCGGGCCCTTTTCCAGGTGCTTCAGCTGTTTTAGATGATGTAGTCTTGATTTAGTCCACCTCCCAATGAATTAGTGCTGTTATTGTCTGCATTTTGCTGATGAGGAATAGGACAGGTAGCGAAGGTAATTAACTTGCCTAAAGTCAGATCGCAGGTAAATAGTAGAGCCAATTCTTTTTATTTTTTTTAAAGATTTAATTTATTTATTTGAGAGGTAGAGTTACAGAGAAAGGGGGAGACAGAGAGAGAAGTCTTCCATCTGCTGGTTCACTCCCCAAATGGCTGCAACCAGCCAGAGCTATGCTGATCTGAAGCCAAGAGCCAGGAGCTTCTTCTGGGTCTCCCATGTGGGTTCACAGGCCCCAGCACTGGGGCCCTCTTCCACTGCTTTCCCATTAGCAGGGAGCTGCATCAGAAGAGGAGCAGCTAGGACACAAACCAGCAACCATACACCACAGCGCCAACCCCTGAAGCCAATTCTTTTACCACTCTCCAAAATAGCCTCATAGAATTTGCTTGTATAAACAATACATTAATCTAATTCTATACTGTTGGTTATTTGACTTGCTTCAGTTTTTCAATATTACAAACACTTTATGGTCAAGAACTTGGTGGGTAATTCTCTGGGGCAGTCAATTACTTCCCTAGAATAAATTTCCTATAAATGCAATGTCTGTGTTAAAATGTATGATAAGTGTGCTTCCTCCTAAAAGCTAAACATACAACTATCATATGACCCAGCAATTCTATGAGATATATACACAAAAGAGTAGGAGATAGAGATCCAGATACTTGTATGCCAGTGTTCAGAGCAGCGTTATTCGAAAGCACAAAGTGGGGAAGCAAGGCAAATGGCCATGAGCAGAAAATGAATGAACAAGATGTGCCGCATCCGTACACTGAAATGTTAGCCATAGTGGAGTTCTAATAAATGCTATGTGTGGATGGACTGAAAAGGTTATGGTAAGTGAAACAAACCTGACACCAAAGGACAAACAGTATGTGATTCCCCCTATCTGAAGTATCTTGACAAAGCAGAACCAAGACATGGAAAATAGAATAGAGACTACCAGGGACCAAGGAGGGAAGGATTCGGAGGTTATGGCTGGATAGGTATACAGCTGCTATTTTCACTGATGAAAAAGTCTTAGAAATGGGGGTGATGTTCTATAATAGTATGAATGTGATTAATTCTACTGAGGTGTATGCTTTAAAACGATGAAGAGGCTGGTATTTGGTGTAGTGGCTAAGATACCAGTTAAAGATACCCCTGTCTGTACTGGAGCCTATGGGTTCAAGTTCCAATTCCAGCTCCCGGTTCCAACTTCCTGCCACTGCAGACCCTGGGAGGCAGAAGGTGATGGCTCCAGTGTTTTGAGTCCCTGCCACCTAGGTGGGAGACCTGGTTCGTGTTACTCCAGGTCTGGCTTTGACTGTTACACGCATTTGGGAAGTAAACCAGCGCTTGGTTGAGAGCGGTCTCTGTTCTCCTGCCTTCCTTCTTTTTCTCATGAGTCACAGGCACTCACAAAGATTCATTTAAATTTGCATTTATATAAACTCCTCCTGCTGCAGCTCATGCACTTTTTCAAAGCCTGACTAAATTTCCCCTGCCATCCGTAGTCGTACCTTTGAATGCTGCTCCTTCCCAGGCTATGCTGAGCGGGGAGTTTGGGCCAAGAGATGGACATCCTTGCCTGGAAACACGGGACTCTCCCGGGGTAACCCTTCCAGTGCTAAAGACAGCGATGGCCTTTTTCAAAGAGAAGAGGCTAAGCAGGTGTTTCCTTTCCCCACATAACAAAGGTAATGTTGTCCTCTTTCGTTTTCCAATTTCAGTTTCATTAGGGCCGCATGCTTGCTGGACACTCTGGAGGCTCTGGTCTGTCTGCCACCCTTGCCACTGTCAGGTCAGCAAGAAGAGAGCCTTCTTCAGCAGTAAGTGACTTCCGGTCACTCGCCCATCATGTGCCTGGCGAGCAGGCTGCGTGGGACTGAGGAGGACACCCTGGGTCTTGGGGATAAAGACTTCAGATTTGCCATCTGCTCTGCTCCCCCAGCCACTGCCCTGGATGGGCCATTTTGCCTCTCTTAGGAAATGAATGGGATCTGAAGGCTCCCTTCTGGCATGTAGGGTCTCTCAAGTGTTTAGTGCCTTAGCACAGGGACTAGTCAGTTAAAAAATTTGAAACACACTCAGCTAAGTACAAATACAGTCATTTGATTATATATCTTCCAGTAATGTCTGTTAATAATTAAAAAAAAAAAAAAAAAAACTTGGGGTCGGTGCAGTGGCGTAGCAAGTAAAACCACTGCCTGCAGTGCCGGCATCCCATATGAGCCCTGGTTCGAGTTCTGGCTGCTTCCACTTCCGATCCAGCTCTCTGCTCTGGCCTGGGAAAGCAACAGAAGATGGCCCAAGTCCTTAGGTCTCTGCACCTGCGTGGGCAGACCCAGAGAAAAATCCTGGCTCCTGGCTTCAGATCAGCATAGCTACAGTCATTGTGGCCATCTGGGGAGTGAACCAGTGGATGGAAGATTTCTCTCTCTGCCTCTGCCTTTCAAATAAAATAAATAAATCTTTAAAAAAACCTTGATAAATCCATCAATGAAGATGCTTAAGCTGCCTTCTAATGCAGAGGATTTTTTAATCAAAATTGTTTATAGACTTCTGCTACTCCAAAGTGGCTTCAGGAGTTTAAAAATGAGAACCAGCATTGCAGTGCAGTGGGATAAGCTGCTGCCTGTGGCTCCAGCATCCCATATCAGAGCACCAGTTTGAGTCCCGGCTACTCTGCTGCTGGTCGAGTTCCCTGCTAATGTTGCTGGGAAAGCAGCAGATGATGGCCCAAGCATTGGGCGATTGCCACCCTTGTGGGAGACCCGGATGGAGTTCCTGACTCCTGGCTTTGGCCTAGTCCAGTCCTGGCCATTACAGCCATTTGGGAAGTGAACTATTAGATGGAAGATCTCTCTGTTTCACTCTGCTTTTTAAATAAATAAAATACGTTTTTTTAAAAAAGAGTTTTAAACCAGAAACATCTGTATAACTTAGGGAAAATACAAGGATGCTTCAAAAAGTTCACAGGAAATGAGATTAAAAGTTTATTTGGGTGCAAAAAAATTTGAAATTCACACTTGATTTTTCATAATATGCCTTTTCCATGGACTTGACAAAGGCCTCTTGTATTATAGCTTTTTTTCCCTTGCCAACAGCAAGAGATACCTGGAATGTAGAATGTCCTTTTATAGTTGCATCAATCATGGAAAGAAAGCAAACAGGAATCTGGAAAAGAAAAAAAAAGTGCCCAATTTGTCAATTCCCATGACACGTCTTCCTACAGTAAGGCATGACATTACTCTTCTTGTGGTTTGGCTGCTCGCTGCACGGCTCTGATGCCACAGAGAAAGGGAGAAGATGCTTCTCAGACGTTGTAAAGGACACGTGCCAAGCACGTGGAAGGTAAATCCCCTAATTCAGTCCGTTCTTCCAGCATTCTCTGGCAGACAGCCAAGCTAAATATTTCTGCTGGATAAAAAATGCACTCTCATGTGCTTCCCTCTTTTCTGGTTGCCTGGCTTCAGCTGGAGGGGTTGCCTCAGTGAGCAGAATCGGAAATAAGTTGGCTTCCTACACCTATTTGTGCTTTTCCACCTCAATTTCCCTAAGCTATTGATTACTTTATGCTGGAACAACATTGGGAAAGAGATTTCATGTAATTCTCCCCACTCCTCTCCCGCCATCTCTCAATTTGTTTCGAATGATGATCTCTCAGATTTCCTAAGTGGCCATCTTTTTGCCCGCTGCATGTTTTTTTTGGCAAAACCAGTTTTCAAAGGCAGTTACATTTGGTCTACTGAGATCCAACATATGGGCCAGTGGGCTTGTGTCAGATGGGGATTATAGCTAATTGAAATTTATGACACAACTGCTGACTTCATTAGGACTAATTAGAAGAATTGAATTGGGAATTAACATTCAGATACCCCCTTCTAATTGCTTTAGATGTTTTTCTACTACATAAAAGATAGGGCATTTTTGGTAGTTGTAGGAAGCATACAAATGGAATTACAGTGCAGATTTGCATCTGCTGTTTTTATCCAGTGGTTTATCATGAGCCTTCTCTCATATTACATTTATTTTAAAACTTTTAAATGGTTGAATAGTACTCATGTCATGTAGCCATCTCATCTTCTATTTAGCAATTTCTATAAATTTGAATATTCAGGCTGTTTCCAGTTTGTCGTAATTACACATAATATTGTAATTAATATGCTCATATCACTGACTGCTCAAGTTATTTCCCTGTGGATGTATTCCCATTAGTATATTCATTTGTTCAAGGTTATGAATCTTCAAGACTCTCAGTAGCTAAATTTCTTTCCAGAAGTTATACCAGCAAAGTATAGATTGTAAATATCTAGAAATTAGATTTAACCTAAAATTTCCATCTTATATTTTTCTTTCTGTAAAATGTTGGTGGCATTATCAATATTTGAATAATTACCCAGTGGCTTAATCTTTTGTTTATTTGACAAACATGTTGGGTTCCAATAGGGTGCCAGGCATATGCCATCACCCCAAAGAGTAGCTTTTGTCACCTTTAAATATTTACTTTTAAGACAATCTTGCAGACTGTTTCTTTGAATATTTATGATTTATAATGATGTGTTCTAACAATCCACATTAAGAATGCATCTTGTCATGCCATCCACCCAGAGAATAAGAATCCAGTTTGATAAGAATGGTATACGTATCCCATAAAAAATTAATTCATGAAGCTGACAACACCTGTTTCCGGTAGAATGCAGGATTTTGAACTGATTTTCTGGTACTGGGTACCGCATTGGTGTTCCTCATCCACACTCATGCTGGGAGCTTCCTTCCCAAACCACAACCTTCACCCATCGTTGGAGCTAGGGATGCAACCTGTGGCCCTGGACCCAAAGCCAGCCTAAGTGACCCCTCTCAGGTCAGACCTGTGTGTGTGGCTGCATTGCCTCAGTTCTTTGTTAATCTCAGGGACAGATTCCAGATGGAAAACTGAGTGGCCCTGGGAACTGTGACCTTGTCCTCTATACTAACCAGGTGTGCCTCGCCTGAGACTTAGGTAGCTCATAGGCCCCAAGCACAACTCCCCTGGAAGAGAAAGGCAGAGCAGAGAGAAGGAGAGCGAGAACAATCCCCTCTTCCTGTGTCTGGATCCTGCAAACCGGCTGAGGGGATTTCTGCCCTGCCTGGGGAGGCTCTGGCAGATGCATCTGTGTGGCTTCTGCTGCCGTCCGTGGCGCTGCGTGCGTAGGGGAGCTTCCGGACAACCCTCTACCCATTTCCGTCTCAGCCGCGCTGGGAGAAGAGAACAGAAACGTGGTGGGCTGGACTGAGTTCTTCTCTGGAAAGGGGATGGTTTCAATACTGCGCAGCCCACAGAAAGCTTCCAGGGGTGCTTTAAAGGGAACCTTATGGCAACAGGCCTTTGAGCTTTCCCGGAAGACGTGGTCTGTGTTGTACACACAGATCTAGCTGGGGCGGAAGAGGAAGTACTGAGGTTACCAAGGAGTGGGAGAAGGGGTGAGAGCTGGCTGCCGGCCTTTCCCTTCATCTGGAGCCAACCGCCAGGTGATAGACATCCAACTCCCAGCGATCAATGAATGCGTGTCCCTGTGCGCATGCGCATCATTCTCGGCTCGGTGATTGTTTTGAGAGGAAGAAGAGAGAGAGAGACCGAAAGAGAGACATATAGAAGAATATCCCATCTGCTGGCTCACTGCCCAAATGCCTGCACTCCCCAAATTCCAAGGGAGGACCAAGCCAAAGCCAGGAGCTGGGACTCAGTCCACATGGCCCACATGGGTGGCGGGACCCAACTCTCTGGGAGGTGAGCCATCCTGCCACCGCCCAGGATGCAGACTGGCAGGAATCCGGAATTGGGAGCTCCAGCTGGGCCTTGAACTCAGGCACTGTGATATAGCATGCAGGCATCCCAAATGTTCTCTTAGCCACTGAGCCAAATACCCCTTGCTTTATCTGTCATCCTAAACCAAAGTATGTCTCCAGTTTCCTTTAGATTATAGAGTTTTAAAAATTTTAAAAAGGTTTTATTTATGTATTTATTTGAGAGGTAGAGTTATAGACAGTAAGAGGGAGAGAAAGAGAGGCCTTCCATCCACTGATTCACTCCCTAAATGGCCACAACAGCCAGAGATGAGCTGATCTGAAGCCAGGAGCCAGGAGCTTCCTCCAGGTCCCCCATGCAGGTGCAGGGATCCAAGGACTTGGGCCATCCTCTACCACCTTCCCAGGCCATAGCAGAGAGCTGGATCAGAATTGGAGCAGCCGGGGCTAGAACTGGCGCCCACATGGGATTTGGGCACTGCATAAGGAAGATTAACCTACTGCACCACAACTCCGGCCCCTGGATTATAGATGTTAAAGGTGTTGTTTTATCATAGTATATCCTGTTGTTTCTTCAATTTTAAAATTGTTCTGAAAATAATTAAGTGATTTGATTGTGCGTGTCCTCTGATCAGCTGAATGGTATTTTAATTTTTTAATTTATTGCTTTGTCTAGATGGTATGTAGCTACTTAATGCTAAGTTATTTGTGATGTTTTTATAAAAATAGAAATGATTACAACCTTGTAAGTGGTTTCAACAAGTTTATTTGTTGGGAACATGATCAGTTGTGGAATTGGGAACCCAGTGACCAAATGAGGAAGGAGGCCTGGCTCTGGGATTGACCCTGCTGCAGGCCCACACCCTTGTCTGCATCCCTCAGAGACCAGATGTGACTTTGAACTTGGAGTCTTTCAGAATTTATGGAGGTCGTATTGATGCATATGGCTTCTGTGAGGTGTGCTTCTTCAATCATCAGCATTTCAGCACCAGGAGAGAGCAGAAAGCTTGCCCTGCAGAGTTGAGACTGTTAAGCAGCTATGTGGTATGCCAGCATCCCATATGAGCACTGGTCCATGTCCTGGCTGCTTCACTTTGAATTCAGCCCTTCCCCCACCCCGCCCTGCCCCACCACATCAACAGTGGTGGGAGCCATGTGAGGTTTCAGGGCAGGGAAGGACCACGGGAAGGAAGGCTGTCATTCAGAGTGACAATTCCAGAGACAGTGGACATGTGGAAAATTGCAAAGGAAGGGAAGAGAATATGGAGAAACTTATTATGAGGCCGTGGTAGTATGTTAATATGTTAATGGAAGAGGTAAACTATGGCAGTTCATGTTCCTATACTAACATAGATTTCCAGGATCTGATTCTTCACCAGTTCTATATATTTTGAGACTGTTGAATTTTTATTTTCCATCATCTGTGGCCTTCAGAATAAGGACATAGTGCTTGGCCACAATGGCTTCTTGGGAAATTGAAGAGATAAAATAAGCTTTGCATAGCCTTATATTAACCATAAAATGCCCCTGGTCTGGTAAAGCTCTACCTTGGCCCTCAGAGGCTGTTGTGTTTATTTTCCTGTAGGGTTACCCCAGTTTTACCACACTGAGAATTTTCCGACTATCAAATGCTCATCAGAACTTCTAATAGAAAGGAGTCCAGCCGTTAAAAAAAAAAAAAGATTTTATTTATTTGAAAGACAGTTACAGAAAGTGGGGAGGGGGGTCGGGGAGAGATATCTTCCACCTGCTGGTTCACTCCCTAGATGGCCACAATGACCAGGGCTGGTCCAGGCACTCCCTACATGGCCACAACGACCCGTATTGGACCAGGCCCAATCCAGGAGCCTGGAATTCCATCTGGGTCCCCAATGTGAGTACAGTGGCCCAAGCACTGGGCCATTTTTCACTGCCTTCCCAGGCCATTAGCAGGGAGCTGGATCCGAAGTGGAGCAGCTGGGACTTGTACCAGTGCCTGTATGGGGAAGGCAGCACCACAGGCTGTGGCTTAACCTGCTATGCCGTGGTGCCAGCCCTGAGACGGAAGTAGACTTTCCCTTTCCAGGGAGAGTGGCAGAAAGCTTCCTTTTCTTCTATTACTGTACTCTTAAAAAAGCTTTGTTTACTTACTTGAGGGGACAGTGTTGTGGTTCTGTGGCTTAAGCCACCTGCCTCCTGCCGTGCCGGCATCCTATAAGATCTGCTGCTCTACTTCTGTTATTTCTGACTTCCTATCTAATACTTCCAATCCAGCCTTCTGCTAACGTGCACTTTGGAAGGCAACGGATGCTGGCTCAAATGCTTGGGCCCCTGCCACCCACATGGGAGACTGGGATGGAGCTCCTGGCTTTGGCTTGGACAAGCCCTGGCTGTTGCAGCCATTTTGGGGGGGGGGGTGAACCAGAAGATGGAAGATCTCTCTCTCTCTCTCTCTCTCTCTGACTCATCCCCCCCCCCCCAACTCCCCGGCACTCTGCCTTTCATCAGCTGCTTCCCTACGGAATCAGAAGCACAGAGTAACTGAGACCAGAACTAGGTTCTCCAAAGGTAGCATCCTTAGTGGAGACTTAATGCTCATCCCCAGCACTGTAGTCTTATTCCAGAAGTCAGGGGAGAAGCTCCGAATCCATCATAAAAATCAATACAGGTAAAATCAAAATATATAAAACTCCCAAGACATAGCTGAAATGGTATGACTCACTACTATTGAATAATAAGCAAACATTGGAATTGTCCTACTTGTTTATATTTAGAAGAATTTACAGTGAGAGTGGCTGTGAAAAAAAGTTAAACTTGAAATTATAGTATTTTGTGTAGAAAGCATTCAGGAAATGGGATGAGGTTGACTATGTTTACGTCAGTCTTCCACTTGAAAAACACAGAAAGGCTGTTTACGTGTTGACAACACAACCCACTTGAGTCATTTAAAACTGTAGCACTAGACAAAGTCTGTCACACAGGAATCCTTAGTTCTGAATTAACATCATAAGAGAAGGCATAATGCTTAGGACAATCCAATGCCATTTCAGACTACATTGTTTAAGGTGTTCAAGTCTGCCTCCTACACACAAACAAATGGATTATATGCAAATAGTTGCATAACTTATTTATCTTTGTTTGAAACTGCTGTGCACATCCTAAAACAATTTTGCAATCAGAATTATCAGCCCACTAAGCACCAAGGAGTTTGTTTTGTTAATTGCTGTAGTTAAACCTAATTACTGTGGGGTGGAGTGACCTGAAGAGGAGGGAGGCCCTGAGGACTGGCAGAAGGAAATTTTGGGAAGAAGGGCCTGTGTCCGGCTGTGCACATGGGTGAGAGTGGGCAGAAGCCAGTCCCGCCAGAACTGTGTCCTTCGCTTTGGGGAAGTTGACTGCATCTGTGTTTGGCGGGGGACCCTATTCTCAAGCACTGTTGTCAGTGGTAGGTTCTTCCCTCCTCCCACCCCCCATAAACCTGCACATTTTTATGTCTGTGGCTCCTCCCCTCGACTATTCTGTTAAAGTCCAAGAACAAGGCTTGAGCGACAGTATACTTTCTCTAGAAAAGGACAGCGTGTCTCAGAACCCACTGCAGCCAGGACCTCAGAACCACGTGGAGCCCATTCGTGCAGTATACCCTCAACAGTGGTGCAGGCACAGTGCTAAGTGCTAGGTTCCAACGAGGCCCACGATTACTCATAGTGCAGTAAGCAGAAGAGCACAGGAAAGATCCTTGTGCGGGAGGAGGGGCGCGTGGCGAGAGCATGAACACAAAATGGTCCACGTGAGGAAATGGGGCGCGACACCCCCTGTTCCCTGGGGGCACAGTGTTGGACTGGAAGCCAGGCCCGGCGCTGTCACCATAGCCAGCAAGTCCAGAGCAGCACGAAAGGCCAGTGCTGCCAGTCGGCTGCTGGGTTGCATCTTTGCCTGCTGGGTCTTCCGAAACTAAAAGTGTTTCCAAGAATGCCCCAAATCCCACGCACGACTGTGTAAGTAGGCTGCACATAACCACCTGAGGACTCGTTGCGCGTGGTGGTGTTTTTTCAGCCACAATGGCATTTTGGAAAACTTTCTCTCTCTCTTCTACAGGATGGAGGAAGCCTGTCACGGGGCAAAGCCTTTCCTTCAAGGCTGGCAGAAGCTTTTTAGATGAATGTAAACTAGCTGTGGATGAAGTAGAGGTCACCAAGGAAATAAACCTTTGATTTGTTTAAACATATTCCAAGTAGAACATCAAGACGAATTGGGGTCGCTCGTCTGATGAGGTGAAAGCTTTGGGAGAATGCCAAGTTAAGTAGCAGGGTCCCTGTGATTAGTTCTTGGTTGCTGGGTAAATGTGTTTACTTTCCTCCGCTGGTATTTATACTAGTTAATGTGTTGCTCCAGATAAATCGACTTCCTGAGCCCATCTTTCAGCTTGTTCTCCTCTCTTCCGAGCTGACAAATGGTTTGAGTTTGACACAGTTTATCAGTTGATCCCCTGCTGGGTGCTGCCAGCCGCCAGCTCAGACTACCGCCTCGGAGAAAAAGTGAATTGTCTCAGATGTTTTCATCCCAGTCTTGGGTCCAGAGACACGATGTGTCGCTCAGGGACAGATTCTGATGGCGGTGAGAAAATTTTGCCTTCCGAAGCACAAACATCTCCAGCCCAAAATGGGTTCCTGATCATGTCCTGGTAGGGCCACTGTAAAATGGCATCAAATGCAACATGATTCTCCTTTTTATCAGAAAAAATTAAACCTGTCTGGTGATTGTTGTCATACCTGGCCGGCAAGCACCAACACAATGTGTCCCCTAAAATGACCACAGCCCCAGCGAGGGCTCCTTTGGCTGGGGGCGCGACAGCGGGCAGGTACCTTTCTTGTTGTGTCAATGCTTCTGGTCATGGGAACGTGGGGATGGAGGGCCTCTAGGGAGTCGGTTGGCGTCTCTGGAATTTACAGTTTGGTTTCTCAAGTGTTTCATCCTAACACCTTTTTAAAGAAAGTGCTAAACTGAATTCTATGTTCCACTTATTAAAAACACTTATTACACACTTCAACAATTATCAACTCAGGATCTGGGTTATTGGATCTTTACCTCAACCTCACTGCTGATGATTTTGAAACAAATGCCAAGAAAGTGTATGATTTCTTTCCTTTTAAAAAATTTTATTTATTTTCATTTTATTTGAAAGGCAGAGGGTGGGGATCCTCCATCTACTGGCTCACTCCCCAAATGCTTGTAAGAGCTAGACAGAAGTCAGAAACCAGGAACTCCGTCTGGGTCTCCCATGTGGGTGGCAGGGACCCAAGCACTTGAGCAGCGTCTGCTGCCTCCCACACCGCTCACCAGCGGGAAGCTGGATTGGGAGCAGAGTATCAGGGACTTAAACCTAAGCACCGCAGTGTGGGATGCGGTGTCCCAAGCAGCAGCTTAACCCACTGTGCCACACACCCACTCCTACCATTTTATCTGTGACTATCTCAGTATGTACATCTGAAATACAAAGATTTCACTTAAATATGAGGGTACTTCAAAAAGTGTGTAGAAAAGTGGAATTATTTACTTTTTGTTTGCAAACCATTTTGAGATCCATCAGATTTTTTTCTGTAACATGAACTTCCCATGAACTGTTTGAAGACCCTTCATCGTACCCATGGATTTCCAAAGTTTTTGCACCTTATCTTTCCATTCCATTTTCCATGAACTTTTGGAAGTGCCATCGGGCAACAAAACAACACATAATTCTTGATTATGGGAACTCTGGCTAATTCCAAAGCTGTGTTTCTTGAAGGACCGATTATTATAGCTAGGCTACTGGCTAAGGGAAAGTTGAAAGGGCTGGCTCCATCAAAAAATGCACCCCAGGGTATGGCAAATATATTTTTGACTCCTTTCATGGATTTTGGAGGGAGATTCTAGAAGGAGAGCATGTACACACACACACACACACACACACACCACTAGCATTTACAGCTCTGTTCTTTCCATGGAATTAGATCCTGTGGGATGCTGGGTGAGAACGAACACTTGACTTTGCCTGCTGGTGGCAGTGGCAGGGGCGCAGTACTACCCGGAGAAGCACGGAGTGTGCCTTCCACACACTTCGGCGCACACAGCCTTGGCAGCAAGCAGGGATCTAGCAGTTGGATGGTCCATGTGCCCCGCGCCACTTGTTGAGTGACGTGCCTGTGAGCTTGATTAGCTGTTACAGATTAGAGAGCTGGCTGAGGCCCTGAGTTATTGATTTGGATGCAGCCTTCTGTTCCACACCACCACGTCCACCCCCTCACCCCCCCCCCCGCCCCCTTCTTTCTGTCCACAAGCTCTGAGGAAGAGGCGAGAAGTGGAAGAGGAAGGGGGGGGGTCCAGATGGAAGAAAAGAGTGTTGAAAAGATCCTGTAGGAAGTAGGTCAGGTACTTTGGAGATTAGAGTAGTTTGCTTCATCCCTGAATGCGGGAGCCAGAGACAAGTAGCATACAATTAGGAGGAATTAGAACAGCAACAAGTAGCTTGGATTTATCAGCTTTAATTGTCTATTGTCAGGACGGAGCTCTCCTGAGGATCACGGGTGCCTGGGCTACATCCTAATACTTTTAATGGACCTCCATTGTGGGATTATCTCTCCCAAAGATGGGGAGGCTGCCTGAAAACACTGAGCTGCTACTTTCTCTGGGATGCATCCCATTCTAGGAAAATGCAGGGCACCCAGCGATCCCCAGAGGCGCACCTGAAGGGGCCAGATGCCTATTGAACATTGACAGTCATCCTGCTGCCAGCCTGTGCTTTGAGGAACAATGGGGGGAGATGGAGACCAGATAAGAGAGGGCTGATGGCTTCAGAATCCCCACACTATCTTCCTGTTAAAAGGTTTCCTGGCTTTATTCTTAGTCAACAATAGAGAGTTTTTCAAAAGATAAGGTGTCTATTAAGTGAGTGTGTTGTTGTAATACCTTTGCCTTCTCTTTAGCTTCATCACCTTTCAACTCCTAGGGTGGAGAAGGTAGCCTTTAAGGGACCAGTTTTGTATTTAAAAGGTTCCACAATAGGGGCTTGCACTGTGGCTCCTCTGGTCCCCCGGCTGGCTGCTCCACTTCCGCTTCCCATCCTGCTCTCTGCTATGGCCTGGAGCAGGTAATCAAACTGCACCTGAGCAGCCAGCACAGCACTGTCAGCTGAGAATGCAGAGAGCTGAGCTGGGGTTTGGATCCTGCCTGTGTCTGCGAGCTGCCATTTCCCAGGTCCACCGTTGTACCCGAGATTCAGTCGCCGAAAGGAAGCCCTGGGAGAGATGGGTTTTCTGCTTCCTGAGCCCCGGCCCTCTCGTCTCCGGTTTCCTTAGCAGGAAAATGAGGTGTTGGACCACATCCGTGGCCTGCAGCTCGGGCTGGAGACTGAGTCCGTTTTGGAGCAGACTGGGCATGGGGGGGTGGGGTGGGGGGGAATTGCAAATGATTTCATGAAAGCCTTTATCATTCTGTCTCCTCTCCCCTCCTAACCCACCCTGGCAGCCACTAAAAGTCAAGTCTCCAGCCTTGAGTCTTTCCTTAGGTAGGATGAGAAGAAAGAGCCCCCTTTTTAATAAAAAAATTCATCCTTCCTTCATCCATTGGTTACTCGTAGGTGGGTTTGGGGAGGCTGAGGCCTGCACCTGTCCACTGGGCCCCCCACGGCTTCAAACCCGTGGTCCCTCTTTAATCTTAATCTATAAAATGCTCTTATCCACACCTGCCTTCTTGTTTGTGCCTTGGACTCCTCCCCTCTCCCAGAGCGGTCTCTCTTCCCACAGGAGGGTGAGAGAAGCAAACAGGAGCCCTATGTCTTCCTCTCGCTTTGCTGGGAAGCTACTCTTTCTCGTCCCCAAATGAAGAGACAGCTGAGAGGAAAATGAGTGACAGCAGGAACCTTGAGCCTGTTGTCCTTGACCACTCCCTCTTTTAAAAGATTCATTTATGGGGTGGCATTGTGGCGAAGCGGATATAGCCCGCCGTCTGCGATGCTGGCATCCCATGTGAGTGCCGGGTTCAAGTCCCAGCTACTCCACTTCAATCTGGCTTCCTGCTAATGGCCTCGGAAAGCAGTGGAAGATGGCGCAAGTGCTTGGCCCCTGCATCCAATAGGGAGACCCGGAGGAGGCCCCTGCACCCAATAGGGAGACCCGGAGGAGGCTCTTGGCTCTTGGCTTCAGCCTAGCCCAGCCCTGGCTATTGCAGCCCTCTAAGGAGTGAACCACAGGATGGAAGATCTCTCCCTCTCTCTCTCTACTGTCTCTCTTGCTCTCTTCGTAACTCTGACTTTCAAATTGATTAATTTATTTATATATTTGGAAAGGCAGAGTTACACAGAGAAAAATCTTCTGTCCTGTAGTTCATTCCCCAAATGGGCACAAGTGCTGGGAGTGGCCAGGCTAAACACAGGAGCCTGGAACTCCATCCAGGTCTCTCACATGGGTGCAGGGGCCCAAGCACTTGGGCCGTCTTCTGATGCCCTCCCAGGTGCGTTAGCAGAGAGGTGGATCAAAGCTGGAGCAGCCGGCGCTCGTAGGGGATGCCGGCATCACAGGTGACCCCTTGGTCTCTTCTAACAGTTCCTGTTTGGCCTGCTGGGCTCAGACATGGCCTCTGGTCACATGTTCTTTCCCACTGTCTGTTCAGGAATTAAAGTCCTTCTCCTATCAGAAGATTCATCATAGTAAAAACATAATTAGGAAGAAGAACAAATATTGGAAACTCACCTCCATTCCCCCCCCCAATCATATGGAAATGATTATTATTGCTGTTACATATTAAGTTGGTGGGTCTCCAGCTACATGAATCATTTAAAGATACACACATGATAAGGACACAGCAGAGGTGGGGTGAAAAATATAATGACAGGGATTCACTAAATACAGAGACCTCAGACCTGGTATGGGTTTTAAAACATCCTCCGGACAGCACTTATCCCATCTCCATTCCTAGGGAGGGAAGGAACCGTATTTTGATTCTTCCACTGGCTTAATTTTTGTTTCCTTTATGGAGGAAGTCAAAGCAGTGACCTCATTTCAAAACATCCAAGGACAGGCCCCAAAGATCACCACTCCAAAGCTTAGGCGCTGGATATGTTTGTGCAGAGTTTTGGGGAGGGGAGCTGCGTCATCAGGAGGAAGCTTGTGCTATTTTTAAATTGACTGAGCACATCATTGAAATAGATCATGCCCATAACATACCAGTGACACACAAGCTGCATTGTTACATAGCATGTGTCACACATACATTCTCTCTCACTCATACACACACACACACACACAGTTACTCTTCTGGTCCGGCTTTTCAAAAGGAAGGCAGCCAGAAAGCCAAGCCCAGAGGTTTGAGCTGAAAAGGCTGCTGGAGTTTTGAAAACCAAGTGCCCCCTCTGGTTCTCAGCCTGGCTTTGAGACATGTGGGAGGGCTTCAAAGCTCAAATGCCCCTCTGCTAGGCTCAGGCCTACAGTTGGTCCCCAAATGTTTACCAGCAGGAAGATGCCTAACTTACAGGAAGTGGGAAATGGGCGTGGGGGGTGAGGGTGGGTGGGTGGGGAGTGGGGAGAAGAGGGTGGGGGGTGTTCTCTTGATGTGGTTAGCCTGTCATTGACCTTGTTTGGGTATAGCAGGAGTTGAATTAGAAAATGAAAACATGTTTCATCTTGAGCACATTTCATCCCACTTTTTTACTTTCCTTAGGGAAAAAAAAAAGTTCTTCCCCCAAGTGGAGTCAGGTCTCCAGATCGGATACCCCTTTCCTTGGGCCCACCCCCCGCCTCATACAGGCATCTGGTCACCTACCTTGCGATGGGAAACCCACCCTGAGGCCTGGGAGCCCGAAGGACCGACCCGGTAGCTAACGCTGAACTCGCATGCGGTCGTTGGGCTGCTTGGAGGAGAGGAGGATTTCTGAGAACAGAGCTGTTGGGTCATTGGTGAGTTGCTGCTAGGGCGAGCATGCTCCCTGAGACACTCTGCCTGAGAAATGCTGATTAATAAAAGGCACTGAGGTTTCTTCACGGCACACTAACCGGCAGGGAAAGAAGAGAGTGACTAAGTTCACACCAAGTGATTACTTAGAAACAAACATTTTGAGACTTCAGATTCCACACAGTGGCAGCCTTAAAGACCTCTCTGCACAACTGCACCAGTGCCATTGTCTCCCAGCTCTGGTCAGCGCCCTGCATGGGTCCCCCTGGAACCTTCTAGAAGGGCTGAGTGGAGGCCGGAGGATCAGGCCCTTTTCTTTCCCCCTTAACAGTTCGGTGCTTGGCCGTAAATACCTCAGTAGGACAGGGTGAGCATTGCTTTCCTGTTGTGAAGCTGCTTCCTCTCCTTTATCCCTTCTTTCTTTTTGTGTCTTTCATCTTGAATTAGATTATTGTCTATTCCTGACCGCTATCATCATGGTCAAAACTGGGCTGGGGGTGTTATTTGTTCTTTCCTTTCCCTCTCACTTCTAGACAAGAAGTCAACATTGGAAGGGCTTTACATCCTAACACTCTGTGTCTCAACGCGTACTTTCCTTCCAGTTCCACCCGTGGCCGTGTGCAGCTCAGCTGGAGCACCTGGAACTAATTTTAGGGTTGCCTGGCTAAGCCCCAAACTGGTATTTGATGTTCGCGTCTTCTCTCGGCTCAAGCCCATTTCACCACCTCTGAAGGTGAGTGCAGGCTGAAATTAATTAACAGTGAGTTGATTCACTGGCATCTCCCAGGCAGTAAAGCAACTATTTGGCCAAAAATAGCCCTCTTCCCACCTCAAATATCAGACTTTCTGCCTGAGCCCTGCCTTCAACATGGCTGACTCACCCACACTTGCACGGTCTATGTGGCTTAAGAACACGGTTTGATCCTAAAAGGGAAGTGAAATACTCTTTAACATCTGCAAGGGAGACTGTTTGAACAGCAGGCCAGCCTTCCGTATGACTGCATTGTTTTTCTGTCCATTGTGGCGCTGACTCAGCATCAGTTAATAAACCCTCTCGAGAAGGCTGGATTTCTCTTGTTTAATTATCATCTTGGAGCTTTCTGAGAACCCTGGGGAATCGTTCATTCAGTTTTATACCCCTGGCACATCCGCCCTCGAGGTCCTGGTTCCTCTTGGTGCTAGCGTCCCCTCTGGCAGAACGTGCAATAACAGGTGGACCTGCAGCAAGTGGCGAGTGTGTGCTGCTTATGTCCCCTAGTGGGAATGTGACTGTTGTGTGCTACAGAGAGGCTGCAAGGACTTAAGACACAGACACCATTTTCTGGCAAATAATCTTTTACTTCCCACTCTTCCCCCCTCTCCCCTACACCCCCCCCCAAAAAAAAGTCTAGAAATTTTCCTGAAGGAGAGAAAATAGATTTTTAAGGCAAACATTTTTATGGTTGAGTTGGACTTCTGTTTTGCTTTGTTTCATTTCTTCCTATAAACAAATAATCAAATGTCCACTTCATTGTATGAGTAAGTTAGTATCATCAGGTTGGGACTGGGTGTGTGTCTGTGGGTGTGTGTGTGTGTGGGGGGGTGTATGCACATGTGTATTTGAAATGCTAGCAAAGACAGCGAAGTCTAAGGTTGAAAGAGAGATGATTGAAAAAAGCAGATACAACTACGTATAGTGAGGCAAGCAGGAAAAGTGGAAGGCTCGTGTTTCAGTGATCTAAGTAATAATTGTACGGGGTGCTTGCTATAAATGGTCTCTTTGCATCATTGTTTCTCTGAACTAGAAGATTCCTTGCTGAAGGCACAAGAGCATTGAAGGAAGTAGAGCATCTGGTTTGTTTTGTAATGAGAAGCAGGAATGCAAGGTCCACGCTCTTAATAATAAACAAACAGGACATTGTATGGCATCATCACAGGATGTCCTTCCTTCAACAGAGGGACTGGCTGAGGCTGGAGGAAAAGGCGGCCAGGGCTCCGAGCGAGCCCACTAATTACTGCCTCGGATGGCTTTCCCCTCGCGGTGTCCAGTTCAGTATCCCCCAAGACTCCCCCGTCCCTTTTACTCACCCTGACCCACTGCTCGGAAGTCAGCCTGTGGGTCCCAGGAGCAGAGGGAAAATGGGGGTGGGGGTGGGGGGTGAGATTCATCTGTAGGATCGTAACTTTTCCCCATGTCCCTGTTTACTGTACTGATTGAAAGAGGAAAGTTGGTTGTGCCAGAGGTGGATGTATTGAGTTAACAGGAGAGAGATGGCCTCCGAGAAGTTTGGGGGGTTGGGGCCCCATTCGCGGGCGCAGACAGTGTCAGTCGCCTTTTGCAAGTGCGTTATGCGCGCCGTCTGCGGACTGCGGGCTCGGGCTGAGCCACACGCTGGCCAGGTACTTTTGAGGTTTCCTTCGCTCTGGGAGCACACACACACACACACACACACACACCCTTTATCGTCCCCCCCCCCCCCCCAGGAAGGAGGGCGCTCTGCAATCTTTAGAATACAATACGGCCCAAGTAAACGCCGGGGTGCTGGGCCTTCAAAGGGAAGTCGGAAGATTCCAAGTCATGTTGAAATTCACACGCAAAGAGAGGAAGCAGCTCGCGGCTCGCGAGCCGGGGAAAGCCCTGGGCCGGCGCGGCTCCGGCGAGTCCAGGTGCCTCCAGTGGCCACGCCCCCACTCCAGGCAGCTGGCAGCAGTGAATCAGCCGAGTGGCTAACGAAATCTTACAGCAGGGAGGGGAAAGGAGCCGCCGGGCTGGTTCGCGCACACACACACACGCACACACACAAAGTGCAGCCGTGACGCTCGGCCCTGCAGTGCTGCGGAGCGGCGAGAGCAGCGCGCGGCACCTGTCCGCCGAGAGCCGGGGCGCGGGCGCCGGCGCGGCCGCGGGAGAGCAGGGGGCCGGCGCGGCGCGCGCCTCAGTGCGGCTCAGCCCGCCCGCCGGGACGCGGGCGCGATGTGGGCTGGCGAGACGTGAGCCCGACGCCTCTCCGATGTTGGATATTTGCTTGGAAAAACCTGTGGGGACGACCTTGGTAAGGACGTTGCTTTTATTTGTGTTTGGAAATTGATCTGGGAACTTTTTTCTTGCCTTTTTAACCCCTCTGGTTTTGTTTTTGATCACGTACTCGGGGTAGAAACAAGAAATGCTGTGCTTTCATGCACTTAGGACTGTCAGACTTTTAGAAGACTTTTCCCCCTCTTTATGGATCTTTAACCCTTTCATTTCTAGACATAATTGTCAATTTATTGCAATTTCAGTCCTGGTTCTTGTCCACTCTGGTCAAAGTAATTCCACCGCGGTGGCCTCAGGTTTCCAGTTTCAACATTTTATTCGGCATCGTGACTCTGTATTGGAACTACCTTTTTTTTTTTTTAAGCTGGTTTATTTAAACCGTAACCGAGGGAAACACAATTTTGCTTTTTTTTTTTTTTTTTTTTTTTTTCGAGAGAAGAGCATCCTAGTGAGAGAAGAAGTGGCAGAGTGTGCAAGCTGCCGTGAAGGCTTCCCCAGCGCTCTGTTGACATTTTCACAAGCACACGTCCGAAGTGGGAATGATGCCCCGGCTTCCAGCTTCGACCAGCCACGGCCACGGTGGGGAAGCGTGGCCGCAGTTCCAAGCCTTTTTTTTCCCCTCCTTAGGAAAGCACTTTTTTTCTGAGCGTGCGGGAAGGTTTGCGGGAATATCCTGCTCCATGTACAAGGGGAAGCGGGACTTGTCCTGGGAGCCTGCTGTGTGTGTTAGAACTTTAGTTACAGTAAACTGTAGCGCATCAGTGACTTCTGGGAATTCGCACACTTTCGGATTTAGATGGAAAGGGCTATTTGCAGCTGAGGGCTCCGAAAGGAATCCTCTCCGGGGAATTCTCTGTTTGCCTTCTCCACCGCCCCCGCCCCCGGTCCCGGAGTTGGCGGGAGATGCCCGCAACGCCCCGCGAGGCGGCGGACCGCGCTGCCCCTCGGCTCCCTCCGCGCGCTCCTCGCCCGGGGTGCCCGCGCTCGCCTGCCGCGGGGATGCTGGCGGCTGCAGCCGGGAGCCGGCCGCCCGGCGCGGGGGCTGAGCGAGCGTGCGAGCGCGCGCCGCGCCGGGCAAGGCAGTTGTTTTGAAAGTTGTTTTGCCTTTGGGAGCCGCGGTGGGAAAGTTCAGTCTTCCCCATTTGGAAAAGGCGGGCTGGGTTCCGCTCCCGCAGCACACGCGCTTTCCATTTTTAGCTTCATTCAGAGGCAGACAGAGCTCCTTCCTCTTCCTCTCCTTGTTTGTGACCCTTTTCTGAGGCAGCTTTTCCACAGCGCTGAGGGTCTGGCGGCCATGACCCCAGGCGCTCTGGGACGCCGGACCGAGCGCCCACAACATTTTTCTACCGTGAGAGGTGAAGCCAGGCAGTGTTCAGAGGTGGATCTTGCTGTAATTTCTGTTTCTCCCTCCCGCGCCCCCCCCCCCCCGTGAAGTTGCCACTTTTTTTTTTTCCTTTTTGACTAACACAAGCATTTAAACCCCTTGCTTCTTCAAGGCTGTTTGGGTCTCACTCAGCTGTACCAAGCGCTTTGCTGCATCGGCTTTGAAAGTCCCTCGGACTGCTGCATTAGTCACAGCCGCTCCGAGGGAGCTGGGAGCCAGCCACCACGCGGGACAATGGGGATTAAAGACCTTCCCCTTCTCTTCCAGGCTGCCCCCAAGTGCAGCTCCGGCGCTGTGACGGCTCAAGAGTTGGCAGAGGGCACCGAGGGGACCATGAAAATGGACATGGAGGACGCGGACATGACTCTGTGGACAGAGACTGAGTTTGAGGAGAAGTGCACGTACATTGTGAATGACCACCCTTGGGAGTCCGGCCCCGAGGGAGGGACCGCCGTGCAGGCCGAGGCGTCCTTGCCCAGGAATCTGCTCTTCAAGTACTCCAGCAACAGCAAAGAGGTAAGACTGGGGGTTTGGGCTGCAGAAGATTGCCACCGGAACCCCCCCCCCATCTCCCTCCCTGCTTGCTCTCTCTCTCTCTCTGAGAATCTCTTAAGTATCAGCAAAGAATTGGTCCCTCTGTTTGCATCCCTCCAAGCTTTCTCTTTTCCCAAGTCAGTTCCTTCTCATTTTCTCCAGCCCTCCACCGTGCCATACCAATTAGTAAACAGTTAAATCCTGTGGCCAGGAGACTTGTCTTAGGCAAGTCTGGCTTAGCCTGCAGCCTGGGGTGGGTGACATGGCCGGTGAGCTTCCAGAAAGATCTGGACCAGCACCCATCTGCAGTCTTTGGGCGGAAAACACTTTTTCTTGGGGGAAAACAAGAAAAGTTGTCCGTGTGCCTTTTGTCTCCCTTTGGTCATTAGATGGCTTTATTCTTTTTAACGAGTGGCTTTATGAGCTGGGTTTCTAAAATTACTGTCAAAACCTTGACGCGTTTATGAATTGAGGCGACGGTAGGAGCCGAGAAGAGGGTCACGTAAAAGCGTGGTGTCCTCTGGCCCAGTGACTTCAGAGCTAACCACTGCTGATCTGTGGCAGCTCCTTTGC
This sequence comes from Oryctolagus cuniculus, assembly GCF_051225735.1. NCBI lineage: Eukaryota > Metazoa > Chordata > Mammalia > Lagomorpha > Leporidae > Oryctolagus > Oryctolagus cuniculus. The sequence goes on along the minus strand of NC_142871.1, from coordinate 64,993,048 downwards.
CCTGGCTGGCTGGCAGGCCCCTTCCTTCTCGGCCTCTGAAGTGGGCACCCTCTTTGTTGCTTCAAAGGGGCTGAAAACCCAAACTTGGAATGAGCAACTGATTTGTGTTTACCCTTTTATATAGCTATGACAGCAAGGCGTGATGTTTAGCTGTGAAATAACTTGCGGAACCACCTCTTGTTGGGAGCCCGTGGCTACTGTAGCTGCTCTTGCTACCAGCCTCCTGCCAGGCTAGGTTGAACAAATGGACCCCTTGCTTGGCTGGCCCACTGTCGGTTCTGTTGCTGCCTTCCCAGGGTAATGAGAGGGGCTGGCTGGCTGTAGGGATCCAGGTCTGCTGCTGAGACCTGGGACTGTTCATTACAGCCATGCCAAGTCACTTTTCCCTTCCTTAAGGAACGGCGTTTGGAAGAATCCGGGAGCCTATTTGGGAAACACTTTGTCTCTTTCCTGTTTGTGTGTCTGAGTTGTGGTGTGGTTTTTTGTTTTGGTTTGTTTTTGTTTTTTGGTGAGGGGGATACATGGCTTTCTGAAATGAAACAGAGCAGCTCAGCTTGGAGTGACATGAAAGCGCAACCTTCCTTATTCTTTTCTCTGCTGGGAGAGTGGAGGCAGATTTGATACCCAGTGAAATTTAAATTGTCGTTGTGTATGAATGTGACCCCAAATGTAACCCAGGAGGTCGGCCTTAATTATACCTCTTCCTGAAAGTAAGGTTCTTCTCAATAGAAAGTCTCTCTTCATATGTGGCCCTTAGAATCAATGTAGGACTTGTTTGGGTGTTACAACGTTTGGCTGTGGCTTTTAAAGGTGCAGTGTGTCCCCCCCCCCCCATATCAGATTGGATCAAATTTTTGTCTGTTTCCAAGGTTCATTTGTGTTACGTTGCCCTGTCCAACCCGTGGGGACTCCATTCTGCAGATCATCTTTGTTTTTTTTTGGATTCTGTCATGTTCTGATCTGTGTTCAGCTCTTAGCTTAAGTTTTTCAGTTTCCATCATTCTAGTTAAAAATCATGGCTAAGTCAACTAATGCTCTTAGATTATTTAGTCCAAGGTTCAGAAAGATAGTCACTTATCCAAAGGCAGAGAGTTAGAACGAGACGCAGGGCTCAGAGCAAAGTTCCTCTGTCTCCAAGAGCTTCGAGATCATGCTCCACTAGCCCCTCTTGGTGTCACTGTGGCTTTATTTATCGTCTTAACATATTTCAGCCTGATCCCTTATGAAGAGTGTTTGAACGTTTTTTTCTGTACAACAACTCCCTATTTCGGCATGTTAAGCAACTAAAAGCCAAACAGTACCTGTGTTCCTGAAGAGAGGGGTCTTTGAAAACTAACATCCCAGGTCAGGGGTCCCTTATCCTCTTCCCCATATTTCATTTAACTAACTGAAACATGAAAAGCAGTCAGGAGACAACTTGAATGTAATCCGGTCTTAAGATGACTCTGGAGTTTGTACCTGTTTTTCTCCTTCCTTTTGACACTGTGGGAAAAGACAGGTCCCTTGAGGGGGTGAAGAAAGATGGTGAAGCTGAGCCAGTAAGAGGGTGTGAGGCTGCGAGCTGGTCCCAGGATAGGAAGATTTAGGATTGCTGAGATGTTTACATTCTCATTATTCAGTTGGTTCTTGAAGTCCCACAGGCAGTGGAAAAAGGAAAAAAAAAAAAAAAAAAAAAAAAAAAAACCTTCTACATCTAGTTTTTATCTGGCTGATTTATCTTATGCTTCTTTCAATGTTTTCATCTAAATTGCAGAAGATGTTACATTATGTCCTGTTGTGCTGACATCCTGGGGAATTTTTTTGTAACAAAACCATTTTTCATTATGAATTTGTGCTATGTGTCAGCACCTTTTTTTTTTTTTTTGGTTTAAAAACAAAACATACAAATCATATTTCTGATCTTGCCCCTCATTTTTAGATTTGGTTTAGAATCATTCTGTACCTTTAATGAGGCCGTTCTTACTTCCTATTTCCAGAACTAAAACCAAATATAGACATGCTATTCAAAACTTTTAAAACTTTTTGAACAGTTGGGTTATTCTTTTATGGGGATTTTCCCCTTGTCCTCCTGAAATAATCTTGCATGAACACTTGACAGAAAAATCAATTTCAACATTTAGATTTTAGAAGCGGTGGCCTGTAAGGTTCCTGTCCTCGGCGGAGGGTTGAGGTTGCCCTCGAGGTACCGTGGCGCTGTGAGTCTGGCCTCCCCAGGTCGGGTGCTGATAAATATCAGGCTGATCACGGGGCCTCTGTGTCCATTTTAATTGAAGTCCATTATTAACTCAAGCCATCTGTACAGGTATCTCACCCTAACATGCAATTCCCTCTCACTCCTGCCTTTTATTTGGGAGGTGATGTGCTGAGGCATTGCCACGATTCCTTTAATAGAAAGATAATGAAAGAGGAAACCTTCCAAAAACATCTCCGTTCCCTCCACACGTTTTAAAAACGGGATGAATTACAGGCTGGAGGTCTTGGTCCCCTGCAAAGTTCTAGTCTTCTCCACACGAATATCCGTAGAGTCAAAACAGAATTTTAACTGAATGAGTCATTTTGATGGGAGGGGGAAGAGATAGCTAGTCATTACAGAGATCCTAATGAAATTTGCCATGAAGATGCTCACATCCCATTTAGACCTGAATAAGGTTTCTGCTTAAAACCCACTGTGGGGGGTGTGTGTTTGCATAAAGGTCAGTTTGCTTTACAAAAAAAAAAAAGCACCCTATATTGTCTTTTGCTGTCAGACCCCCCCCCCCCAACCCTTTCAAAGCTGTCACATCTTTCATTTTGTACAATTGAGAAGAAGCACTCTTTTCTGTCTGGAAGCGGGTTCTGTTGGAGTGTGTTCTGGAACTGAGGCCACTGCCGGAGACAGCTGCCGAGGTGGCAGGGGCTCTGCTGTGCCCAGAAGGCACACTCTGAGGCCTTCTAAAGCCACTCAGGGCCAACGTGTTCACGCTCACGGGGATACCAAGGCCCACTGCAGCCTGTCCCCAGCAGTCATTTCTTTAGGACCCTGGTCAGTTCCAGGGAAGTTTCCTTCCTGAGTTAGGTGAACACATTCTTAATTAGTCTTTTTAGCTCTGTGGAGTTCAAGGCGCACCCCAGGTTCGCCTGTAACGTCGGCTTGGCTTGCTCTCAGGATGGAACACTGTCACTGGGTCAGCAGGACTACGATTGGTCTTTTCACCCTACCATAGAGAACCTCCGGCTTCTATCTCTCCTCTCCTCCCCTCCAGAGGTACCTGGATGAACACGATAATCTTAAAATTGCAGCTTTTGTGTCCTTTTTTAATGACATATCAGACACAAATTTTAGATGAAGGAATTAGAAGTCTGCACTTGGAATAGATCTAGGTGATTTATAAACTACAAGATTTCTTGCAACATTGAAATTCTATGATTTTATGTCTCTAATTACATATACCAATGTGAGTTTCTGTATACTCTATAGCTCTGTATATAGTAGAAATTTGAAATGTTAGATTCTGTCCCATTCATTAAAGGTAGTCTGTCACTGAAGCTGCTGTTTTTTACTTTGTCTGGGACTTGAGGATTCTCATAGACCTCTCTAACACAACACACCGTCCTCCTTTTACTTGCTTTCGTGTCTTGCCTATTAAATTGCATTTGTCAGGTTATAGAAGGCAAGAGTTGTTTCTAGTACCACTTTATATCTTCCTCAGTGACTAGCCCAAAGTTGTGTTCAAGTCAGTATTGGGTGGCTCATGCCTTCCCCAAATTCTTTTGTAGGAACAAGATTCTAATTGACTTCTTTTTGGCCATGAGAAAACATTGGGTTTTTTCTTAGTGTAAGCTTCATAGCTAAAAACCAGGAGGCCGATTCTGTAGAAGAATGGCAATTTGGAAGCCAAACCATGACCTGCATGTAATGTTCCTTGTTGGTAATCAGGCTCTCGCTTCTAAGACAGTGTCTGCAGGAGACTATAATTTAGAACAAAGTTGATGAACCAGTTGAGTACCTTCCTTAAAATTACTGCTTTAAAGTGGACATGTTGAAAATATCAGCTGCTAATTATTGGCTCACCAACAAATGGCATTATTTGTTTTTCCTGTTTGTCATTTCAATATTATGGAAGGTTCACTTAAATATGAATGTCAAGTGGTGTGTGTGTCATAGAAGTGAATTCCACAAATTTTCCACGTGAATTAGTTTAATAACATATCCTGAACAATGAGCCTCTTAGGAAGTCAGTCTGCTTAAACTGTGAGCATTTATTTTTATCTTAAAATGCTCCTGTCCTCCGTGGCTGTGCTAACAAACGCCGCCCAGAGTGATGACCTGTTCCCGAAAGGGCACATAGATGTAAATGAAGGCAGAGGAGAGGGATGAAATGAACATCTGTTTTTTTCAGCTCTCTGCCAGAAATTGTAAAGGACCAAAAATAACACAGTAACTTGCCAACCTTGTTTCAACTTGTGTTAGGGTGTACCAAATGGTCCTTCTCTCTCTTTCTCTCTGTCTTTCCAGTCTTATGCCCTGTTGACTTGTATCTTGCATAGTAAATTGTTTTAGAAAAAGAAATTATTGGCTGATAAGAAACACACCGGAAAAAAACTAGTCTGTCACAGCCACGGAGAGGTGCTTAGTCTGTATCCAGGCAAACAGAGGCTTAAATTCTTGGTGAGACTTCTTGAAGTACCTGTGTGAATCCTAACCAGAATGTCAGTTTCCGCTGAGAATGATCCATGAATGTGTCTACCGTTTCAGGTGCACATTGTATAGGAGTTACCAGGAATAACAGAAAGTAGAAATAAATATTTTACACACACATACACACACACACGCATACACACGCACACCTTGATCTAATCCAGTAAGTAATTTCTAGGCTGTTTTGAACTTGAAGGAAATAAAACTGGGAAAGTGAGAGAATAAAACCAAAACAAAACTGGAACTGCAAAATGTTGCAAAGGACTCCACACAGAGGAGTTCTTTTGAATAGTGATGAATTGCTTCCTGATTCGTGGTTGGTGATTTTTTTTTTTTTAACTCCCTCAGAAGAAATTTACGATCAAGGAAGAACTGGCACAGTTGACAAGTTTCTTTACCCAGCCCCACAAAGTCAAAATGTGTGATACAAGCAGTCTGAGAAGGCCATCTCCTTAGATCTTAGAACCACAGCTCTCAGAACCTAGAGCTCTCCTCGGTATAAATTCTATTTCAAAGGATTTTTGACCACTGTTGAGTAGAACATGTTAGAGAAGAACAAAGTTATTTGCAAGATCTTTCTTCTATTAAAGAGAACTTAGAAGCTATACAAAAAAAAAAAAAAAAAAAAGCCCTCATCTGGAATGAAAAAAGAAAAAAAGCATACTGTGTTTGGTTTCTGGTTCCTAGGCCTTTGTGGAACACTTAAAGAGCATTATTTTGGTTTCTGAGGTTAAAACTATTTTATGCCCCTCCAGCACACTGTGTTTATGGTTGGAGGGAGAATGAGAACTAGGAAGGCAGGAGCAGGGCTGACATGGTCTCTCGTCTTGATTGTGAAATTCTGCGTGCAGTGTCTGATTCTAAACAGAATGGCTACCTCTCCTGTTCTTGCAACATGCAAAGTCGTGATAAAAGTGAAGAGCCCGTAGTTACTGGAGAATAAGCCTTTAAAATAGTGCAGTGCTTGGTTCGGAATTTTCTTAACAATCTCGGGCTTTAAAGGGTGGTGGTCTGCTTGTTCATTCGGTAGGCAGTAGTAATGGCTGCTTTATCTTCATTTTGCCATTGTTGATGGTGTTTCCCCTTGGGGATCCAATTCCTGGAACTAAAAAAGATGGGTGAACAGTGTACCATTCGAGTAATTGTTTTATTTGTCTACCCTCTCCCCCCTTCATTTAGGTTATTGGAGTTGTCAGTAAGGAGTACATCCCGAAGGGCACACGATTTGGACCCTTAATAGGAGAAATCTACACCAACGATACAGTTCCTAAGAATGCCAACAGGAAATATTTTTGGCGGGTAAGTAGGGAAAATTTTTCCAGACTCATTAAGTGAGAGGGAAGAATCCATGCTCCAAGAGCTGGGTCACTTCCTTTTTTAACCGGTGCTGAAAAACGCTGGGGCTCACCCCCATGCGTTGAGGGGGGTCTTCTTGGGCACTCAGGGGGGATTCTGAACAAGTGTGAAGGAACTGGTTCAGTGTTTGGCCCTGGAATAGCAGGCTGTAGGTGGCTCCTAACGGAGCTATGGACCTGACGTGAATCCTGATTTTTTTTTTTTTAATTTTTTTATTTTGCAACTCATTAGAGCTTTGTGATGAAAGGAAACAGTTTGCTGCCGGCTTCAAGGCTCTGTTCATTTGCATTTCTCTGCAAGGAAGTAGTAATGAGTCACCTAGCCTTAGATTTCACCCCCTTCCTGATTTCTTGCTGAGTTAACTTTAATTGAATGGAAGATTTATCATAAAGGAATTATCTGGAAAATGGATGTCCTTCAAGAAGGAGCTAAGCTTAGAGAGAGGGACCACACAATGAAACGGTTGGGTTGGACAGTGTGTAAATAACTCCCATAGGATAAGGACAGCGTATGTGCTCAGGGGTGGCAGTAAGCCTTCCTATAAAGATCTGGCCAAGACCTTGGGAGCATCAGGGTTAGAAAAGTACTCCCCACCCCCACCCCAACCCTTGCCCTGTGTACTTACTGGACATGGAACTCTGCAGTCAAAGACTGAATGAGGAGTGAACAGAGAAAAGTCAGACTGCTTTCCCTCTTCCCATAGATGCCCCTGGGAGATTCATTTTCCTCCGCTGAAAAATAAAGTGAGCATTTTTATGCATCCTTACATAAAGAGTACAGTATTTTAACTCCCGTAGGAAACGGCTGCCTGGTAATAAAAGAATTTTGGAGCGTGCTTGCTTTCACTGGGATGCCCAGACAACCTCACATCTTTTGGTTGAGGATCATAATCGAGGAAGTTTTGAGTTTTTAGAAATGTTTTTAGAAATGTACTTTACCACTTCCCGAGCGGAGGAGAGCAGCTGGAGATTCACTAACAATCACAGTGTTCAGAATCTCTATTTCACATTCCCTCCGTGGGGAGGATGACTGTGCCTGCTTCTTGGCCTTTACTGCCAATAAATCCTTCCCTGAAGCGAGCCGTAGAGGTGGACAGCTCTTGGGGTGCAAGGTCTGAATGAAGGCAGTTCAGCAGAAACGTCATTAACGGACGGTCACTTTCAAAAGAGGCAAGACGCACCTGAGACTCCCGGCGCCGTCCCAGTTCCCTGTTTCACTTACAGATTCACTCCTAAGTCACTGAAAGACTTTCCTCCCCAGGAGGATTTATTTGAATCAGCCTTTCACATGCAGAGGATATTGTAGGAGCTCACTTCCCACATGTTGTTAAAAGCATCCTGATTTTTGCTGGCAGGGATATGAACATCTGTCGTGAGCAAAGAAAAACTTTCATGCAAATTACACAGAGTCCAAGAAGAGAAGGGATGTTCAGGTTGAGAAACCCGTGACATTTCTTGTAACTGTACTGTGAGTCAGCACGTTTTGAATCTGCTTGATAATATATGGAAATGCAGCGTTCTTGGTCCGTGTGCGTGATTTTGTTGGCTGGCGGGGGCGTGCGGGTGACTGCATGGCCTCCACGCCGCTGTTGTCCTATGAAGATCCCAGTACATTGTGGTCCCAAGGAAGGCTGCCTGGAAGCAGCAGACCCATAGCTTTAGAAAGTCGCTTCCGCCCGGGCACTGGAACCCCGAGTTCCTGGAAGTTTGCACATCAGAGTAAACAAACTTGAAAACCCCTCCTGATAGCTGAACTCACCCAGCCTTGTTCCATTTTCTCTTAACAAAACACACCGCAAAAGCTCTCACAAGCTGCTTTGATGAAGCCACATGTATTTCCCCCTTCACAATTTACAGGAAGTTACTCTGAAAAGAAAGTGATTCTGGTGTTTACTGCCCGTGTTAAAGGGGCAGAGTTCCTTTTTATTTCTGATAACGTGTGAGCGAGACACAGACCTGATTCTTAGACTAGCCGAGTCAGTGGGTGACTAAGAGGAAGGCAGGTAGCCTGCTGTGCTGTCAGCCCAGCTCCTCCGCCCAGCAGCGCCCTACTCCTGCAGGGAGCCAGGTATTGACTCGGAGAAGGTGTAAGGCAACGTGCTAACGTCTCAAGAACAGGTAGAGAGGGGGAGAGAGAGAGAGAGAGAGAGAGAGAGAGAGAGAGAGGAGCCAGTACGCGCTGTGGAGGGGCAGGAGTTCCACATCAAGCCGGTTCAGTAAGAGTCTCATTTGCGTTTTTCTCTCTGTCTCTCTGCCAGTGCACATGTTGCCCACAAGGAACATGATTCTAGCACAGACTTTGAATTCTTCTTTCTCCGCAGTTTTGCGAGGACAGCATACTGCCTCACTGCTCTTTTCCCAAAAGCTCACGCCTGGAGCTCCGTGTGTGGCGCTTAGCCGCCTTCCTCCCAGATAAGAGAGCTTCTCTTTCTCTCTCTCTCCTTCTCTCCCTCTCTCCCTCTCTCCCTCTCTCCCTCTCTCCTTCTCTCCCTCTATCTCCCTCTCCCTCTCTCCCCCTCTCTCTCTGCCTGTCTTCCTCTCTCTCTCTCTCTCTCTCCCTCCCTCCATCTCCCTCTCCCTCTCCCCCTCTCTCCCTCTCTCCCTCCCTCTCTCTCTCCCTCCCTCTCTCCCTCTATCCCTCTCTCCCTCTCTCCCTCTCTCTCCTTCCCTCCTTTGGCTTGAAAGAGAAGCGCAAGACTGAACGTGTTTATCAGAAGTGACTTCTCAGTACACTGCAATTCTGGCCTCTTTCCCCGCCACCGCCGCTCGCTCACTTTGTTATGGCAGGTGAATTTCACCTTTGCCCCACCCAGCGTTTCCACCACCAGGCCGGGTTCCAAGTATTCATAGGAACAAGTGTTACTTTAGGACTTGGAGGGTTGGGGGTGGAGGATGTTTGCCTAGTCTAAGCCTTGGGCGGGGGTGTAGGAAACGCAAGTACAGAGGCCATAGAAAAAGCTGAGACTCCGTTTGACGCAGTGGGCCTGGTCTCCTACCCAGTGACTCAAAGCACTTGGAGTCAGCATAATCCGAACTGAAGTCCATAGCTTCACCCATCAGCCGCTTACCGCTGCAGCGAAAGTAGCACTCGCCCATGGTTTGATCGGTTTGGGACAGCTTCTTAAATGAGCTCTGGGGTTTCATTCTTCTGTTATTTTTCCCGAACATGAAAAGACGATAAAAACTGAAATGGAAAAGGTAACTGCCAAAATATGACTTACCTGTTTCCGCCCTCCTTTCTGCTGATTCAAGACTCCTCTGGCTAAACCCATCTGATTTTTTTTTTTTTTCTAACCAGCCACCAGGGGATCAAAACTCACAGGAGGTCCTGACTGTGTTGATTCTGAGAGAGGGGCTGGGGATGGGATGGGGGGCAGTCTTCCATGGCTCTGGGCTGACTTCCTGTCACATAGCTTGTCTGGCTTCTCTTTTGGACAGATCTATTCCAGAGGGGAGCTCCACCACTTCATCGACGGCTTTAATGAGGAGAAAAGCAACTGGATGCGCTACGTGAATCCAGCGCACTCTGCCCGGGAGCAAAACCTGGCTGCGTGTCAGAACGGGATGAATGTCTACTTTTACACCATTAAGCCTATCCCTGCCAGCCAGGAACTCCTTGTGTGGTATTGTCGGGACTTCGCGGGAAGGCTGCACTACCCTTATCCTGGAGAGCTGACAGTGATGAATCTCAGTAAGTGGATTACAGAACAAAAAAATAGAAATGTGCCAGTACTGTCAGTTCTGCCCCCGTGAGCTAATAACACGTTGGTTAATTACATGGCTTCGCCATCTGTTGGGCCAGGTAGGTGGCTTAAACCAGGGACTAAGACAAGGAAGAATATTTTAGGCCCTGTTCCCTTTCATGAAACTGGATTATTTAAAAAGCAAATTGAGAGCTGAGTTCAGAAGGTGCCAGGAACACACACACATACACGGATCAGTTATTTGATCAGAAAGGGTCCGGTTGGGAATACAACAGGGATTCATACAGGCTCGCTGAGACCTTGAAATATTGTAGAGGTGCACATTTGAATATAAAGTTATGGTCTGATGTAGAACATCGTACAATTATTTCTAGAAAAATGATGTCATGATTTTTCAAATACTATTCCAAATGAATAACCCTGAAGATGTCATATCTTAGCTTCCTTCCTTATGGTAAAATTAATTAATCTGCTCTCCTGATCAGTATTACAGTAACCACCTATCACTTGATCTTTACAAATTCTCTGTTGCTTAGGTTTAGAAGCTTTTACTTTTTTATTTGGTGTTAAAATTGCTGCCATGACCTCTTTCTACAAAAGGCTACTTTGTTTCACTCATTCTCAAGTGATTTCTATGAATGATTCCAGGATTCCCATAAAATCCTCACCTCTGTTGTACCTGCAGTTCTTACAGACTGCTAAATTTTGTAGCAGTTGGGAAAACTAGCTCCTTTAGAGTTAAGGGAAAGAACTAAATGCCGAAATATTTGTCACTTTTTGTTGTGCTGTCATGTCAAACTTAAAGAAACATTTCAAAAAAAGGATAAAAGTTCCAGTTACCCTCTACCCAGTTTGACCCATTCTTGCTCTGCAGTCCCATTTACTTTATCTGAAGGGTAAATGGTTCTAGCCACATTGTCACCGCAAAGACATTTGGAATAAATATTAATTTTGACATAAATTGGAATTTTGAGTTCAGTGTTGGGACCAAGGACCTTTATCCTAGTCATATGTAGTCCAGCTGTATAGTCACTTGGGGTTCATTCTGAGGTCTGAGGTGTTCGGTTTACTGGATCTTAGGATCCCAAGGCTGTCTTGGATGTTTTCTTAAAATCCGGGACTATGACACTTCCAGGCTTTCCCCGCTAAGATCGCGTCTTCAGGCTTGTCATACACAGAGAGAGATACACAGGGCACACTATGGAGCTTCCCGAAAAGTTCTTGCAGGGTTTGGAAACCAGCTGGCTTCCAACGTGAGCGACACCACTGTCACCAGGCCCCAGCTCAAGGTCGCCGTTCTCGTTTCTCATGCATCTGCAGCCGAGGTGCTCTGTCCTTCTCCTTTGGCCAGTGCATCCTAGAAGCCACGTGGCATCTGCACGTGCCTGGCCCAGTGCTGCGGGCCTGGCGGCAGAAGTCACAGGGGCACACTCAGCGTTCTGTGGAACAGGCCAGGGCGGCTCGTGGGAAGCAGTGCTGCTTCCTCCCGAGGATCTCCTCCCGGTGTTTGAGTTTACTCATTCGTGGGTTCAGGGCAAGTCTTTACTTTTTATCTTGTGGTGGGTTATCTATTTATTTATTTATTTTACACACAGTAAGTCCATCTGGGGTGACCCACCCCAGTGACCTGCTTCCTGCATGCTTCCGCCACCCTGTGCCAATCACAGCGAGGTTTCAAAGGCCTGGCATTTTTATTCCCCATCCAAAGACGCAGCACAGTGTTTTATGAGTCAAGGGCTTATTCTTTGTGTTCTGAAGCGAGTGTCATGCATTCTGTGAAGTGACACTTTTGTTCTTCTGCTTTTATTTGTTTGGTTTTTTTTTTTTTTTTTTTTCCCCCTAAATGGTGATTTAGCGTTTTCAAATAGCCTTTCATTGTCCAATCCACATAGCCCAGAATGTTAACAATACCCGGTCACATTGCCGGGCTCCTGTTGCTGGTTGTGAAACCTGTTGTCTTAGGTGTGGCAATGGATGATGATTGAGACTCTGATCAGGAAAATTTCCACTGTTTCATCAGGCCTAATGGGTAGAGTGTGTCTCCAGCTGAGTCCCTGAATAAGCTGGGTTTCCATGCTTAGAGCACAGTAGAGGGCCAGGCCAGACTGGCCGTGAGGACTTGCACGGCAGCGGTTCAACTGGCAGGGTTCTGAGAAGGGAATTGAAACAAACTGAAATCAAGAACAATTAGCAGCCAGCAAATCGCAGAATGTTTTTTATTTTTATTATTTTTTTAAAAGAAAGAAAAGGAGTAAACGAACTCTTGAGCCCCTCACTCCCAATTTGATGGAGGGGGTATTTTTTTTTCCTATTTAACTAACCCAGCTAGAAAACAGTTGACCAAATTATAGACTTCTAAATGTTAATCTGCTTTCTCAGTTTCAGTTGAAAACAGACTTTGTTTTGCCTACTGCAGAACTTCTAGGTTCTTTCTTGTAGTCTTGGGGCTTCTTATTATAGATCGAAAATGTGAGTCGGCATAATTAAGCCATTCAGAACCTTCAGAAGCGGTTCACTCTTGAAATGACTCCGTCCGCCTACAGCCATTTAAGATTGAAGAACAAAAACAGATCTTGATTTTCTTTTTCATGTTAACTCAAGCTGCTGCTGAGTGAGAGAGTCAGAAATGACACCAGCTCCACTGATTACTCAGCTGCCGAGGGAGGAGTTTTGCTCGTGGACCTTCCTCCTGACTCCAAGACGTGGCACCTGCAGAACGTCTTGGGCTCGCGTTCCGCTCTGGGTGCCCTCACTGCAGGGCGTACATGTCCCTGGTTCTGAAGGCAGCAGAGATGGTGACTGGGAATGGTGGATGGACTGCGTACTGAGCGCTGGGCTGTATATTTGGCATGGAAAGTTACAAAGTCTGACTTTCTTATTTGTTGGCCCGCTCGTTGGCCGGCTAGCAGTTCCCAGATTGAATGGTATCAGGGAACTTAAGAAAAAGAACACTTGGCTATGGATGGACTTAAGCTTTTGTAAGTCTTTGAGTTTTTAGAACGAAGGGAGTATTGAAGCCATTGGGAGAATCAGGAGACTTGGGTGTGATATGCCACAGGAGGACAGCGCTGAGTTAGGAGAGCGAGAGACTTCTGTGTTTTCCTTTTACCCTGATGGTATCTTTAAAAGAAATGCTTCCACATTCGCTTCTTTTTCACCTCCCTAAAATTCTATCCGGGATCTCCTGAGATGCCTTGCCTATCAGCATTCTCTTCCTTCACCGTCTCAGCTTTAAAAAACAAAAGTGACAATTTGAACTTCCTGCCTGCTGGGCCTCTCTGAAAGGCTGATATTGGCCTGATAAGAGGGTATTTATTTTGGTTTAGTGGCTTCAGAAATCCCTCTCCCTCAACAAGTTTTCCATCACTGCTCCCATCAGCATCTTCCCTGATAGTAGTGGTTGTGCCCGTGTTTATTCTGGGGCCACTGGGGCCTCCGGCTGCCCAGGAGTGACTGATAACAGCTGGCAGCAGATAACATTCTCTCCCCCGATCTGCCTGGAGGATGGAGTTCCACAGTGTTTCTAGCCCTGTAAGTCAGGCAGGAACCCTCCTGCAGATGCAGGGTGCTTGTCACAGGCTGCCATCGCGGGCGTCCCCACCACACACTCCTGGGGCGGTGTCCTGACCTGAGTGGTGGCCTTCGAGTTCACACTGAGTTTGCTGTGTTTTACTTTTGGTTTCCAGGGAAGGCTGAGCAGGGGATTTTTGCTTTTCCCTGCTCTGGCCGGTGTTTTCCAAAAGGCATCATGTGTTCGGGCGTGGGGGATGGGGAGGGCTAGGGCCGGCCAGGGGGCACAGATGGTCTGGAACTGTCTGCTTGCCGCCACCTGCGCTCCTACCTAGGCTGTGTACCGAGTAAGGAGATGCCCTCCCTGGACTAAATGCCTTCCTCTCAGCTGCCTGTTTTCCCTGGTGCTCTGAGTAATTGAACTGGCTTGGGAAGTACCTGTTGTGGTTTGGCAGGAGTGACTGTCGTGCCTTGGGATTCCCGGGACGGCAGTGCTGGGAGCCCTGGGCAGACCAGACAGAGCCCGGGAGGACGCTGGTGTGCCTAAGGAGCGACCTCCACGTGGCTAATCGGGCACAGGCAGTTGGAGCCGGGCCTTATCAAATTCTTATTAAACAAGAACCCAGGCGAAAATTGATGACTGTTTATTACTTGAAATGACTCTTAATCTTTCACATCTAGTTTGCCGCGTGTGTTGATTTCCTTTAGGTAAACTGTGAACATCAGAATGGCTTTTATTAACTCTGACAGCGCCCCCTCCCACCCCACCCCACCCCCGGTGTTTTTCCATGGAAGCGATCTGGTTCAAGCTCAAACAGCACTTTCCTATCGTGCAGTTCGCGCTAATGGAAACACAGCCAGCCCCGGGGTGCTGTTTGTGTAGAGACGCTGCACCCTTGTCCTCCGAGGAGGAAACGGAGCAGCACCTCTGAGCGAGCGCCCCGAGCCCTCTCGGGGAGGTGCTAGAAGCCAGGTGTCCGGGGCTGGTGTCGCCAGCTGGCACTCAGGTTGTCAGCAGATGCGCTTGGCTTCACCTGCCCTCTGAGTGACAGCCCCTCTCTCCTTTCTTACAGCCCAAACGCCGAGCAACCCAAAGCAGCTGAGCACTGAGAATGAACTCTGCCCCAGGAGTGTCCCAAAGAGAGAGCACAGTGTGAAGGAAATCCTCAAGCTGGACTCGAACCCCTGCAAAGGCAAGGACCTCTACCGTTCCAGCATCTCCCCGCTCGCTTTCGAGAAGGACGCCGACGGCTTCCGAACAAACGGGAGCCCCGACGTGCCCTTCTACCCCCGGGTGGTCTACCCGATCCGCGCCCCTCTCCCTGAAGACTTTCTCAAAGCCTCACTGGCCTACGGGATGGAGAGACCCACCTACATCACTCACTCCCCCATCCCGTCCTCCACGACGCCGAGCCCCTCGGCCGGAAGCAGCCCCGACCCAAGCCTCAAGAGCTCCAGCCCCCACAGCAGCCCGGGCAACACCGTGTCCCCGCTGGCTCCCGGCTCCCAAGACCTCCGGGACTCCTACACTTACTTGAACACACCCTACGGCGCCAGCGAAGGTTTGGGCTCCTACCCGGGCTACGCGCCCGGCCCACACCTGCCGCCAGCCTTCATCCCCTCTTACAACGCTCACTACCCCAAGTTCCTGCTCCCGCCTTATGGCATGAATTGTAACGGCCTGAGCGCCGTGAGCAACATCAGTGGCATCAGCAATTTCGGCCTCTTCCCGAGGCTGTACCCCGTCTACAGTAACCTCCTGGGTGGGGGGAACCTGCCGCACCCCATGCTCGCCCCAGCTTCTCTCCCGAGCTCACTGCCCTCCGAGGGAGCCCGGGGATTGCTGCAGCCCGAGCACCCGCGAGAGGTGCTTGTCCCGGCCCCCCACAGTGCCTTTTCCCTCACCGGGGCGGCCGCCAGCATGAAGGACAAGACGTGCAGCCCTACCAGCGGCTCTCCAACAGCGGGCACTGCGGCCACGTCCGAACACGTGGTACAACCCAAAGCTACCTCAGCAGCCATGGTGGCCCCGGGTGGGGGCGGCGGCGGCGGGGGCAGCGATGAAGCCATGAATCTCATCAAGAACAAGAGGAACATGACCGGCTACAAGACGCTGCCCTACCCACTGAAGAAGCAGAATGGCAAGATTAAGTACGAGTGCAACGTGTGCGCCAAGACGTTCGGGCAGCTCTCAAATCTAAAGGTAGGCTGGAGACGGCACCTGCTCCTGTGTGTGTGTGTGTGTGTGTGTGTGTGCCCGTGCCACACTGTGGATTCGACGGTGCTTTTTCTGCTGCCTCTCGCCCTGCGGCTTTGCACCAGTTCCTTCTCCTCTCCTGAAGCTGTAGGGTTTGGCCTAGAAGATCTAAGGTCCCCGCTAGCCTGGCACTTAGGTTCTTTTAGCTCCAGCAACACGAAGCCTTCTAAAGGTGTCAGGGCTTGCTTTCTCCTGTTGGAGACTTCGTCTCGCTGCTTTTTCTGAAGACGTGTGCTTCAGAGACACCCAAGTGCCCGAGCAGAGTCCAGGCATCTCAGAGCGGCGCTTAACCTTGCGGCTTCTCCCCAGGTCCATCTGAGAGTGCACAGCGGCGAACGGCCTTTCAAATGTCAGACGTGCAACAAGGGCTTCACCCAGCTCGCCCACCTGCAGAAACACTACCTGGTGCACACGGGAGAAAAGCCGCATGAATGCCAGGTACACACAGCTGTGGCCCTCTACCGAGAAAGTGTCTATGGGATGGCCCTCCCGTGTCATGTGGAGCCTGTGACGCAAGGTTTCTGCCTTGTCACGGGCGGGTGGCTCTGCTGACGAGCTGAAATGAGGACACAGCCAGCTTCCAGTGGGTGGGAAAATGGCAGGGGAAATAAACAGCTTGTGTGTGGCGTGCCCACATCCCCCTGTTCGCTTAGCAGGTACCACGGCGGGGGAGCTGGGTGTCCGCTTGTGGGCTCGCCCCTCCCGTTGGCAGTTCCTAATCTCTTGGTGTTCCTGTCTCCCTCCTTGCCCTCTCCCCCCCCCCAACCTCCACCCCACTGCAGGTCTGCCACAAGCGATTTAGCAGCACCAGCAATCTAAAGACACACCTGCGACTGCACTCCGGGGAGAAACCTTACCAGTGCAAGGTGTGCCCTGCCAAGTTCACCCAGTTCGTGCACCTGAAGCTGCATAAGCGCCTCCACACCCGGGAGCGGCCCCACAAGTGCGCCCAGTGCCAGAAGAGCTACATCCATCTCTGCAGCCTGAGGGTCCACCTGAAGGGCAACTGCCCCATGGCCCCCGCCCCCGGGCTGCCCTTGGAGGATCTGACTCGAATCAACGAAGAGATCGAGAAGTTTGACATCAGCGACAACGCGGACCGGCTCGAGGACGTGGAGGACAGCGTGGACGTGACCTCCGTGGTGGAGAAGGAGATTCTGGCCGTGGTCAGCAAAGAGAAAGAGGAAACTGGCCTGAAAGCGTCTTTGCAAAGAAATGTGGGGAGCGGACTCCTGTCCTCGGGGTGTGGTCTGTATGAGTCATCAGAGCTGACGCTCCTGAAGCTGCCTCGCACCAACCCACTACCTCTGGTACCGGTAAAGGTCAAACAAGAAACAGTGGAACCCATGGATCCTTAAGATTTTCAGAGACCGCGTGTTGTGTGTCGTTCTCAAGTTAGGACTGGGCGAGCCAGGGTGCCTGCAGCCAGCGGCCTGTACATACTTACGCAGTTCTGCAGAGCGCGCGGGACGGGGCAGTTCCCCTCACCTCTCTGGAATTAACGAAAGAACTCCAAAGTTACTGAAATCTCAGGGCATACAAAGAGGCAAAGACAATATATATATACATATTATATATATATATATACTTATTTACACCCACGTCTATATATTTGAACCCGTGTATTTTGAATATTTGTGTGGATACATTTTGCATAGCCTTCCTATTACTAAGACTATTGCCTAGCCATAATTATTTTTTCAATGATTATCCTTCATAATTTATTATACAATTTATCATTCAAAAAGCAATAATTAAAAAAAAAGGTTTACAATGACTGGAAAGATTGCTTGTAATTGGAGTATAAATGTTGTATTTTTGTCCTGTGGCCATTCTTTGTAGATAATTTCTGCACAGCTGTTTTTAAGTATCTAAGATTGAGTCAAGAAATTTGTGACTTCAGTCAACCTCTCTCGATAATAATGATTTGACATGAGGTCTTCAGGTCTTGGTGTTGCCAAAGTTGGACAGTTGATGTGTTAACTGATGGGATTGTACCATTTGAGCAACCTTGAATCAAGTTGGGGATATGTGTGCAGAATGACCCAGTGATAACTTGAGTACAAAGCGATAAGAAAGGGAATGGCGTATGTTTCTGTTGAGAGTTTATGTTTGACGAGGAAGGGGACAGGAGGGCTTTGCCAGCCTGTCCCTCCCCGCCCCCCAAGCCCTGTGACTGTGCCGCGTGGCCACGTGATGTTGCTATCTGAAAATGTGAAGGAGCCAAAATGCCATGGGTAAATCCACTGCGAAACTCGCCCAAAGCACAGGTGGCTTTGTGTGTATGAGGTCTGGGGGAGGGGGGTGTTTTGTTGTTGGTTTTTGTTTTGATTTGAAGTCCAAACTGCACCAGTGTGGTGCTCTACCGCGAGGGATTTGACCTCCTTGGGCTCACGACCACACTTGTAAGAGCAAACACACAGAGAAAAACGGGTAAAAGCCGGTTCATGAGCGTTCCTATCCCCGACGCACCAGTTGTATTTTTCTGTCAAACTCTGATTCTCCTCAGTATTTGTGTTTTTCCATTTTATGGTTAATTTAATTGAAGATGAAAGGGCATTGCGAAGTTGTTCAACAACAGTTACCTCATTGAGTGTGTCCAGTAGTGCAGGAAACCGTGTCTTACTTAGCAATTTGCTACTCTCCTGGAGGAGCCCAGTCCGTGTGCTCAGCAGAGGTGGACTGCGTGTCATTCCGTCTCTCTCACTCTGCCAAGCCCAAAGCCTACATGTTGGCATTCAAGGTGTAGCAAAGAATGATGTGTATTTATAAATCTATTTATACCGCTCTACCGTGTGTGTATATATATAATATATTTATGACCACTTAAATTGTGAGCCAAGCCATGTAAAAGGCCCTGCTTTTCCTAAAGGCGAGAACAAAACTCCTTTCTGAGACTATGCTGAATACTTGAGCGACCTCCCAGTCGCATCACTCATGCTTGGGCACCCCCCCGTCTTGCCTGTTGTAGTGAGGCCTGAAAACCTGGTGCCGAGGTGGGGACCACATCCCAAACCAGGGAGAAAGGAATAGGTGACCTTGTGGGGTCGAGGGTCATCCAAGACAGCTTAATTTCTGTTCTGTCACCTCCCCGTTATGTGGTCACACCCGAGTCACAGAAAGAAAACTCTCCCAATTCCTTCTCCCACCACTGTCACATCTCTGTAGTCCTATCCCTCTTGGCTATGCACTGATTGGTCACTATTTGGTCCACTTTATGTGTTTGTTCAGGTCACTTTGTGTCAACCTGCAGAAGTTGACAACAATCTTGAGTAATCCAGGGAAACCCAAAGCCTTATTGATCAGTCCCTGTAACCAGCACCACTGACAAGTTCTGAAGTGTTGGTGTTTGACAAACCAAAGCCTCACAGTGACAGTGACACCAAACGCTTTTTATTCCCACTCCTCGTTTGTTCTGTTCCATCCTTTTGTGCTTGCTTTATTTGAGGGTTTTTATAAAGTCTTCTTGCTCCTCTTAACCATCTTAGGCCTCTTGCATGTGAGTGTTGAGCCCACAGTCAACAGTGGTTTTACTTTCTTCCTCTACTCAAAGTTAAAACTGACCAAAGTTACTGGCTTTTTACTTTGCTAGAACAACAACCTATCTTATGTTTACGTACTGGTTTACATTGTTATTTATGTGCAAATTGTCAAAATGTAAATTAAATATAAATGTTCATGCTTTACCAATGCTTGTCTGGTGTCGTGAGTGAAGGGCCACTGAACAGCCTCTGCTCCATGCTGTAGTGGCAGCCCCAGGGCAAATGCTGAGCGGGACACAATCTGCCTGTCCCCTGCCCCTACACCCCATGCATGTCCAGCTGCACCAAGCGCCTCCGCCTCCCTTGGGAACGGTCCTCAGGAGTGATCTGACAGCACTGATCTGTTGTGTCACATGTAACTCCCAATGGTGTATGACTGGTGTTTAATTCAGAGCTGTAGAATGTTTCCTAAGCAAAGCATTTCAAGCATAAGGGAGATTCGTTTGCTTTTTTGGCCTTTTTGATTGTTTTATCTTCTTGGTGGACATGGAGTGGCGAGGAGGCAGAGAAGACAGATTAGTTCTGGGCCTGACCTCCTTGTTGGGCAAGAGGTGGCCGGGGGTATGGGGGTGGGCACACCCACTGCTGGGCACAAGGATACTTGTCCTATTGGTGATGTCAGCCATGGGTATGTGTACATCCCATTGTTCTTTTCCTGTTATGGTCTTAACTTAGGAAGTAGATTTGCTACTTATGCATTTAAAATGAATTTCAAGAAAGCCGTTTTGCCAGAATCTGGGGCTTGCTGCTGTGAGACCCAGGGGTCACGGTGGTGTGACCAGGTGGCTGCAAAGGTCACGTTTAGTCATAGATGCTCTAGGAACTTAACCTGTCTCCAGAGAAGACCATAAATAAATGTGAGTCTCATTTGGCAGCTGTGAGTAGGAGAAGCTTCCAGAAAGGTGATAGCACCCTCAGTGAAAAACCTAAAACAGTCTTGTGTTTTCTGTTTCATTCATTCCCAAGTTCATGGTTCCATTCCCGTGCTAACTACGAGTTAATATAATGCTCCTTCTTGCATTTGGATACTCAGAACTGCCCTATGTTTTATTTTGTTTTTAATGTTTCTTCTTTAAATTCACTTAAACATCTGTGCCAAGAATTTGAAATGCTGCCAGCATGTAACTGCGGAGTTAAGAAAACCAGAACCCTGTTGTCATAAACGTGCCAAATGGTGCTGGTTATCCTCCTAAATTCTACAGAACCATTATGGTAATAATTTTTCAAAACAAAGCTCAATAAGACCCAGGGTGTAACAGTTACTACCATAAATCATAGTACTTTATTTGGCAAATCATGTCTTTTTTTTTTCCTTGAGAGTTATATATCTTGGGAACACTTGTGGATTTAGCTGCTTAATGAAACATTACATGGAAAGATAATATTCACTATGAGCCCAAATCCATCCGGCTAACATCCATCCTGTGTGATTGAGGTTTTGTGCAGCTGTGTATAGGGCAAAGTGAGACAGAAGAAGTCACCTTTCTGAGTTGTTTTTTCTTAGAATAGCAGTTATCTGCAGAAATGATGTATTTAATCCTTCCGACCAAAAGACAGTATGCAAAATGTGTGTACTATGGGAGTTCATGGGAATATTTCTAGATTATTTTCTCCCTTGGGGAAATATAGTCAATTTAGGACTCATGTAAGTTGGTATAAGTGAGCTTACTCCTCTCTCTCTCTCTCTGTGTGTGTGTGTGTGTGTGTGTGTGTAATGCCTTCTCCAAAGCGAGATAACGAGAAGAGGTCAGAAGAGAGGAATGAAAGTAATTAGAGACACGTGGTGGAAGATTTCCAATATATAACCAGACCTCTAGGATAATCTGGTCTAGAAAGAAAGGCGTACCCCAAAGGGCAGCAGCGAAAAGAACTGAGGCACAGGAGAAAAGTTAGGTAACAGCAACTGTTGAAGCAGCCCAGAAGACACTTCTTTGTCTCCTAAGACATGGTAGAGCTCTTGGCCCACATACGTCCATTTCATCATCAGTCCTTGACCGAAAGAACTCAGACCATCTGGGCACTGACTTTCTCTTAGAGGCCAGGATCCGCAGAGAATCCTCCCACCACACGCTCCTTATTTCTTTGAAAGATGGAGAGACAAAAAGAGGCAGAGAGAGAGAGAGAGAGCTTCCATCTGCTGGGTTCACTCCCCTAATGCCTACAACAGCCAGGGCTGGGCCAGCCTGAAGCCAGGAACCCAGAACTCAATCTGGGTCTCCCAAATGGGTAGCAGGGACCCAACTCGCGTACTTGAGCCTTGACCTCCCGCCTCCCCGGGGTGCACATTAGCAGGAAGTGGGGTCGGAAGCAGAGCCAGGGCTTGAGCCCAGGCACTCTGATACGGGATGTGAGCCTCCCGAGGTGTCTAAACCACTGCACCAAACACCCGCCCCCTCACGCCGTTTTTCAAGCTTGAAATCCTCAGAACCCACAAGTCCATCTGCTGAAGAGTGCTGACAGCTGCTCCCTGAAGAAGTGAGGAGTGATTTTAATCTCAATACAGCCTTAATCGTGTAATTCAGGCAAAAAAGAAAAAGAAGCAAGTTTCCAAAATTATTTTTAACCAAGTTTATGCAAATTTCTCTCCTGTGCCCAGCTTCCCAGAAGACTATAAACTAGCAAGCCCTCTCCCGGCTTGCTCTTCCTTCCAGGGTGGCCCACAGAACACTCTACAGCAGCAAACCCTACCCTGGTTCTCTCTTTCTGCCAGGCTTGACGAGAAGAGAACCTGCATCAAATTGGCCACACTTCCTTCTCGCTGAGTGTGAGCTACAAGGTTTTGTTCAGCATGATGGTGAGGGCAGTCATCTTGTAGTTCTCTCCCTCCCCAACATGAGAGAAAGAGGAAGTGGCAGATAAGAACCAATGGGTCATGTTGATCAGAGGTCCTTCCGTGTGCTCATGAAGGAGGCTTGGTCTCATGGAGCGGTGGCAAAACTCCCCGCCTTTAAGCATGTGAAGGATTCACCCGAGGGTGATGCCAGCCAGCAAGGGACATGAGAGCTCAAACTGTAGCAAAAGGGACTGGACTAACTAGACCAAGGGTTAGGGCTTGTGACCCAGCTGGCTCCTTTCCATGGGAGGACAAGATGCTCTGGGAGACCCCTTCTAGGCCTACAACTCAAAGGTTTCTATCAACCTCCTGGGTGATCACATACCTGGAGAGAGAGAGAGAGAGAGAGAGAAGGTGTTGGTGAAGAGTGCCCATTCCACTCACATTGCCATGTCCCCCTAGGCGATGCTTTATGAATATTTAGACAGATCTGGAGAATCTGTCTGATTCCAAGGGAGACTCCACGACACCATGAAACGAACAATGCTGTATGAGTGTGGTTCGTAAAACATTCTCAAAGATATTTCACGTTTGAGGTCCCAGGGGTGGAAGATGACTCATGGTGTCACTCTGCTAGCCCTGCACCTGACGCTCTATAAGGCCACCTCCAGGTTTGTAGTCTCTCGGGGTCGTTACTGCTAGAAGTGAGATGGGACCCTCTCCACCTTCTCCGCGGCTGTGTGCACTGCTTCCTTGAGGACCAGTTCCTGTCCACACAGGCAGAGGCAGGGAGGCACGCCCTCGCGCCCTTCCACGTGACCCCCTCTTGCCTCGCATTTTGGGAGAAGTAACCTGATGGTGATTTGCTAGGAGAGTGGCTGAGAATCAGTATCGGGATCACACGCTGGCCAGGCTCTGAGAACACCCCCAGGGTGGGAACTGACAAGTCGAGCTCCACCTCTGACAGAAAGAGCAGCCAATGGCGTGTTCAGAGGCTGAGTTCTAGCCCTGGCTCAGCCCTTCCTTAGCTGTCTGCTCCCAGCAAAGCCCTGGAACCTTTGGGGGGGGGGGGGCCTCGGTTTCTGAATCCTTAAAATGAAGAAGTCAGCCACTCCTGGCTTGTTTCCCCTCTCGCTGGGCGGTATCACACCCCTGTCTGTGCTAAGATGCCATCATTTTGTTATTCCCCAGGGGCTTGTTTTCCTTGGCACTCCAATGGTTGCTATGGGCAGATGTCTGTGATTTAGACAGCAGATGTCAGAGAAAATGGAAATGAGGGGCGAGACTATAATGGAAACAGATCCTGTGGCTTCTTTTTTTTTTTTTTCTTTAAAAGATCGATTTATTGGGGCCAAGCACTGTGGTGTAGTGGGTAAAGCCGCCTCCTGCAGTGCCAACATCCCATATGGGTGCCGGTTCAAGTCTTGGCTGCTCCACTTTTGATCCAGCTCTCTGCTATGGCCTGAGAAAGCAGTGGAAGATGGTCTAAGTCCTTGGGTTCCCACACCCATGTGGGAGACCCAGAAGAAGCTCCTGGATCGATCCTGGCTTCGGATTGGCACAGTTCCGGCCGTTGCAGCCAATTGGGGAGTGAACCATCGGATGGAAGACTTCACTCTCTGTGCCTCTCATTCTCTCTCTGTGTAACTCTGACTTCCAAATGAATAAATAAATATTTAAAAAAAATCTATTTCTTTATTTGAAAGGCAGAGTCACAGAAAGGCACAGCAGAGAGAGAGAGAGAGGTCTTCCATCCGCTGGTTCACTCCCCAGATGGCCACAACAGCCGGAGCTGTGCCAATCTGAAGCTAGGAGCCAAGAGCTTCCTCCAGGTCTCCCACACAGGTGCAGAGGTCCAAGGACTTGTTCCATCTTCTGCTGCTTTGCCAGGTCACAGCAGAGAGATGGATCGGAAGTGGAGCAGCTGGGTCTCAAACCAGCACCCATATGGGATGCCGGCACTGCAGGAGGCAGCTTTAACTGCTGTACCACTGCACTAGCCCCTCCTGTGGCTTCCTTTGGCAAAAGAGGGTAAGCTTAAAAGGCTCTGCTAACTTGCGAGAGCCATGAACTTTCCCTAGGAATTAATATACTCCTCTGAAAGGAATCAAGATTCTTTTAATGGAAATAAAGAGTTGGGCTTAAATCAAGCCTCTGCTAAACTTTAGTATGAGGAATTCTAGGATGTTTGGTCTAGTGGGTTCTTGTGTTTTTCTCTTCTCTGTCTTTCCTTTTTTATTTTCTTTCTCAAGCAAAGACAGACTCTTTTTTTATTTTTATTTTATTTTATTTTTTGACAGGCAGAGTTAGACAGTGAGAGAGAGAGACAGAGAGAAAGGTCTTCCTTCCATTGGTTCACCCCCCAAATGGCTGCTACAGCTGGCACGCTGTGCCGATCTGAAGGCAGGAGCCAGGTGCTTCTCCTGGTCTCCCATTGGGTGCAGGGCCCTAGGACTTGGGCCATCCTCCACTGCACTCCCTGGCCACAGCAGAGAGCTGGCCTGGAAGAGGGGCAACTGGGACAGAATCCAGCGCCCCGACCAGGACTAGAACCTGGGGTGCCGGTGCCGCAGGTGGAGGATTAGCCTACTGAGCTGTGGTGCCGGCCAAAGACAGACTCTTTTTTTTTTTTTTTTTTTTTTTTTTTTTTTTTTGACAGGCAGAGTGGAAAGTGAGAGAGAGAGACAGAGAGAAAGGTCTTCCTTTGCCATTGGTTCACCCTCCAATGGCCACCGCAGCCAGCGCACTGCGGCCGGCGCACCGCGCTGATCCGATGGCAGGAGCCAGGTACTTATCCTGGTCTCCCATGCGGGTGCAGGGCCCAAGTACCTGGGCCATCCTCCACTGCCTTCCCGGGCCACAGCAGAGAGCTGGCCTGGAAGAGCGGCAACTGGGACAGAATCCGGCGCCCCGACCAAGACTAGAACCCGATGTGCCGGCGCCGCAAGGCGGAGGATTAGCCTAGTGAGCCGCGGCGCCGGCCAAAGACAGACTCTTAAGACCACTGAGAAAAATTTTAAGTTGGGACTGGCACTGTGGCATAGCGGGTAAAGCTGCTGCCTGCAGTGCCGGCATCCCATATGGGCGCCGGTTAGAGTCCCGGCCGCTCCACTTCCAATCCAGTTCTCTGCTGTGACCTGGGAAAGCAGTAGAAGATGGCCCAAGTCCTTGGGCACCTGCACCCATCTGGGAAATTCGAAGGAAGCTCCTGGCTCCTGGCTTCAGATCGGCACAGCTCCGGCCGTTGCAGCCAATTGGGGAGTGAACCAGAGGATGGAAGACCCCTCTCTCTCTGTGTAACTCT
Organism: Oryctolagus cuniculus; assembly: GCF_051225735.1. Classification (NCBI taxonomy): domain Eukaryota; kingdom Metazoa; phylum Chordata; class Mammalia; order Lagomorpha; family Leporidae; genus Oryctolagus; species Oryctolagus cuniculus. Next base: position 64,967,925 of record NC_142871.1, on the reverse strand, counting down.
AACTTTCAAATAAATGAATTAAAAAAAAAAAAAGAAAGATTTTAAGTTGATTGCCACCAACAAGAAATGGAGACGAAAATACCATCAGCCAGGAAAGTGCACGAGAACCCAAGAAAGAGAACCCCAGAAGACAGGGAAAGGCGACTTTGCAGTTAGCCAAGCCATCCACCAAGGCCTTGAGCTGTTTAACGGTTCAAGGTTTAAAGAGAGGAATGAAGCGTCTCGAAGCCGAGAGAGAGGGAAAGGTTAAGCCCAGACAGAAACCGTGAGGCGCTAGATGTGAAAGGGGCTGAAAATAGTGAAAAGTGAAAAATGGCTTTATGAATAAACCGTTAGAAGCTAGTGAGTGAAAAGGCGATCGAGCTTCCAGTTATTACTGACTCACAGGCCCGAGGAGGCCGGAGGCTGACCCGGGCCGCCCGCCGCGCTGCTCCCCCCTGGCAGCAGTTGGTGCGGAGCAGCGGCTGTGGGCGGGCGCTGTTTTCTACTTGAGTGTTCAGTTTCATTGTGATTACCTCCTTCGCAGGCGCGGGTGGGCCCTTTTGCCGCCTTGAACACCAAAAACATGACTTGGTCATCTCTGCAACCTGCTGACACTACAAGGCAGGTGACATCCTCCGGAGGACACGCTTGGCACACAGACAGCCCGAGGGGTGGGGGCGAGGGGAAGGCGAGCAGCGCCTGAAGCCACTTCCGGCCTGTGCCTTCTGTCTCAGAACCCCAAGGTGGTTTTTATGCTCAGTGCTTCCTGACATTCCTGAGGGTGTGTCCCCACGGGGACACGGTGGCCCTGGGACGAGCCTCTTCTGTGCCAAGAGCTGACAGCTCACCCTGCTCAGGATCCCATCTGGGCTCAGGGATAGCAAACAAGATGCTGTCCCTCCACCCCTTTGCATACTTGAGGAAGCACAGGGAGCCATAGGAAGTGGACCGGTTCCACCGGTGAGACTCCGCCGGAGCCCAGCCTCCAGGAAGAGGGCGGCGAACGGAAGTTGCTTGGGCACCCAGCGGTGGTAAGGAATGGCTGCACCCAAGTGTACCAGCTGCTTCCAGAGCTGCAGGCGGCTCCCCTTCTCACTGCTGGGGCAGCAAACACTTCTATGCAAGTAGGGTCCTCCTGCAGCTAACTTTTGCCTGCCTGCTTCAACAGAAAGGCAGTAGGGTACGGGTGCCCACGGATTCCAAAACAGCATGCATAGGAGTGCTGCCCGGGTACTCATCAGCAAGCATGCGCCCTCCCTCAGCACGCCCTTGTCTTCTTCCTCGTGACAGACTCGGGCAGGCCATGTCCTGGCCTGGTGGAATGTGTGACCCAGATGACCCATGCAGCAGCTGTATAATCAAAGAAAGGCCGCATCCCATTGCAATGAGCTGGTGTCATTTGTCGTATAGCCAGGGCGCCCTCATCACTCTGCATGTCTGGCCGATGGGCCTGAATTCCCTTCACAGCTCCACACAGGTCTTGGGATCTGCTCGTGCCGTGGAGGCAGGAAGTACCAGCCCTTGTGCCCTGGGGAAGGTGGAAGGCAGCGTGCTTTTCCTCCTGAAGATGTTCCTATGGGGGAGGCAGGGAGAGTGGTTCTTGGAGCGCCTCCAGCCCAGAAATGGGAAAAATCAAGACACGGAGGCCAACGGAGACGACCAAGCCACCGAACAAATTCCTGCTGGAACTGGAAGCCCCAGCCCAGGCTCCCCAGTCTGCTTCCTACGTTAGGAGATCAGCCAGCCTTCTCATTGCCAGGCTGGGCAGGACCCAGAGTCCTTCCTGCTGGTGTTTGTACTTGGGGCAGGCGTCCCCAAACAGCAGAGTTCTATGGCATCAAATTGCTGTCTTTTGCTCTGTCCGAAGCTCGATTCTTAACTAGCTCCACAGACAGTTCAGTAAGGAAGGAGGAGCTGGGAAGCCATGGAGAACCAGAGCTTGCAGCTGCCGCCATTCTTCTGATTCCACCTCCCGTCCAGCTCCACTGTCTCGCCGGCTGGGTCCCTCCCGGATACGCTCTTTACAGAGAGCTTTCCGTGGAGGTGGCCAGTCCCCCTGGAAGCACAGAGGGAGCGGCCATCTCCTGTGGTTTGGTAGAAGGCCAGCTGTCAGGCTTTAGCAGTTCCATGTCAGTCTCAGGTCAGCCGGGTTTGGAAGAGGAAACTGAGGCACAGCGCTAACCCCATCTCTTCAGAGCAGCCCTCGGAGGCCTGGCAGCCACAGAGAGAGCCCACAGGTCCTGGGGAGCAGGCCCTGGGTGAATGCAAAAATTCCAGATGCTGTTTTGGACACACTAGCTTTTGAGTTCATTCAACTTTACAGCATGGAGGCTGTGTGTTTTCTTACAAAGGAGAGGAAATGTATAAATGTGACCATATTTTCTGCTTCAAGTGCACATTTTTAAAAAAGCTACATTGCCTCTGAGTTTAAGGAGGTGTGTTCTCTGTTTTGAATATTGCCCATATATGGTTAACCAATGTACCTTAAGGCAGAGATCAAAGTTGAGAAAGAGCGGCCTGTTCTACCTTCTTATTCCCAGACGATGGGATCCCAGCAGGGGAAGAAGAAGAATCAAGACTTCCAGTGTGCCCACCTGTTCCACAGCCTTTGCAGCCAATAGAAACCCTAGAAGATTTATTGTCGTATTGCTTCAAATTGGTAGCTTTTGTCTCCTCTCGTTTTGACCTACACGTGGATTCCAGGCTGCAAATTACATTTTCCGAAGCAAACCATTCGGCTCATGTTAGATAGGTTACAGCTGTTTCACCCTGCTTCCAGCCCGAGTGTAAAAACATAACATAGTCTTATCCCTCATCTCTAGCCTGGAAAGTGATGTGCTATTAAAAGGATTGATTGAAAAAAAAAAAAAAAAGGAAAGGAAGGAAGGCAGGCAGGCATCTTCTCAAACAAGCTAAAGCATTGAGAGAGGAGAGCTGCATCTCTCAAGTCCAGGCCTGGCTCACACTTGCAACGGAGGAATGAGAGCCTGGATGGGACGGACACAAAGTGGCCACTGCACGCGAGCTGGACTCCTCCCAGAGTCAGGCGTAGACTGCTGAAAGACTGTTTTACAAGGAAAAAAAAAAGCAGAGTAACCTTGCTGAAGGTGCACAGACTTCCGTCCGTGCTAGGGTGTTTCTCCCTTCTGAGGGCTGTTTGAAAGTTGTTCCTGTGCTTCTAGCTGAGCAGAAACCACATCACGTCTTTTGTCATTGTCTTTGCTCACCGCTGGAGACCCTGGTGGTTAGAGAGGGAAAGTCCCTGCCTAGGGTGCCTGTGGGGGGAGAAAATGTTGGGGGCTGAGGGGGATGTTGGGGGAGAGGGGAGAAGAGGGCTGGCCTTGAGCTTGCCTCTCTGGCCCGGACCAGAGCCCTACCCTGAGGCCCTACCCCTCTGCGGGCCAGTAAAGCGTGTCTTTGGGTAGCCTGCCTTGCTCCGGACTTGGGGTGATGGCGGAACAGAGCATTTAATAAAAGAAAGAACATTCACTTCAAGAGCTCCGTGGTTCTGGCCAGCCCAAGGAGTGGCCACAGTGACCTCTGTGTAGCCCGAGACCGGCTTGCACATGCACCTGTCCTTCATGGTGGACTGTCAGGATGGGGAAGGGGTTGGAGCCCAGCTGTGTCTTTGGTTTGAGCTGTTGTACAGCAGGCTCTGGGGTGACTTTTTTTTTTATTGTGGTAACGAATACATTAACAGAAAATGTATCATCTTGCCCATTGTCGAGTACAATTTGTTTTCTTCAGTTAAGTCTGTAACTTGCACTTCCATCCGGGGACCTGTTTGGGGCTCACACACCAGCCAGCCTACTTGGGGGAGCAGCTCCGATTCGCTCTGCCACGAACATTCATCCCTCCCTGTGGGTCACGTTCGCAAACCCATGTCCTCAGCACTCTGGTTGGCCTTCAGCAATTTTGGGGGTTGTTATTTGCACCACCAAACCAGTCAGGAATGAAAACAACAATCAGCTCCTTAGATGTTTACCAGCCTGCTGGGCTGTTGCACATGCAATTTCCAGCTGCCATGTTGTCTCCCTCTCTCCCTCAGTGGAATGGAATGTTCTCTCTGGCACCTTGGCGGCTGGAGGAACATGGGTAGGAGAACCCCCTGGCTCTCTGGCCAAGTCTTGGTTGAAGTCCTCCTCGGCAGCAGGTTTCTGGGGTTCTTGGGGAGCTCCAGGACACTTCCTGCTGCAAGTCACTGCTAAACAAATCCTCCCCGGTCCTTGGAAGCAGAGCGGGAGGCAGGTGAGAACTCTCACCCAATCAGCACAACCAATTTGTCATTCCCTGAAAATAGAGTCGTCCCTCCAGTCTGGCCAGCTCCCGCCCCCAGCACGCTTGGTTGGTGGGGATGGAGAGGGAGGCCCGGCTGCCTTTGAGCAATGCCACATTCCAGGGGGGGTGGCGCCTCCACATTCACCGCACACTCGGGCGTGTTGTGCCTCGTGCCTGCAGCCACCCTTGAAGTGTTGTTGTTACACAACAGTCATGAACTCTGGAATGTCTCTGGTCACGCTGTAAATGACACTGCCAAGCTTTAAGGCCCACAATGAAGCTGGCTTGTTTTTCAGTAGACCTTAGTCCCGCCCAGAACAAAGCTGCCAGGCTTGTCCAGAGAACGTCTTAGCCTAAGAGTCCTAAGGAACAGAAATGCCAGGGAGATGAAATACAGGAAGAGATGACAAGTCATACTCCAATAGTCTCGCAACTCTTTCAAAACACGCGCCACAATTTGACCAGACCCTTGGCAGATAAGCTTTCTAGAAATTAGCTGGGCGCTTCTTAGAGAATCTTCTCGTCTTCTCTCACACTCGCCTTGATTTTTCCTCCTTCGTGACATTCATTTCCTTCATGAGATAAATGAAGAGAGCAAGAGATTAAAGTTCCAAACAGCACATGATTCATGAGTCATGGCTATTTTTTCTCTATAGTATTCATTTAAAATGGCATCGTTCCAGTAGAAGAAACAGAAAGTAAAAATGAACCTTAAATACAGCTGTTCGTGCTTCTGTAATACGACAACAATTATGAAATTAATGCCTCACATTTGATGTAGGCTGCACTGTGGTCTACACGGCCATTATCTCATTTTATCTGCAAAAATACCCTTCAAGATAAGTTTAGTATGCTCATCTCGTTCAGAAGGAAAAAGAAGCCCAGAAAGGTAAAAATAGATTAGATAACTCAAATACCACCACCGCCAAAAGAAACCTTATCCCAGTTCACGTAGAAGATGGCCCACACATAGTAATCATTCTTAAGAAATGTTCTCAACATCACTTAACCAGTCTCCAGGGGTGTGATTTTCCTAAACCAGGATCCCTACGTTGTCCACCTTGGCAGAGCAGCCTGAACCCACAACATACGCGTTCTTTCAGAAGAGCTTCAGTTGGAACCCGACTCTGGACCCTACACTTCATTACGTACCAGCTATCAAGTCAAAGACTGTGGAGGACTCACTCAATGTGGTCATGGCATTCCGTGTTCTCTTGATCCATGTCCCCCTAAGGGAAAAAAAAAAAAAAGATATTTAGAAAGTGCTCCCTGCTGCTCCTCTCATTTTAAAAATCCTTTCATCAGACAGTTGGATCCAACACTTGAATCCCAAGACTCTATTATTCTTTTGTCTCAGGTTTTAGGCTTCCTATCCAAATAATGAAAGACAAATCCAGGTCCTTTGCTCATTCATTCCCTTATTTGTTCATTCAAGGAGCATTTACTGCTTGCCTAGTGTACTGCAAATATTGAGTCAGGCTGGGGGTGAGGGTCAAACGTGAACAAGACTGGGGCCCCAACGCCTTGAACGAGGCAGCCATGTACAACTTGATCAGTGTTTCTGGCCTCTTTTAAGTAAGCTAGCTGTATTAATAGCTGCGAAGAGGGGTCAAATTTAGTTGGAAACACTAACATTCAAGTTTGGGTTCGTAGCATTTAATTTTAAGTGTGTTTTGAGTGTTCTTGCCATATATATTCACCCATTTTTCAAATTTGAATGAAAACAATGTACATTCTGCCTATACTGGAGTTTGGATGTCTAATAGGAAATTTCATATTCCATGTGTGAAATCTGTCCCATCGCCATGGGGCAGTGCTAGAACACAACCAACAAAACATGAACACTTGAGTTGTTATAAATCAGTGATGGTCTTACTTAAGGTATACTAAGCTGATCTTCTGTATATTAAGATAATCGAAAATGAATCTTGATGTGAATGGAAGGGGAGAGGGAGTGGGAAAGGGGAGGGTTGTGGGTGGGAGGGACGGTATGGGGGGGGAAGCCATTGTAACCCATGAGTCGTACTTTGGAAATTTATATTCATTAAATAAAAGATAAAAAAAAAATAAAAAATAAAAAAAAAAATAAATCAGTGATGGTTTAGGAATAGATAGTTGGCCCATTGACATAGGATCCCAGTATCATTTAATGGAGAGCTTCAAAAACATGAGTCTCTGGATAGGACCAAAAAGAAAAAAAAAATGTTCTGAGTTGATTTTGTTTTTATGACATTATATGTGAAACTTTGCTGAGTTGTCCTAGGCTGTTTTTGAGTATTTTTGGTCTTGTTCTGTTTTACCTTCAATGATCCTAAACTCTTATAAGGATGCATAAAATCATTTCAGGGCAGTCATTATTTTATTTCAAAAGAATACACTCCAAGAACAAGGGCAATAATGGGAGGCGGGGGTTGGGGGCAGAGGGAGTATTGATGTCATGAAATGGAAAGAACACAAGACAAGGTACTTCTGTCTCTGCTTCCACAAAACCTCGCAGGTAAACCAGATGACCTCCAGGTCTTTTTCTAGAAATTGGTGAGTGGAGAGCTTGTTGCTTATTTGACTAAAGATGCGTTAACCCTAAAAATCTTGTTGAAACATCAGCTGGTGGTGTTCCTTTTAGCTACCTGCCCAGCATGGTGCTTTGGTCGGGGTGGCAAAGGAAAACAGGGTGGCCTTGCCCTGTAGCTCTTGGCTCAGAGCTCCAGGAGGAACTGATGAGTCAGCACTTGGCCTGCTGCCCTATGGGTCAGGGCTGCAGGTGCCTGGCTAGGCCTTGTTGTGAGGGAGCTGCCAGCACTTTGGGGTGAGGCAGGAACTTGAAATGTGGACCATTTCAATAGTCACTCAGATTCCAGGGCACTTGACTCAAGCTTAGGAGTGTCAACCTCCATCGTCTTGTCAAACTGCCACCTTGGATAATTACGCCTCTCAAATTATTCTCGCATGTTATAGTGCTGTGTGGCTTCTTCACTTCCTAGTCCCTGACACAGGGTAGTTGGCTTGTTGTTCTGCAACCCATGGACTTGACACCAAGACTTGCACTGGTTGAGAGGTGATAATAGGGTTGGGGGGGGGGATGTTCTTCCTGAACCAGCCGGTCGGATCCCTGGGGTCACAAGAGGGAAAACAGAGAGCAAAGAAGACACACAACCCAAACCACTTCCCTTCCTCCTTACCTCCAGGGCGAAGGAAACCTACTAGAACAAAATCAACAACAACAGAAAAGTTGTGGGCCTCGGAAACTTTTGTACAGACTAACACAACTCTTATGTGAACAAAAAAAAAAGATTTCTGTCTGCAAGGGGTAATGTGTTGCGAAACTACAGAGCTGTATGATCTTTAAGCTATGAGATGTCGACATAATTGTTTTGAGATCAGCCAATCAGACCACACATTTCGTGCTACCAGGCTCTAATGAGTGTTCATTATACATCACGATAACAACTCCCTCCTTGTTTGTTAACAACGGGGCATTCTCTTCATGTATCAGTCATGACAGCTGATGCAGGGCAATTAAAGGCATCTCTTCATTTTCTCTTTTTTCCTGATTTCTTCTAGAGCTGTCATATGCTTAGAGTGTACTTTTCCTCTTCCTGATTTTTTTCCCTCCTTCTTCTCTCTTTAAAATCTTCTTCTGGGCTGAGCTAGATCTCATGGGAGGGAGTATCTCCCAACAACTGACCAACCAGGCACTTTGGGCCATGCCCAGCTTTTCCAGGTCACTGGGACACCATTTTTGCACATCACAGTCAACATGTGCCTGGTGGAATTCCAATAGCTGGACACATCTGCCTGCCTCTCAAGATGCTAGATTTTTCCAAAAGAGTTGTTTATTCTCCTTGCTGCATTAACCAGTGCAGTTATCTCCTCAAAGTGTGCATGCAAATGTTGGAAAAATATTCTGCTTTTGGAACATATTTTGAGCATCTGCTTTTATTTTCATTTTTTTTTTATGATTGTTGCTTCCTTTGACCAGTTCTCTGTAATTCAGGGAGGTCATTTAACCCTTGACACACCATTTGTGTCATTGTTACACTTGAGAACTTTTAATTAATTCATCCAATATTTGTAAGATCCACATTAAGTGCTTGATGCCGCATGTTGTTGTTGGAGTTCCAAGCGCACAATGTATACTCCAGGCCCCTGGGCATTTATAACATCCGTGAAAATGGTAGATATTTACACATGAAAATAAAATCGACTACACAACATAACACGAGACAAGACAATGTTGTATGTACAGGATATTCTTTGCAGTGTTTTTTTTTAAAGATTTATTTTTATTTGTTTGAAATGCTGAATGAGAGAGAGAGAGAAGAAGGAGATGGAGGAGGAGGAAGAGGAGGAGGAGGAAGGGAGAGAAAGATCTTCCATGTATTGGTTCACTTCCCAAATATCCACAATGGCTGGGGCTGAGCCAAGTATAAGCCAGGAACCGAGAACATCCATCTTGGTCTCCCATGTGGGTGCAGGGGCCCAAGCACTTGAGCCATCTTCTGCTGCTTTACCAGGCACATTAGCAGGGAGCTGGATCTGAAGAAGAGCTGGGACTCGAATATCTGCTCTGATATTGGATTCTGGCATCCTAATCAGTGTTTAACATTTTGGAAAATATCTAAATGTTTATTAATAAAGACTGATTAAATCCTTCATATAACGGAATACTATGAAGCTGTTTGAAAAGAATGAGGCAGCTCTATGTGTATTAAAATGAAGAGTTCCAATACAGTCTTTTTTTTTTTTAGATTTTATTTATTTATTTGAGAGGCAGAGTTACAGACAGAGAGGGAGAAACACAGAGAAATATCCTCCATCCACTGGTTCATTCCCCAAATGGCTGCAACGACTGGAGCTGGGCCGATCTGAAGCCAAGAGCTTCTTCCAGGTTTCCCAGACTGGTGCAGGGGCCCAAGTGCTTGGGCCATCTTCTACTGCTTTCTCAGGCTACTGCAGAGAGCTGGATTGGAAGAGGAGCAGCCGGGACTAGATGTGGGATGCCAGCCCTGCAGGTGGAAGATTAACCTATTGCACTATAGCACCGGGCTCCAATACAGTCTTGACATTAAGAAAGCAAGCATGTAATACCTCATCCTGTGCTACCATTTGTGAAAACAGAAAATCAAAATACAGGGGCTAGAGCTGTGGCATAACAGGAAGAAGCTCCTGGCTCCTGGCTTCAGATCGGCCCAGCTCTGGCCATGGTGGCCATTTGGGGAGTGAACCAGAGGATGGGAGACCTCTCTTTCTGTCTCTCCCTCTCTCTTTCTGTAACTCTGCCTCTAAAATTAAAATAAATCTTTAAATCGGCCGGCGCCGCAGCTCACTAGGCTAATCCTCCGCCTAGCGGCGCCGGCACACCAGGTTCTAGTCCCGGTCAGGGCACCGGATTCTGTCCTGGTTGCCCCTCTTCCAGGCCAGCCCTCTGCTGTGGCCAGGGAGTGCAGTGGAGGATGGCCCAGGTGCTTGGGCCCTGCACCCCATGGGAGACCAGGAAAAGCACCTGGCTCCTGGCTCCTGCCATCGGATCAGCGCGGTGCGCCGGCCGCAGCGCACCGGCCGCGGCGGCCATTGGAGGGTGAACCAACGGCAAAAGGAAGACCTTTCTCTCTGTCTCTCTCTCTCACTGTCCACTCTGCCTGTCAAAAAATAAATAAATAAATAAATCTTTAAATTAAAATCAAAATACATAAGCAGAGTCTTCTGTATGTATTGAATATCTTTGAACAGATACATGAGAATCTGGAAAGAGCAGACACCCCTGGGGAAGAGAAAGTTACATTTGTTTCTTCTGAATTGTGTACCCTGCATAAATCTTATCACAATTTTAAACTTACATTTATAATGTACCCTCACGCTCTGGCCAGCTCTGAACAGGGAGGGCCGGTAAACATGAAATGGAGACCTTTTCCCACAGAGGTCTGCAGAAGGTAGTGGCTTCTCTGCGAGAGGTTTGGAAGAAGTCCGCCTGGCGGGGAGGGTGGCAGTCACCGGCCCTGTTTCCTCTGAGTCGGTTCCAGTCTCTCGTGCCGTGACAGGTAAAAGCAGGACAAAAGCCAGGGTTCTATTGAACTGACAGAGGCTGAGCGTCCCTAACCCAGGTATCCGAAATCGGAAATGTTGCAGAAATCTCGAGCTGTTTGAGTGCTGCCATGGTGCCACAAGTGGAAAATTCCACACCTGATTTCATGTGACAGGGCACGGGCAAAACACAGGAGCACTAAAAATATTGAACAAAATTACTTTCCAGCTCTGAGTGTGAGAATTTCATGTTTAGACACAGGAGCCAAATAAAATCAAATAAATCAATATGTGTATGTCAATATTCCAAAATCTGAAAAAAGATTTGCGTTCAAGCCCTTCCAGTCCTACGCAGTTCCAATAATGGACACTCAACCCCTGCTACCAAATGTGGGGTTCTCGGTCATCATTTCAACATGACTTTTTTCAAAAGAGAGAGGACTGGGGGACCCCAGGGGAGCCAGCGAGAAGACTCCTGGGGACAGAGCAAGCCCTGGTGCCCAGCCCGAGCCTCAGAAGAGCTCCAAGTTCTTTTTTTTTTTTTTTTTTTTTTGGACAGGCAGAGTGGACAGTGAGAGAGACAGAGAGAAAGGTCTTCCTTTTGCCGTTGGTTCACCCTCCAATGGCCGCTGCGGCCGGAGCGCTGCAGCCGGCGCACCGCGCCTATCCGAAGGCAGGAGCCAGGTGCTTATCCTGGTCTCCCATGGGGTACAGGGCCCAAGCACTTGGGTCATCCTCCACTGCACTCCCTGGCCACAGCAGAGAGCTGGCCTGGAAGAGGGGTAACCAGGACAGAATCCGGCGCCCCGACCAGGACTAGAACCCGGTGTGCCTGCACCGCAAGGCAGAGGATCAGCCTACTGAGCTGCAGCGCCGGCCAATTTTTTTTTTTTTTTAAGATTTTATTTATTTGTTTGAGAGCTAGAGTTACAGACAGTGAGAGGGAGAGACAGAGAGAAAGATCTTCCGTCCGTTGGTTCACTTCCCAAATGGCTGCAACAGCCAGAGCTGTGCCGATCCGAAGCCAGGAGCCAGGAGCTTCTTCCAGGTTTTCCATGCAGGTGCAGGGGCCCAAGGACTTGGGCCATCTTCTACTGCTATCCCAGGCCACAGCAGAGAGCTGGATCGGAAGTGGAGCAGCCGGGACCAGAACCGGCGCCAATATGGGATGCTGGCACCAGTTTTTTTGTTTTTGAGCTCAAAGTTCTTGAAGCCTGGCATATTCCCAGAGCTCGGACACCTGATCAGAGCTGTGCTGCCAGCAAGAATCGCACTTCATGCACAAGTAGGACCTCTGAGGGAGGAGGGACCCCAAAGACCCTAATTCCCACGTCTCAGCCAGGGATGAGGGGAAAGTGAGTTGCCCAGCAGGCTTCGGGGCGAAGCGGGCACCATACCCCACGTCTTTGAACTCTGAGTCCAGGCTCTTTCATGCTGCTGCTGCCAGCACTAGAGTCACAGTCCCCTGCGATTGTCAGCATCGCTGGTGCAAAGGACCCGGCACCCACCAAACGTACTAAGCACGGTGAGGGCAAGCTCCGAGGCAGGGCAGCTGAGATGGGTTTTCGGGTGGTGCAGGGTGGGGCAACCAGGAAATCCCCTGACCTGCTGCAGAGAAGCGGGGCCATGGCACACACTTCCCAGCACATGGCGGGATGGGCAAATGTCAATGGCCCCAACCCTCCCCCACTGGTGGATCCAGGCCAGCCTAGAAGCTTCAGCCTCCAGAATCCCCAGCCCAGAATGTATCTTAGAGCTATTTTTTTTTCTCTCCATCAGTGCTCAGATCTGAAACCCATAGGATAGGAGTAGAACAGTGATGGGAAACGCTTACTACTGTCTCCTTTTGTAGCTCAAACAACGAAGCTCCAGCCATTGGGCTCAAGAGGCCGCCTCCTGCCCTGCTAGGATGCCATTTGTCTTCTGCCTCTTGCTGTACAATCCCCGGTCTCTGTGCTCGGACTGAGGCCCTGCGCTCCAGCACTGGGCGAGAGTCGCAGCCGGGGAGCCGTGCCCGGGAGTACTTTCTGTTTACTGCCAGGCACTTCCTGTTGGGGAATGACTTCAGCACGCGGACTCTGGACCACTTGGCATGCACACAGGCGGGAGCCACTTATCTCAGTCGCGCCATGAATCACGACCTCTTCCCACCCATTGCCGCAGACACCTGAGGAGTTCAGTCTCACCGAATTCCTCCCGCAGTTTTCAGTGGGATTTCCGCCACCTAGGCAGCATGAGTCAAAACGGATCATCCCCCTCGGCGGACTGCTTAACGAATTGAGGTGTTTGTTTAGAGCTGACTGTTTACAACGAAAACCACCCACCAGCCAGCTTGCGTTTTCATGCTGTGACAGCCCAGAAGAGGGGAGGGGAGGGGTGGCAGGGAGAGCCCCCCCCCCCAATTCCCTCCACTCCCTTCTTATCTCTTGGCTTTCTTGAGTCTGGTTTGGCTTTCATCGAATGCTTCGAAAGTTCTGCCCCGTGTCCAGTGCCCCAGGTCTCTGCGCCGAAGCTAATCTTGGCTCTTTATTTCCAGCCACAGCTCAAGGGCTGTGCTGTCTTTGGCGATGACTCAGCCACCAGTCGGGGGAGGGGGAGGAACGGCACCGCTGAATGAGTTATGGCACTTCTTCAGGCTTTGTCCTTTCATTTTCCCAATCAGCATTTCATTAACCGCTCCGGACTGCACCTCCTTGGAGTTCGTGTTTCATGAGATCATAAAACTAGACAGAGCTGGCCAGGCTCAGTGCTCCCTCAAGGAGTCCTTGTCCCCAGCCTGCCCTCGAGGACTTTCATTTCTTACTCCTTCCTGGCCAGACTTCTCTAAAGATGGTGAGAAATTATTCCGGACGGGCAGTGAGTTCTCCTAGATGCTAAGTCACTTGTGAACTGATTTCTTCTTTTCTTTCTTTCTTTCTTTCTTTATTATTATTATTATTATTATTATTTTAATGCATTTACTTGGGAGACAGAGACAGAGAGAGCTCCCATCAGCCAGGGTCACTCCCCAAATGCCCATAACAGCTGGAACTGGGCTGGGCCACGGCTGGCAGCCTGGAACTCAGCCCAGGTCTCGCACAAGGATGGCAGGAAGCCCATGACTGGAGCCGTAGCTGTGGCCTCACAGGGCCTGCATGGGCAGGGAGCTGGGGTGAGACACTGAACCCAGGAACTCTGCGCTTGCTCACCGGTGTCTTGCCTGCCAGGCCGCCGTCAGCTCCCGCCGTGCCTTCTTGTTGGTTCTATGCCCACGACTACTTTCGCTGCTTTTTTCTGCATTTGTATTTGTCAGAGGTTGCAGAGTATTGAGTTGTTGTCAGCATCCACAGTAGAGGTCTGTTTTAGGCTCTGGGCATTTACAAGGAGACACAAATAGCTACAAAGAACCCCCATGGCTTCTTTCCTTTTTCTTTTTTTCCATTTTTATTATCTTATTTATGTAGGAAAGCTGTTACTAGGAAGTCATTACAACTGAGTCAAAACCATAATTGAAATATCTAAAATCTTTAATATGTAGAAACATTTTTATATAGTGAAATTATCCATATTTTCTGTACTATTTCTATTTTTCCTTTTCCCAAAGCAGAGGAAGGGCTGGAGGAAATTTACCTCTTGTTTGGATGCAGGACCAATCTTCAGTCTTGCCTCTTTCTTCTCCCTGCCTAAAAGCAGGAGTCGATGTTCACCAAACGCTTTACAAACACCAACTCACGGAGTACCCAGCGATTGTATCCCTTCCCCATTTTACCATGGATGTGGCCTGGCTCTTAATACTGCTCAGCCAGGGGCCAGCCTTGTGGTACAGCAGGTTGAGCTGCCACCTTTGATGCCAGCATGCCATATGAGCTCCAGTTCAAGTCCCAGCTGCTCCACTTCTGATCGAGCTCCCTGCTAATGGCCTGGGAAAGCAGTGGAAGATGGCCCAAGTGCTTGGGCTCCTGAAGTCCACATGGGAGACACAGATAAAGTTCCAAGCCCCTGGCTTTGGTAGGGCCCAGCCATGGCTACTGTGGCCAGTTGGGGAGTGAACCAGCAGATGGAAGATCTCCTGCTCTTTGTCTCTTCCTCTCTCTGTAACTCTGCCTTTCAAATTAAAAAAAAAAAGAGTTTACTTAGAAAAAAATACTACATTGCCCTGCCTCTCACAACCTGTAAGCTGCCTAATCATCACTTGACCAATTTAAACATGCACAACACACAACTTCAACTTTAAAAATCATTCATCTGTGTACTTTGGATCCACGGATGTTAACCTCCTTCAGTAATGTGTCTCTTTGAATCTAGTCATTGTTTCCCATGAGAAAGGCTGATGCGGGAAACACAGTAACAATGATACGTGAAAGAAAGAGCCACATGGAAAGAGCCACATGGAGTTCAAAATACAAGGCAGAAGTCATGGGCTGCTTTGAGGGTAAGACCATAGCCGTCCGGAACACGGGCCCTGAGCTGTCAGAAAGGTTCGGTAAGACTCAGGGCTGAGCCGGCACCGCAGCTCACTAGGCTAATCCTCCACCTTGCGGCGCCGGCACACCGGGTTCTAGTCCCGATCGGGGTGCGCCGGATTCTGTCCCGGTTGTCCCTCTTCCAAGCCAGCTCTCTGCTGTGGCCAGGGAAGTGCAGTGGAGGATGACCCAAGTGCTTGGGCCCTGTACCCCATGGGAGACCAGGAGAAGCACCTGGCTCCTGCCTTTGGATCAGCGCAGGGCGCCAGCCGCGGCGGCCATTGGAGGGTGAACCAACGGCAAAGGAAGACCTTTCTTTCCGTCTCTCTCACTGTCCACTCTGCCTGTCAAAAAAAAAAAAAAAAAAGAAAAAGAAAAAGATTCAGGGCTAAAACCCAGCGAGTGGCTTGTGAGGTGCCTCCCTCATTTGGGTCATTGAGACTGCGTTGACTCCTGCTTTGTACTCGAGTCTAGAAGAGTGCGGGGTCTGCTTCGCAGCCCAGTGAAGCCCAGAAACTGCAGATCCGAAGCTGAGTTGGAGGACAGACGCTGAAACCAGTGCCCTGGGAGTGGGCGGCGTAGGCGGCTGACAGCTGAGCCGGCAGAAGAGCTCCACACACAGAGGTCTGAGTGTGAGCGCATCTGGTGTAGGAGCCGGTGGCCCCGGCCACAGCTGCCCTGACGTGGGCAAACACAGGAGCTGTGTCGTCATCGTGCCCCTAAGCCAGCCAGACAAGGGCAGACCACAGTCAACTGTAACCCAATGAAGAACTTTGCAGGGTTTCGTTGTTTTTTGCTTTTGCAGGAACCCCTATACACAATGGTTAAAGCTTTATTTCCTGAAAGGTATCAGTATCACCAAGAGTGAAAATGACTCATTCCCTAGGATTTCTGGACGGCCGAGTTTTACTTGGAGTATTTGCATGCAAGCTATTCTAGAGCTGAGGCACCCTATTCTCTATTACACTGGGTTCTGATGACCGTGACTGTCCGTCATTGAGTGACAGGTTCTTAGGTTATGAAACAATAATTGGCCTTAACCTCGTGGGCCCGTGAAGCATTTCTGACTCCCTCAGCGCGCCCTGCTTAGCTGCTGCTGCAGGTTCCTGACTGACTCTGGCAAGCACGGGAGTCAGCCGGGACTGTGGTTATTTGCATACACCCAGAATCTTGTCATCTCCTCAGAGGGCTGACCTGTGTACCAAGATCCCTCCTGCTTCACATCATGGCACTTCGTTTCCTGGATTAGAAAAATCTGATTTTACTATTAGAAAGGAACTGGATTGGTGACACATTTTTGTGAGATGAATTAAGTTAATTCTCTGTGCTCAAAATGAACCTGTCAGTTATGAACTGACCAAAGCAGCAAATACTTCAAATTCAACACACTCTTCCAACATATTCAAAAGTCCAGTGTAATTACTGCCCAAAGTTTTCTGTTAGAGAGCATTTTTTTAAAGGATAGTTTTTTTTTAAACTCTTATTATTTCTTAATTTCAAAGGCAAAGTGACAGAGAGAGAGAGGGAGAGACAGAGAGACCTTCCATTTGCTGGTTCACTCCCAAATGCCACAACAACTGAGGCTGGGCCAGGCTAAAGCCAAGAGCCGGGAACTTCATCGGAGTCTCCCATGTGGGTAGTAGGGGCCCAAGCACTTGGGCCATCTCTTGCTGCCTTCCTAGGTGCATTAACAGGGAGCTGGATCTGAAAAGAAGCAGCTGGGACTTGACCCAGTACTCAAATATGGGCTGTCAGCATTGCAAGTGGGAGCTTAGCACACTGCACCACAACACTGGCCCAGAAAGAGAGCGCAATGAACTTTGATGTGCCCATCACGGCGCTTCAATTATCAGCAATATTTTGTCAGTCTTAAAACAGTACACCTAAGTGTGCCTACATGGAAGTCTATTTTAATTTTCCACCAGGCTGGAAACACCTGGGACTGGCCTCCAGCGCATCGGAGCAGTCAGGCCCGCAGCAGGGGGTGATTAGGAGGATGGTGACTGCTCGCTTCCTCCCTCTCCCAATGCGTCTCTCTGTCTATCATCTCTCTCTATCTCCTTTTGAAATATAAATGCCTCTGCTGGAGAACATTACTGAGATTTGCAAAGCCTTATTAAGAGTTGATTTTATCAGAATAGGTTGATTGTTATCAGAATAAGTCAGCTTTTATCAAACAATTTTGTTTTAGAACAGAAGACTTGGGAAGAGTTGCCTGTTTACCCGGGAGGTGAACAGGGCCCTGGAGTAGAGGCAGGGAACAGAGGAGGTGCAGTAAGAAAGGCACATCCCACCGCGGTCCAGGATTAACCCTAGCGGTAGTTCCTTTAAGAGCCTGTCCTAGAAAAAAAAACTGTACATGAAGCATGCTTATTACCAATGATTTGGATCAGAAAGTGACAGTAAAGGTTAGGTAGTTAGCCCTTTTAGCATTTTTTTGTAAAAAAAAAAAAACTAGCATAAATCCACATTATTGTTTCAGCAGTGAGAAAATATTCTGGAATTCAGCCTTCTTAATATGGACAGTGGTGTAGCCGGTACAGAAGACTTTTCCCTTACTGTGACTGCTGCACCAAACACCGACCCCCAACCTTCCCTTTATTTTATACCTTTTGGGTGGAATAAGATGACATGCAGAAGTTGCCAGTCATCTCTATGTTCAGCACCTGGGGCAGCTGGCCTGGTACCTTAGACGCAATCATTGGGATGCAGTGTTTCACATCTGCTCTGTGAGAAGAGAACAACAGGACTTGTTTCTTGCTTTTGGCCTTGACAAAGAGGTCACAGTGGTGGGGAGTGGCCACAGGTCAGAGCTGCAGCAGGGAACATCAGCCCAGCTGATGAGGCCAGCTGATGGAACGCATGCAAGCACTCTGCCCCAGGCCCTCCCTCACCACAAGGGAGAGGCGCTCGCCTTGTTTGTTTAGAACTAACCTGGGGAGAACCTGGAGCTGGTCTCTGAGGCCTGCCTCACCCGGGCAGGTGTCAGGGCTATAGGGAGTGTGTGAGGGGGTTGTTGCAGAGGGAAGGTATGGGTGTGTGTGTGTGTGTGTGTGTGTGTATACATGTGTATGTGTGTATTTACCTGCTCATGTCTCTTGTGTAAGCATGTGTGTATATCTGTGTGGGTGTGTCCACCTCCAGGTGTGTGTGTGTCACTGTGGGTGTGTGTGTCTCTGTATAGGCATGTGTATCTCTGTATGTGCATGTGTGTGCATGTGTGTGCAAGCCTGCATGTGTGACCTGAGCCGGCTGCAGTGCAGAAGGCAGAGGAACAGGCTTCCCCGAGGTGGGTTACAGAGACCTCCAGCCTCCACAGAGCAATGCAGCTCTGGTTCCCAAAGGCCTCAGATGTCACTTTTTTTTTTTTAAGATTTATTTATTTGAAAGGCAGAGTGACAGAGAGAGAAAAAGAAAGAGAGATCAATATTCCATCTGCTGGTTCACTCCCCAAATGGCCATAACAGGCAAGGCTGGGCAGGCTATAGTCAGGAGCCCAGAACTCTATCTAGGTCTCTCACATGGATGGTAGGGTCCTAAGGACTTGAGCCATCTTCTTCTGCCTTCCCAGGTGCATTAGAAGGGAGCTGGAGTGGAAGCAGAGCAGCTGGGGCTCCAATGGTGCTCATCTAAGATGCCAGCATTGCAGGTGGTGGCTTAGCCTGCGGCAGAGGCCACCTATCGACATCATGGTGGGGGGGGTCATAGGCAGCTCTGATATATCCCCCACTGTGTCAGGCAGCAAGGCCAGAGCAGTAGTGCCTGGACTGCATGAGCCTCTTGGGTCTTAAACTGATCATGGGAAGAGGAACCCTGGGAAGGAAAGACAGACTCAGAGGTAGGATAGGCTCATTACAATAGCTGTGCACCTGCTGGGGCCCAAACTGGTAAAGCAGAACATACGGATCACAGAATGGATGAGAAGAAAACAGATTGTAGGAAAGTTCACTTATATGTTAATTACATCTATAGTAGGAGTCTGGGGTAGACTTTCACTTTCTTCTTTATTTTTTGGGGGGAGGAACTTTTAAGTTAAATTTTTCTGCAACATGGGGTGAGCATTGTGGCCCAGTGAGCTAAACGGCCACCTGCAGAGCCAGGATCCAGTACCAGAGCACGAGATCAAGTCCCAGCTGCTCCACTTCTGATCTAGCTCCCTGCTGATGCACCTGGGGAGGCAGTGGTTGATGGCCTGAGTAGCTGGGCCCCTGCCACTCACTGGGGAGACCCACATGGAGTTCTGGGCTCCTGGCTTCAGTCTGGCCCAGCCCCAGCTGCTGTGGCCATTTGGGGAGTGAACCAGTGGTTGATCTCTCTCTTTCCCCCCTCCCCCCTCCTCATCTCTCTGTCACCCTGCCTTTGAAAGGAAGGAAGAAAGGGAGGGAGGGAGGGAGGGAGGAAGCAAAGAAGGAAGGAATCAAAGTTGTGGTTTCTAAGGTCCACATCCACCTTCCTTGCAAAACTCTATAGTGGCTAGAGAAGTCCACTGTTCCGGTTCCACAGAAACCACGCGTGGATGCGGGTGTTATAATGTTGGTGGTGTCACCTTGGTTCTGGCTTCACATGTTTCCCAGCTGACAACCGAGGGCCAGGCACCGTGACTTCCAGGTGTCACGAGCTGCACTCCCTGTGATAGGTTACCTTCACGGGGCCTTCTGGGTGATGTTGTGGCCACCCAAATCGGGGAGGGGCTTGGGAGAGTAAGTTCAGTTCCCTTTCAGTGCCCTCCCTTCGTGGGAAGAGGAAGTATTTCAGAAAGGAGAAAAGTCACGTTGCTCCAGATCAAAGTCCCCTCAACGTATTTTGTGAAAAACCTCCTGAGCCTGACGCTTGGTGCCTTCTCTACAGCGATGAGCAAAGGTCACAGGCAGGGACCTGCCGGCCCCACACAGCCTGGCACTCCTTTCTCCTCTCACCTGCCAGGCTCTTTAGAATCCTGAACTGCAAGGCACAGAGCTGAGAAACCACCGAGCACTCGTCCGCCTTGGACATTTGGTCACCAAGAACTCCCCGAGCACCCACCATGAGCCAGGCTGTGTGATGGGCTCCTTGGGGAAAATGACAATGGGACTCTGTCATCAAGGAACATCACCCGAGGTGGGGACCAAAGGCAAGGATTTAAGGACATGGCCCCCTGTATTCTGTTATGGCAGTGACCATGGGAACAATCACTTTGGACGCCAGAGGGTAGGAGCGGGGCCTGCTTGTGTTTCCCAGGCCTTGTAAAGCGCAGGGCACATCATTGGTCTTCAATGCATGTCTGTGGAATGAATAAATGGCCCAGTGAACCCTATGTGGAGTGGTGGGAAATAAAGCGAGCGAAGAAACTGGAGGCTGAGCTAGCAAGGGCCTCGAGTTCTAGGGCTTTGGGGGTCTGTGCTGCAAACCGTGGTGACTCATTGGAAGTCTCTTTGTAGGGGCAGGCATTGAAGCCAGGTTAAGCCGCTACTTGGGATGCCTACATCTCACATTGGAGTCCAAATCCCGGCTCCTCTGCTCCTCAGTTCAGCTGCCTGTTACTGGGTACCCTGGGACGCATCAGACAATGACTCCAGTGCTTGGATCCCTGTGGCCCACGTGGAGACTTGGATGGAGTTCCAGGCTCTTCACTTCAGTCTGGCTCAGCCCTGCCCACTGCAGGCATTGGGGGAGTAAACCAGCAGATGGATGATCTCTCTCTCTCTCTCTCTCCCCTGTCGCTCTACCTTTTAAATAAATAATAAATAATCATTTTTAAAAAGAAAGTCAGGACCAGCATTGTGGCATGGTGGGTTAAGCCACCACCTGCAATGGCAGCATTCCATATGGACACCAGTTGGAGTCCCAGCTGCTCCACTTCCACTTCCGCTCCCCTGAGATGGCCCGAGTGCTTGGACCCCTTCTTCCCAGGTGGGAGACCCGGATGGAGTTCCTGCCTCCTGGCTTCACCCTGGCCCAGCCCTGGTTGTTGCTATCCTTTGGGGGAGTGAACCAGTGGATCGAAGATCTCTCTCTCCCTCCCCCCCCACTCCCGGTGTGTGTGTGTGTGTGTGTGTGTGTGTGTGTGTCTTTCTGTAACTGTGCTTTTCATAGAAACAAATAAATCTTTAGAAAACAAAGTCTCTGAGCAAGGCAGCCACATGAAGCCATCCACGTTTCAGAAAGAGAAAAACTCAGGATTGCCTGGGGTGACAAACAGAAGGCATGAGGATCTGAAATGGCCTGGTCCTGCAGTCTCCGCCTGACCCTCCCAAAGCACTGCCCTAGAGTTGTGAGCCACATAGGTGGGTCTCCAGCCACTCCCACTCTCAAAGGCATAACACACTGGAGCTGTTTCTGTCAGAACCAAAGAAATAGGGTTGCACGGGCAGGTTGAGAGTGATTTTTTATATGCATATATGTAGGCCTGGGCACAGCCACCTGGAGTTAAGGAAAACGTTGCCTGAATCTACATTCCTTCCTCATTAACTCTTTCAGGACTTCAAGGTGTCATTTCATTCCTGGAAGAGCTAATTTTCCAAACATACCAGTGCCCTGACTTAATGACGGCATACTTTACTCTCATGGAATATTTTACTCGCTCTGGCTCCACAAATGATTATGGTTATTACTAACACTGGTCCCAGTAACAGTCATAGCCATAAACATGTTGATAGCAAAGGAAGCTTAAAAGCACCCAGGCTCCTGGGCCCTGTAATACAGGCTAATCAGGAAGGTTTCGGGTTTGTGTGTGTGTAGGTTTTTAAACTTTTTATCCTTAATCCCATCTTTATTGTGAGTGGAAATCCCCACTTGAGGGACCTTAGAGTTGTGTTATGGAGCCATTTCAAAAAGACTAAGGGATCAGGGGTATTGTCATCCCAGAAGCCCTGCAAAGTAAGGGCTGGTGTCCCACTCTAGATGGCTCTGTCCAATAGGAATATGACACACAGCTTCAAGTTTGCTAGGAACCACCATGAACAATAAACAAACAAACCAAGCAAAGGGGCCAGCAGAGTGGTGCAATGATTTCAGCAACTGGCTACAACACCAGCATCCCACATCAAAATGCTGGTTCAAGTTCTGGCTGCTTTGCTTCGGATCCAGCTCCCTGCTAAGGTGCCTGGGAAGGCAGTATATGATGGCCCAAGTACTTGGGCCCCTGCCACTCACACGGGAGACCCAGATGAGTTCCTAGCTCCTGACTTCAGCCTGTCCCAACACTGGCCATTGTGGCCGTTTGGGAAGTGAACCAGCGATGGAAGAGCTTTCTCTGTGTGTGTGTGTGTGTGTGTGACTCTTCCTTTCAAATAAATAAATCTGAAAAAAAAAATTTAAACTAAAAAGAAATAGACAAAATAATCTTAAGAATATATTTGACCTAGTATATCCAAAATATTTTCATTTTGATATGCAATTAGCTTACAAATTATGAATATTTGCCCCGACTCTTAGAAATCTGGCATATGTTTGAGATGTTGGTTTGAAGCAGCTGTGTTCCACATGCGGCCCTGGCTGTCCGGGTGGACAGGGCTGGCCGAGCCCCAGTAGGAAGACATAGATGTGTTATTCGGCTGCGAATACCTGGTGGGAAGCCCCTTTCTAAAGATGAGCACAGGCATTCGGCACTGAGAGGCCAGGGAAGGGGCATGTCCAATCCCTGCCCCGCCTGGGACCAGCGCGGAGGGGTCAGCGATCTTCCGGAAGAGAAGGGCCACAGGGCCGAAGGTAGGGGGAAAGGTGGACCCGCCACGCTCCCTGTTGGGGAGCGCTCCTGCACACCCCAGGGAGTCCAGCGCTGTGGGGACTCCCGGCCGCCGAGAATGAGCCACGACAAGCCCGGGCAGCTCCACGGAAGGAAGAGGCAGGCGAGCGGGGATTTGGCGGGGAAGGATTACCGACGGGGAGGCTTCCTTTGAGATGATCCTGGCTCCCCCCACCCTGGTTCATGCACGGGGCTTGCCGGGGAAGGCAGGCGCCCCCGCCACACCGGGGAAGAGACGCGTCAGCGGGAAGCAAGCGGAGCCACGGAACAACCCACCAGGCAAAGGCAGGGGCTGGGAGCCTCGGCCCGGCCCACCGAGGGCCCAAGGCACCACCGCCACCCCACCTCTCCTGCCCCATGCCCTGTCTCGGCGTGGTGGGAGGTGCGGCCGCTCCCCTCCAACTTTCACAGAGGAAATTCAAACAGCACACTGTAAAAGGAGCCAAATTATGTCAGGCGGCCCTAAGTGATTAAATGTGACGGAGCGCTGTGTAACAGAGGGAGGCCGCCCCAGCCTAGCGCGGTGTATCACGAAGTGAATCAACTCTGAGACTCTGAGTAACGCAGGGCTGGGCCGCCGCAGCGGGGCCGCAGGCTCCTGGGGACAGCCGGCATCTCTCCCAGGGCTCCGCAGGGCTTCGGAGAGGAAAGCAGCGCTCCAGGGCTCTGAGGAGCTGACCGTGGGGGTCAGAGCCCGTCAAGATGGCGCAAGGTGTGGGCGTGGCCAGGGCCCGACGCGTTCAGCTTCCTCCATGCCAGGGGGCCCTCAATGCGCACGCGTGGCCGGCAGGCGCGTCCATGTAGGTACTGCCACGCTGATTATCAAAGAAACGGTGTTTCTGAGCTTCAGTCATAATAGGACCACGTGACTGACTTCTTGTGAGCCCGCGGGAGGCGCCCGAGCTTGGCAGCCTGGGGGTCCCCACCATGGCCTAGCAGAGGCCCAGCTGTGATGGTTTCTCACCCACGCCCCCGGCCAGATTGCCCGGAAGCCGCACATATGGTAAACAAAACAGTTGGGAAATGTGCTCATCCCGGGGCTGCCCCACTCGTTTCTCTCCCACAGAGAAAACGGCCCACTCCCGGAGCTCCACGCCGCCCACCGGCCCGGAAGCTGGGACTGTATGTGCAGACGGAATGTCCTTGCTCTGC
This sequence comes from Oryctolagus cuniculus, assembly GCF_051225735.1. Classification (NCBI taxonomy): domain Eukaryota; kingdom Metazoa; phylum Chordata; class Mammalia; order Lagomorpha; family Leporidae; genus Oryctolagus; species Oryctolagus cuniculus. The sequence goes on along the minus strand of NC_142871.1, from coordinate 64,944,327 downwards.
GGCCAGTCCACACGCCTGCGCACTGAGGCCTGGCACGCGGCCAGCCCAGCCCGCACGCCTGCGCACTGAGACCCGGCACATGACCAGCCCAGCCCGCACGCCTGCGCGCTGAGACCCGGCACACGCCCCACCACGACGGTGAGGCGTGAAGTCGGCCACGCAGGGCCGAGCAAGGCTTGCGCCCGGGATCTCGGCCGACCTGGCAATTATTTTTTATGACACGGCATGGTTGATGATGGTGGTTTCATTTCTGCTTATTACCTTCTATTAAAAGCAGCTTGAGCAAGATGATGATGGGGGCATCTTCTTTGTGCCTCGGGAATCCACTCTCAGATTTTCAGAGAACTGTTGTTTTTCCTGGCCGTATTGTTATTACTATTATTATTGTGTTTGTTATGGTTGTGGTGATGCCAAGTGCTGGTGGTCAAATAGCTCTTTTTATTAGCCATTGCTCACAACCCCACGGCTTGGAGGTAAACAGATATGGAGTGATGCCGGCTCGGGGCACGGAGAGGTCAAGGCACTGGCATCAAGTCTCTCCAGGGGCCAGGGATGCCAGAGCTTCCCCCACCCCCCAACCGTCTTGCCAGGGCACGTCTGGGGCACCGTGAGACGTGAACGCCAGCCCCACCTAGCTCCTGGTCCGGCCCTGGTGCCGTGTGCTGGGCTGAGCTGGTGCTGGAGTTTAGCCATGGGTCCCTAGTGCTCTTAGCTTTGGGGACTGGTCTAGTGGAGACAGTTTAGGGACAGGCAGGATGGCCTAAGTGGGCTGCATCTCTAAATGAAGAGTCACTGCTTGGAACCACGAATGTGCTAGAGTCCTGAACGGGGACTGAATCTCAGTTGGCTGTGGCCCCATGGCCCTCAGCGTCACCTCCCTCAGAACGTCCAAACCCAATACATCGTCTGCATCCCCAAGCCAGAACGTGAATTCTCTGAGTGGCACGGCTCAGTCCCCCGGGGGGGAAGAATGGGGAGCAAGGAGGGACTTAGAATTATTTTTAAATAAATAACTTAATTCTGACATTATAAAATACATGTTTATTTGAAAAAAAAAAAAAAAACCACAGCGAAGCTTATAAAAGTCACAGGTAACTCCCTCCCCTCCATCTCACTCCTTAGGAGAAACCACTGTTACATTTGGTGTTCACGTGGGAGATTTGTTTCTGTACGAAATCAAGACATTTTATTTTGTGGCTATTATCCTTGACCCTATCCTCACCTTCCTTCTAATACCCAGTCAGTCATCAATTCCCATTGATGTCTGCTGTATGTTTCTCAAGTCTGTCCAGTCTTTCCGTCCCTGCTCCCAGATCTTATCACCCTGCGCTTGGAGTGTCGGTCTAGGATTGTGAAATGGACCAGGCTCAGGAACTGGATGACTTGGGCTCAAGTCTTGTTTTCTTCACTGGGGTGGATGCCACCTTGGCTCAGCTTCAGCTTCTTTATCACCTCAAAGAGGATAATGGTGTCTACCGTTTGATGTTGATGCCAGCGAACCCAGGGCTGGCACATAGTAAGCGCTTAATAAATGTCCACAGTTAATGTTCTCTCCCAGGTGGCCTCAGGAAGCGGCCTCACTTCGGTTGCCTCCCAGTTATCCTGCACACCGTGGTTAGATGATTCTTTGTTAAAAAAAACACTGCTTTTATTTCGATAGTCTCTTGCTCAAAAACCTTAAAAGGCTTCCCACTGTAGATAGTACAGTTACACAGCTTTCAGCTCACACATCAGCTCCAGGGGACTGGTGGTGCGTGCTCAGGAGCTGCTACTGGGCATGGTGGGCGATAGGGCCAGGTTGATGAGCAATGCCTGTTACGGCAGCCAAGATAGGGAGTAGCAGCGTCCCCTTCCTATGGAATAAAGTGCAACACTGCCGCATATCCCCTGCCCCTCTGCTGAGTCTTTCTGTTGAGACACACAGACCACAGAGCTTCTACCAGTGCTAACCTACCCCCAGATGTTGCCGCCGTTGGCTTACTCTCCTCCATCCAGTGCTCATATGCCAGCACTCTTAATCATGCTGTTCCCTGGTCTCTGCCTAGCCCTCCAAGTCTCCCTACAGTGATCCTGTTCGTTTGTTTTCAGGTCTACTGTCTGTGTCCTGCACGGTGTCCAAGGCCCTACAGACAGGAGCTTTCTCTTGTTCATCAGTGAGTCCCTGGAGCAGAGACCTAAGCCTGGCACCCCTAGGAGTGTAGTATCTTGCTCCCACGCTGCTCTTGCACCATGGGGATTTCTTTCTTGAATTTCTTGAATCCTGTCTTCCCAATCAGATCATGACTTGAAACCAGGAATGGGGTCTGATGTTTCCGGCTTCAGATACTCCAGCTCAGGGGCCAGCATTGTGGTGAAGCCACCGCTTGCAACACAGGCGTCCCATTTCAGACCACCTGGTTGGAGTCCTGGCTGCTCTGATTGCAATCCCACTCCCTGTGTATGTGCCTGAGAAGCAGCGGAAGATGGCTCAAGTGCTTGTGTCCCTAGCACCCGTGTGGGAGACCAGGATGGAGTTCTGGGGCCCCTGGCTTCATCCTGGACCGGCCCTAGCCATGGCGGCCTTTTGGGGGAGTGAACCAGGGGATAGAAGATCATTTTCTGTTTTTCCCTCTCTCTCTGTCACTCTGCCTTTTTTTTTTTTTTTTTTTGACAGGCAGAGTGGACAGTGAGAGAGAGACAGAGAGAAAGGTCTTCCTTTGCCGTTGGTTCACCCTCCAATGGCTGCCGCGCCCGGCGCACTGCGCTGATCCAATGGCAGGAGCCAGGTACTTCTCCTGGTCTCCCATGGGGTGCAGGGCCCAAGGACTTGGGCCATCCTCCACTGCACTCCCTGGCCACAGCAGAGAGCTGGCCTGGAAGAGGGGCAACCGGGACAGAATCCGGCGCCCCGACCGGGACTAGAACCCGGTGTGCCAGCGCCGCTAGGCGGAGGATTAGCCTGTTGAGCTGCGGCGCCGGCTCACTCTGCCTTTCAAAACATAAATCTTACAGGAAAAAAATGTATGCTCAGTAAAACCAGGATGGCTGACTAAGGCACGTGGTTCCGTGACCTGCACCGCGTTCTGTGCTGACAGGCTGCGGCTGCACGTGGCTGCACCTGCCTTGTTCCAGGCCACTCTGTCCATGCTCCTGCTGGCTGTTTCTTTAGGAACCTTCTCCTTGGTAAATTTCAGAAAATTGCGTGCTGCTGACGCACATGTCCCCGGAATCACCCCGAAGACGTACAGGTCATCTGTGCCATTTGCATCTTCACCTGCGTGGTTTTCAGCTTCTGTCTTGGCCTCCCGTGTGTGCAGGAATGAAGGCACCTAAAGGAGTGAGAACTCGCCCTGCAAAGGGACAGCACTGCCCGCAAGACCTCTGCGAAACAAACAGAAGGATTAAGACGAACAGCTCCCTCTCTCTTTCTCTCTCTCTAGACTCTCTCTCTCTCTCTCTCCCTCTCTTTTGGTGCCAATGTGGATGGATTTCCAAGGGAGAGATGATGGGAGATTATTAATTCTCCTTTGTGTAATACGTTTTTATTGGCCATTTTTCTCCTCTAAACACACTGTTTTAATGGACATTTTTTCATAAGTTTATTTATGTCTGAGGTCACATAACATCAACATTCGAGAGCACATTCTGAAGGGGAAAATTCACATTCCACCACCCCAACACCTGCTTTCGTGTTCTCTTCTCCTTATTTCCTTCCAATCTTTCTATTATGCATATTTCTTCACGTAGTTATAATCAGACTTGTTTGAGAAAGAGCAACATTTTACTGTTAAGGCTAATAATAAAAATAGAAGAAAGCACCAAGTATTCTTAGTTTTTATAATAATGTGTCCTTTTTTCCTCCAAATGCCTGTTTTTAATTGAGCAGAACCCAGAGGTATAAAGCTTCAAGGAATAAAGGAATGGAAAGGCCTGGAAAAGGATACCCATATGCTCACAGAAAGACACTGTGCTTGTGCCTAGTTTAGATAGGCTCCCAGGGGTAGCAAAAGACAAAGCTCCCCACCCCCCGTTCTCATACTATTGGCTTGTTTGGGCTTTTTTAAAAAATATTGTCCTGTAGCAGTTGTTTGGTATTTTTTTTAAAGATTTATTTATTTATTGTCAAAAGTCAGAGTTACACACAGAGAGAGAGAGAGAGAGAGAGAGAGAGAGGTCTTCCATCCGATGGTTCACTCCCCAATCGGCCGCAACGGCCGGAGCTGTGCCAATCCAAAGCCAGGAGCCAGCAGCTTTTTCCAGGTCTCCCATGTGGATGCAGGGGCCCAAGCACTTGAGCCATCTTCCACTGCTTTCCCAGGCCACAGCAGAGAGCTGGATCGGAAGAGGAGCAGCCGGGACTAGAACTGGTGCCCATATGGGATGCCGGCACTTCAGGCCAGGGCATTAACCTGCTGTGCCACAGCTCCAGCCCCTGTATGGGCTTTGATTGTTCAGAATACGTGAGGAAACAGTCAAACCTTACTACTGGCAGGTTCCATATATGGCAGTTCATCTGCTCACTAAAATTTATTTATAACCTCAAAAGCAACACTTGTGGAGTTTTCCCAGTCATTAGCAGACAAGCACGTGTGCAAAGCAACAAAAAAAAATGGAGTCACCCACTATGCACATTTCTAGCTGAGGTTGAGCAGGGCCTGCTCTGCCCGTTTCAGCTCTCGTGCCGTAAACAAGGGCCTTCGCAGGCTGATGAGGGCCGTGCTGTGTGCCGCTCTGTGCTTTTCGTCATCGGTGTCACTGATGTCAGTGACAAGCAAGTGTAGTGCTGAGGCGCTGCCGAGTGCTCCCGAGAGCAAGAAGGCTGCAGTGGGCTCTGAGAGAAAATACCAGGGTCAGATAAGCTTCCTGCAGGCACGAGCTGTCGTGCTGTCGGCCGTGAGATGCGTGCTAAACAGTCGACAATATTTGGAGGACAAGGAATCTCTAAACAGAAACACATGGGAAACGAGGCTGTGGACTGATCAGTTGATGGAGATGGTGTGACCACAGGCTTCCCCCGGGAGCGATGCTTCGGTATTTGCTAATTCAGCAACTTAACTACTGCAAATAATGAGAAACGATGGTACTCACGTAGTGTACACGCACTTTTTTTTTTTTTTTTTTTTTTTTTTTTTTGAGAGGGAGAGGGCTGTAGCCTTTATCAGCTTCTCAAAGGGGTACTGAAGAAGGTTCAGGCATTGCTTCAAACTCTATTGTAAGAACACAGTGCTGGTCCTCTTGGGACACCCAAGGCGTGAGCTCAATGGGGGCTAGATCTGCCCAGAAGACCACATTGGCTGCCGGCTTAGTCTGTGCTCACCTCCAAGGAATGAACAAGGACCTCCTGGACCAAGTGAAATCAGTCATGCTTCCCGGACTTGATTTCAAGGGCACCCTTAACTGGCAAGGAGGCGTGGCACGTTCTAGAGCTGTAAGGAACCCAGGCATTCCAGACGTTATTCCAGAGGGAATATCCTTTCAAAACTTTTTTCAATATATTTATTTTTATAGAGAGAGGCAGACCGAGATTCTATCCACTGGTCCACTCCTTAATGCCTGCAGCAGTCGGGGCTGGGCCAGATTGAAGCCAGGAATTCAATGCAGGTCTCCCACATGGTTGGCAGGGACCCAGGTATCTTAGCCAACACCTGCTGGCTCCCAGGGTCTGCATGCAGGAAAGATGGAATCAGAAGCTGATGGAACAGGATACAGGTGACACCCACAGGCACCTCGACTGCTACACCAAATGCCTTCCCCCAAATAGTCCTTGAATAAAGAAATGAAAAGAAATAATAACAGCTACTGTTCCCTGAATGCTCAGTAGGAACAACTTTTGTCACACATAACTCTTACAACCACTTTGGGAGGCAGGGGGCAACAAGACCCATGTAACAGAAGGGAAAACAAAGGCACAAAGAGGTCAGCCAGGGAAACATGGCCAGGGTAGGAGGCGGGGCCGCAGCTGGAGATTGGGTCCGCTCACTCCTAACCACCAGGCTAACCCTGGGCTTGGCAGGTGGCTGATGACCAGCTGCCCGAGTCCTTCGCCCAGGAAGGGCACCAGTGTGTTGAGGCCGAGGTTCTGGGCGTGCTTCTCAGAACCCCGGTAGCTAAAGAAAGGCAGGGAGGGATGTGCTACTGTCCTGCCCGTGATGGACTGTCATTCTTCTGCTCTCCCCACATCGCGGTCGGGCAGCAAATTCTAGGAGTTCCTAAAAACAGGGGGCAAGTTCTAGGAGTTTCTAAAAATAGCCGTGGGCCGGCTTTGCTAGAGAAGGGGTTGTTGTGACCTTTCGCCTCAGGGCCCACCTCCCGAGGGTGACAATTTCACTGCCTCGCCTGACATTTGGTCTCTCTCACATGTGGCTGGTAGATTACACTTACAGGAAGTCGGAGAGAACCCCTGACCTCCTCCTGGGCTATTTTTTGCTTTTCATTCTCTTTCTATTCTACTCCTCACCCTCTGTGACTTCTTGAGTTCTGAAGACTCTTCTCGAAGCTCCGTGCTAGGAGCCAAGCCTTCAGTGTGTTCTGGGGGACACGCGTGACAGGGAGGGAAAGGTGACCGCCAGGGGACAAGGGCCCGAGAGAGCCTGGGCCACTCTGCTGGTCCACACTGCAGAAACAGAGTCACCCCGGGATCCTGTCCCAGCTCTGAACAAAGTCATTTAATAGCAGCAGGTCTCCAGCTTCCCGTCTATAAAGCGAGGCAGTCACACTTAGCCACGGAGCAGAGGTGTTGTGGGGATTAATTAGGGCCTATGGGTGCTTTGAAGGGATGCATGGCGGGCTTGCTACAGCCACGCGTTTTCTCCACGAGTGGGAGGCGTCCTGTCCACTCTCGGCTTCCCTGCTGCTGTCGCTCTCCTCGGGAGAGAGGAATGTCCTCACGCTGAAGAGGCGGAGGCGAAATGGGACCGGCACTCAGCGCGGAGCCCCAGATGCTTCCCCCAGGCAGAACAGGCCAGCTCAGCGTGTGTCCCGGCGGGAGCGGTCAGGGGAGGCAAAGCCAGGCGAGGCTGGGCAAAGGCACAGCAGCCCAGCCCTCACGCGGCCTCTCCACTCCGAAACCCTGTGCTCTGCCTCCGTGAAGCGGGACTGAAGAAAGCAGCATATGCGCATCTGGGAGCGGGCGTGGATGGAAGTGGGAGTGGTGTGGGGGTGGGAGCAGTGTGGATGGAAGCGGAAGTGGCGTGGGGGTGTCTGAACCACGGGCCATGAAAGCAATGCTAAACTCGTCTCTCTGGCTGCTGGGAAAAGCTGGTTTTCTTTCTCTCTCTTTTAAAGATTTATTTATTTATTTGAAAGACAGTGTTACAGAGAGGCAGAGGCAGAGAGAGAAAGAGAGATCTTCCATCCGCTGGTTCACTCCCCAGATGGCCAGAACAGCCGGAGCTGTACTGATCCGAAGCCAGGAACCAGGAGCTTCTTCCAGGTCTCCCACGTGGGTGCAGGGGCCCAAGGGCTTGGGCCATCTTCTACTGCTTTCCCAGGCCATAGCAGAGAGCTGAATCAGAAGTGGAGCAGCTGAGACGAGAACCAACACCCATATGGGATGCCGGCGCTGCAAGACAGCGGCCTTACCTGCTACGCCACAGCGCTGGCCCCTGGTTTTTTCTTTAGTATGAATGGTTAGGGGGACACACTCAGACGCCCACCAAGATCCTGCTCCTCCAACAGCAAAGCGATCTTCTCCTTATCAAGACACCATGCCTGGCAAGAAATACCCAATCACGTTCCTCACTATGTAAAAAAAAAAAAAAAAAACAGAAACCAAAACCAAGCAGCACAGTATCCCTGCCTTCCAGCCTGCAAAAGATCCCAGAATATTTGCTGCTTCTGTTGCAGCCTAGAAATGGAAAGACTGATGAGATCAGAGATTCTTGATGGGACTGCGGTCTCTAAACACCAAAGAGCTCAAGAGCGTGGGCTTGGAGCCAGGAAGACACAGTTCGCAGTTCGCCCAGGGCTATCAGGTACTAGCTGTGCATCCGCAGACAAGCCTCTTAACCTCTCTGTGCCTTAGCTTCCTTTCCATGTAAAATTGAGCTCCTGGGTTGCTCAGAGGGTACAATGAGAGGTTGTATGTAATGGTACCGGGCACACGAAGTGTTTCATCCACATTATCTTTGCTGAGCAAGGAAGAACACAATGTCTATAGCAGGTGATGATACCAGAAAAACCCAGAAGGAATTTTGATTTTTCGGGGCCACTCTGGGCTTACTTCCCTCTTGACCTGTGGGTCTGATGCCTCGGCTGGTCGGCAGGCCGTCTCCCAGCTGTTGTGAATCCGCTGCCTTCTGCAGACACTCTAGAATTCTTCAAGATAAAACAGCTCCTCAAAAGTCAGTGGAGGGGGCAGTATTGTGGCTCAGCAGGTTAAGCTGCCGCTGGCAAAGCTGGCATTCCATATCAGAGCAGCAGTTCAAGTCCCGGCTGCTCCACTACTGATCCAGCTCCCTGCTAATGTGCCTGCCAAAGCAGCAGAAGATGCCCCCCTGTGCTTGGGCTCCTGCCACCCAGCTGGGAGACCAGGAGAGAGTTGCTGGCTCCTGGCTTTGGCCAGGCCCAGCCCTGGGTGTTGCAAGCATTTGGGGAATAAACCAGCAGATACAAGATCTCTCTCTTGCTCTCTCTCCCCTCTCCCTGTCACTCTGCCTTTCAAATCAACCAATTAGTCCTGAAAAAAAAAAAAAAAAAAGGAAGAAAGAAAGAGAAGAAGTCAGTGGAAAGAATCAAATTTCCTGCTGTGCCATCTCCCCTGCCCCTGAGGGCAGGGTTATGGCGAAACAGGTGGGCAGCAGCGGTAGCAGCTCCTGCGGCTGCCGTAAACCAAGGGTCCAGGTGGAAGCAAGACAGGACAGGCTCCAAGGCTGTGTCTGGGAATGCTCTGCTCTGCTCTGCAGCGCACTGGCTGCACGTTTGAACATCAGTGTATTTTGAAGGTGCAGTTTTTAAAAAACATAGCCACATCATAAACTTCCTACTTAAAAGAAGAAAGCCCAGTGCACCTCAGGCCACAGCACCAGGCCACAGACTTGGTCTGTGCTCACTGTGTGGTGTCAGCCGAGACACACCGAAGGGCCCTCGAAAGGGTTTCTGAGGCTGTGAGTCTTGTCATCATGAAGCAGGAGTCAGCCCACCAAGAGAGGGTGCTCCCCGCCCCCTCCTCCCCGCCATAGGCTCAAGCCAAGGATCCCTTCCAGTCCCAGGCCCCACGGCTCTGCCTTTGACCCAGAACCAATGTGGAGGTTCTGCAGGGAACTAAACTGGGAGATGAGAAACGCCCCACAGCAGAGAGCACTGAGCCTGGCAGTTAGGATGCTGGTCCGGACGCCCGCACCCCATGGTGAAGGCCTGCACTTCAGCCCCAGGGCTGCTTCCCTCTATTGCACACCCTGGCTGGGTCCCTGCTCCCCACATGGGAGGGCTCAGGCTGGCCCAGCCCCAACCATTGTGGGCCTTTGGGAATAAATCAAGATGACATCTGTGTCCATCTCGCTCTCTGTCTCCCTCTATCAAAAAAAAAAAAAAAAAAAAAGTTATTGTCAATCCAAGGCAGAGTTTCCTGTTTGGAGAAGAGATGCGGTGCTCCACACTTGCTCACATACTCATATTTATACAGACATAACAATGATTTCTTTTTTGATTTCTTTTCCTTTTCTATAATTTGCTTCCAAAGAAATTCCGGAAAACATTCAAGGAAGAAATTTGGGGAAATACAATGAAGCGGCAGAAGGAACATGAAACTACAAAGTGCGAAGAACACGGAACCTCACGGTCTAGCAGTCGAGAACTGGGTTATGGCTATGGATGGCTATTGAGCGAGGAGCCACGCCAGAGAGCGCAAGACGCAGGCATCAGTCTCACCTTCCATTGGCTCTGTCCTCACTGATGAGTCGTCTGACTTCTCCGGACCCCCATTAAGTTATCTGTGAATGGGGGAGCAGGGAGGTGCACGGATGGAGTTGAAGATCCTTGCAGCCCGAACGTCAGCCTACAGAAAATCGGTTTCTAGAGTCACAAGTCTCAAGCAGGATGCGAACATCTCAATGCTAGCCAGAGACAGCACAGGTCGGCTGACGGTACAGAAGCCGGGGGCTCCTGCAAGTGTTGGCTCTGCTCGGCCATTGGCAGGAGCCATCTGACGTGCCTTGGTACATTCTTGCAGGTGTCTAGCGTCTCTCTGTTACCTTCGTAGGTGGCAGTGGGCACTGCTGTGCTTGGGACTCAAGAGAGCGAGGTGCACCCTGGCCCTGTCCCGAGAGTCTAGATTCCTTGGGGCCTTATGCAAGGTTTATGATGTCCCTAAGCCTCACATGTCCCACCTGTAAAATGGGGAGAAGTAACGTCTGCCTTCCCTAGCCACCAGAGTCACGACATCAAGACACTGAGTGGACATAGAAGCATTTAAAGACAAAATAAATAAAGCCCTAACACATGCCAGAGCCAGGCTGATCCCGTACCTAAGTAAGTCTGTCTGCTCCGTGGAAAGTAGGCTGCGCTCTGGGCACCAGTCCCCGAATAGAGGGACGGCAGTGGAATCGCAGCCTTCAAGAACTCGAGTAAGCCTCAGTGAGCTTACTAAACAGGTGAATGGAAACGGAGAGGCAGTTTCAGACGCTGGCTTTCGGTAAACGGCAGCCGCACAGCCACAGAGCAGGGCCGTGCTTTGAGAGCAGGTGGGAGACGAGGAGAGGAGGTTTCCTGGCCCCTGCCCTCCACCTTGGTCACTGACTCAGTGTGAAACAGCGCCTTCAGGGAGGAGGAGAGTTCTCATCCTGGTTCACAAATCAGCCTGCGGCCACAGTGGGGGCAGTGAGCCGAGTTCAGGGCCAAGGATGACTCAACAGCCTCCTCATCATTAATAACAATAATACTTGGCATTTATCTAGTTCTTTATGTTTTCCAAGGGCTTGACAATCGTTCATTAGTTAACTAGGACTCACCGTCACCCCGCCGGGGCCTGCTGAGTTGAACAGACAACAGAGCCAGGCGGGACCTGCCCGTGCAGAGCTGGGGAAAGTGAGGGCCGCAGCCTGCGGGGTGGGGAGAGTGGGTTTGAACTCCCAGGACTGCGTCTGGAAGGAGGCGGCGTAGAGAGCTGTGGGTATGCGCCTTGCAAAGGGTGTTGGGCACACGGGCAGGGACCTGGTCTGCCCTTGGGCAGCTGGCTTCATCCTGAGTGGGTAAGGACAGTACCTCCCTAGGGGCCAGAGGTTCCCTGAAAACAGACATCTCTGATCCCTACCTCTTAAGCTATTTTTAAGAAATGAGTTGCAGGGGCCGGCACTGTGGCACAGTGGGTAAAGCTGCTACCTGCAGTGCCGGCATCCCACATAGGTGCCATTTCAAATCCCGGCTGCTCCAGTTCCAATCCAGCTCCCTGCTAATGCACCTGGGAAAGCAGTGGAAGATGGCCCTATGTCCCCAGACCCCTGCACCCATGTGGGAGACCTGGTAGAAGCACCAGGCTTTGGCCTGGCCCAGCCCGGCCATTGCAGCCATTTGGGGAGTGAACCAGCAGATGGAAGAGCTCTCGCTCTCTCTGTCTCTCCCTCTATCTGTCTCTCCCTCTATCTCTGCAACTCTTTCAAATAAAATAAAATCATCTCTAAAAAAAAAAAAAAGAGAGAGAGAGAGAAAGAGCAGGTTGCACCTGTGTCCTGAAGGTGGCATCGCCTGCTCTTTGGGCTGTTGGTGTATTTGGGTTTTGGAGCTGTTTATCCAACCTGCCCTGGCGGCCAGCGTCAGTAGGCGTGGTCAAATACACGCAGCAGCGGTGCTGCTGCTGCTGGAGACAGCGCCTGGTGAGAGGAGCTGAGCTTTCTCTCCTCACCTGTCTCCCCAACTTTAAATTGTGGTGGGCAAAATCCAAGCAAGCAACTTGGACCGTGTGAAGCAGCACAGCCCAGAAATGTGTGAAATGAGCCTGGTCGTGCCTTATTGTCACGACCAGTGACATGGCCATCTGATAGCTGCCGTGCTTGGAGAGTGCAAACGAAGTCATAAGCCAAATCAGTGAGCAGAAGAAAGCGATGAGTCATCCTTCTTCATGAGCGATCACAATACTTCTGAGGCTTCGCCACCTGTAACTTGCAATTTACAGCCTCGTTAATGACAGGGTGAGCTTCCCTTATTGATCTCCAGACCTCTTAGTAAATTAAATGGCAGGTACACAAAAGGGTAAGGGACAGGCGTGTGGCCACGGCCATGGAACTGCTCTATTAGGATGAAGTTCCAGTAAAGTCTACAGGTCTCTGGACTGCCCCCAAACAGCAGAGCCAGAGGCCTGGGGGCTGGCGGGGTGCTTGGGGGCCAGCTGTCTTATAGAGGTGGGATACTTTGGTTTATGGCCCCCTTTGTGGCCTTGGGCTGCATCTTGTCAGATCTCAGCAACTAAAAGCCAGGCAAGGGCTTGGCTTAAACTTGGCTGGAAGACCCAGGAATGATAATAATAATTAACACAGCTCAACTTCCACTTGCTCTATAAACAATAATTAATGCACAGAGCAGCCCAGTGGCATCTTGGTTCGGATTACGAGCCTTGTTTTGCAGACAGGGAAACTAAGGCCAAGAGGTTAGGTGACTTTTTCAAGGCCACACAGGGACTCGGTGTCACACCTGAAATTAAAATTTGGGCTTCCCTCTCTTCCAGTCTGAGGCTTGGATCACACCCTTGTGTCAACAAAGACTTAAGAACGACAACCAAGTTACAGATGTTTGGCCAGGAGTTCAGGAAAGAAAAAAATGCTAGGTGGAGAGTGGCATTGGCCTTCCAGTCCACATCAAGCCAGTCGCCTGTGGCCGCTGGGCAGCTGTGACCCAGGCAGGAAGCGGCAGTGCTGTGTGCTTGGTGTGTAAGGAAAGACAGCCTTCCTAACAACTGCAACTTCAATGTCAGCGTCATCAGCCTGCTCACTTCCTCTCTGCGCCTCTTTCACTTTTGTAGTCTGATCTAAAAGCTGATAGAATCGGCTTACTGTCCAACTTCTTATATCCTGAGACAGTTCCCTCACTCCTTAACCACTCCTGGGAACCAACTTTCCTTGCCCAGGTGTTGCTGGGCTATAATAAAATTTGCATTAACGCAAAATTCCAAATATTGCCTGTAAAATAATTCTTTTTTTAAAAAAAATTTCTTTATTTGTTTGAAAGGCAGAGTTACACTGCATTATGGTCTTTTTTTTTTTTTTACTTTAGTCTTACAATGATCTTATCTGTTTTTTATCCACATTATTTGACATAAGGTTTAGAGAGAAATATCATAGAAAGTCACAATAGTTAGAATCTTCAAGGAAAGAAACATCCTATGGGCATCCAAGAGAAAATCTTGATGGGATGTTTTTGTCTTGCTGGAAGGCCAAATTTTGAAAAAAAATAAAAGATTTTGACAGGAAAAAAAAGAAAGTCAGAGTTACAGAGAGATAGAGGCAGAGAGAGAGAGAGAGAGAGAGAGGTCTTCATCCACTGGTTCACTCCCTAGCTGGCTGCAACGGCCGGAGCTGCGCCGATCCGAAGCCAGGAACTTCTTCCAGGTCTCCTCTCCCATGTGGGTGCAGGGCCCAAGGACTTGGGCCATCTACTACTGCCCTCCCAGGCTGTAGCAGAGAGCTGGATCGGAAGTGGGGTAGTCAGGACTCTAACAAGCATCCTTATGGTTGCACAAGGCAGCTTTACCTGCTATGCCACAGCGCCAGCCCCACCTGTAAAATAATTCAAAACAGCTTCATTTGAACTATGCCACTCATACTCACACATAGCTAATAATCTATCAATTCCAACACAGAATAAACAAAATACAATACAGGAAGGTAATTCTTTTTTCCAGGAAAATAATTTTTAGTGGAATTGTTAACAAAATAACCTTATTCTGTCCTCTTTTGGTTGTGGGGGACAGAAATTCCATTCAAACTGGCTTAGAGACCTCCACGGCAGCCTCAGGGGTGGCTGGAACTCTGTGAGCAAATGCGACGTGGGCACGTGAGCCCCTCCACGGCTCAGCCAGGCCTCCTGTGGGGGGAAGGTGGCCGCTCACACCCAGGCCGACTTCCTCCGGTGGAGTAACCCTTCTTCAAGGGGCTCACAGGCACCAAGGCCTGGGGTCAACTGTGGGTGGCTTACAGCACCCAACACCATCTCTGAGGTCCCAGGAGGTCCCAGGACCTCTGAGGTGACAGGAGGGTGTGTCCCTCTTGTTCCTAGGCCTACGTGACATGCTTACCCTTGGAGGCAGGCGATGAGGGTGGCCCCTCACAGACCACTGGGGTCGAGGATGGCAGAGAAGTCTGGGGTGCCATTTGTAAAATAAAGGGGAAAGTGTGCAAGGCGAGCCAAATGACAGCCGTCTGCTACCTTAGGTGCCGAAATTTGAAAGTCAACATTTAACCATACACACTAAGAAAATACTCTTCTAATTGCTGTTTCTGTTCCCATTCGCAGAATTCTAGTGTGGCCCTTAATATTATTGGTAAGCGACAACACCAATTTTAGGAACTTCAAAGTGAAAGTCATTCTCCTACTAGTTTGTGTCTCCAGCTACTCAGAACAGTTGTGGTAATGGCCTTCGAGAATAGACTCTTTTTGAAGAAGATGTATTGGTTTGATTTGAAAGGCAGAGCGGCAGAGGGAGTGGCGGGGGGAGAGAGAGAAAGATCTTCCAAACACTGGTTCACTCCCTGAGTGGCGGCAGTGGCCACAGCTGGGCCCGGCTGCAGCCAGGAGCCCAGCACCCCATCCCGGTCTTGCATGCGGAAGGCAGGGGCTGCAGCACCTGGGCCACCCTCTGTTGCCTTCCCAGGTGCACTAGCACGGAGCTGGATCACAAGTGGGGCAGCAGGAGCTGCTGTTCTGATGTCATGGGTTAGGCTGCTGCCTGCAATGTGGCATCCCATATGGCTGCTCCACATCTGACCCAGCTCCCTGCTGGTGTCCGTGGGAAAGCAGCAGAGGATGGCCCAAGTCCTCGGGCCCAGTCCTGGCCTGGCCATTGTGGTCATTTGGGGAACGAACCAGCAGATGGACGATCTCTCTCTCTCCCTGTTTCTGTAACTCTGCCTTTCAAATAAATAAAATCAATTTAAAAAAAGAAAAAAAAAAGTGGGGCAGCCAGAACTTGAGCCAGTGCTCCAACATGGGTTGTCATAAACTGGCTTAATCTGCAGGACCACAGTGCCAGGCCCGGGAGTGAGCCTGAGCTGGGTGAGGGGGCCAGGAGAGAGCATGCTGAACCAGAAAGAGTTTCTTTATCAAAGAAATCTGGCCAATACAGCGGCCTGGTGCCTGCTGACTTTTGATGGAGGGTCTTTCCACAGAGTCCTGTGTCACTTAGTTTCTCAGAGGAGTGAAAGAAATCCTACAGCTCCGCGAAAACAAAGATGTAGGCAAGTGTGTCAGATGACAGCACCACATCTAGAGGGGCGCGGGGCTGGCTGAAATGGCAGCCGTGGGTCCAGACGAGAAGCCGAAAGCAGGCCAACTGACAGCGGCCCAGAAACGGTGTCTGTGGGCTGAGCTCCTCTGTCCCTGCCTCCTCCTCCCTCGCGACTTCCCCAGTCCTCAGGGGTCACCCTTCCTTGAGGAACCTGTGTTACTGTTCCCCTCCCCAGCCTCCCTCGCCTTCCAGGGACTCCCTGGGGGACATGACCCTCTTCTCCAAACCCAGCCCTGCTGTGTCTCATCGTCTCTCCCTCCTGCTCCTCCTGTTTAGCACCTCGCTGCCTCCAAGGAACCCGCGTGAGACCAGTTGGTCCCAGCAGACTCAGAGAAAACAGATGTATTGGATCACAGCACCGCCCCCCTCTCCTCATCTCCCTCCGCACATAGAATTGTAACTGCTCACCCCGTCTCAAGTAGCTGCACAGTTTCAACCCGTTCCAGGCCTCCTAACCCCACCTCCCTGGTCCCCCTCCGTCGTCTGGGCTGGAGGCAGGCAGGGACCTGCTTAGGCCAGTGCCCCTGGACCTCTTTCGACCACAGACAGGAAGCCGTGATGACACTGTCAGGAGGCACTCCCAATGTTCTCATTCTGTTGCCTTGAAAACAGGAGGGGACTTCCAGGAGTTCATGGGAAAAGGAGTCAGAAGATACACTTGGGGGCTGGTGTTCTGGTGCAATGGATTAAGCTGCCTCCTGCAATACTGGTATCCACATTGGAGCACCGGTTTGAGTCCCAGCTACTCTGCTACCGATCCAGCTCCCTGTTAATGTGCCTGGGAAGACAGCAAATGATGACCCAAGTACTTGGGACCCTGCCACCCATGTAGGGGACCTGGATGGAGTTCTGGGCCTCTGGCTTTGCCCTGGCCATTTAGGAAGTAAACCAGTGGATGGAAGATTCTCCCTCTCACCCTTTGTGTGTGTGTGTGTTTCTCCCTCTCTCCCTGCTACTCTGCTCTGCCTTTCATACAAATAAGTAAGTTGTTTTGGTTTCTTTTTTTTTTTTTAATTAATTAATTTATTTGAAGGCATAATTACAGAGAGGCAGAGGTGGGTTTCGGATCGGCGTAGCTCCAGCCGTTGTAACCATTTGGGGAGTGAACCAACGGAAGGAAGACCTCTCTCTCTGTCTCTCCCTCTCACTGTCTGTAACTCTACCTCTCAAACAAATAAATAAAATAAATAAATAAAAATCTTTTAAAAAAGATATGTTTATGTCAGTGCAGAAACAATTTGAAACTCATGCATATGAAGGCTTTTCACATGCGTGGAAATGCATAGTATGAAAATACTACTCATGAATTTAAAAATATTTGCACCAAAATAAGCTTATCCTGGGGCCAGCACTGTGGCGCAGTGGGTTAATGCCCTGGCCTGAAGCGTTGGCATCCCATATGGGCGCCGGTTTGAGATCTGGCTGCTCCACTTCCAATCCAGCTCCCTGCTATGGCCTGGGAAAGCAGTGGAAGATGGCCCAAGTCCTTGGGTCCCTGAACCCGCATGGGAGACTTGGAAGAAGCTCCTGGCTTTGGATTGGCACAGCTCCGGCCATTGTGGCCAATTGGGGAGTGAATCAGCAGATAGAAGACCTCTCTCTCTCTCTGTCTCTCTCTGCCTCTCTGCCTTGCCTCTCTCTGTAACTCTGACTTGCAAATAAATAAATATTTTTTTAAATAAGCTTATCCTTTAATTCCATTTCCCATGAACTGTTTGAAGTTCCCTCATGTGGCCAGAAATTACGTACCCAGCCTGCAGAACTGGATTAGAGATAAACTGAGGTTTAGATACTCTTAGGGGAAAGAAATCTCAGAGAGGAAAAGGGTGCCGGGCCACCTCCCACCCCGTACCATTTTCCTCTGTTTGGATGGGTGTCCCCCCCATCTACGAGCTTGTAGTAAAATAATGCCATGTTTATCATTTTAGCCATGTGTAAGTATACGGTTCAGTGGTGTTCAGAGCATTCACAATGCTGTGTGACCACGCACTGTAGCCCCAAGTTTTTCATCTTCCCCAACGGAAGCTCTGCACTGGTTAAATAATAACTTCCCCTGAGCCCCTGGCTTTTTCCTTCGAAGCTATCTTTCTACCTTCTGCCTCTGAATCTGCTTGTTCTCCGTAGCTCTTATCAGCGGAATCACACTGCGGAGGCCTCACGATGTGACACAGTCTTTACCAATGGCATTTGGGCTTCAAGTGACAACACCAGCAACAGGGGCTGCAGGTGAATGAGGACCTCGCGTGACTGCTGGAGACGTCCTCACGGGGAACCCCAGGCAAAGTGCCTTTGAAAGGAAGGCAGGAGATGACACAGCCTCAAGGGAGAGCTGCTGTTTGATTTACAATCAGGCCCAGTGCCCAGCGTGGGAGGGGCTCTCTGAGCGCGCCCAACTAGGGTGGGCCGCCACAGGCTGCCTGCGCTCCCGTCCTGCTCCTCCCCAGCTCTGAATCACTCCTTCATCCCACTTGCGGGCAGCAGCCAGGGCACAGAGCCCTGGGATGGGAAAAGCCGAATTCTGGCAGCAGAGCGCTGTCCCGGCACTCCTGAGACCGAGCGGGGCGGGGCTACAGTTGGCCTCTGATGATCAGAGACACGGCGGGGGGGGGGGGGGGGGGCAGGGAAGGCACCCACCGCCCTGTGTGACAGCAGTGTCCCCTGGGCACCAGCTCTGCCGTGGACTCTGCGGTCTCAGGGGAAATGGCTCCTGCCTCCTGCACACCAGGAGTTCCTTGCCACGCGCTCAGTTTATGAATCTTGCCCTCACATGGTCTGTTCTCCACTCTAGACCCAGAGCCCCTGCCTTCCTCGGTCTCCCTGTCCGTCACCTGTTGGCCTTTCTGCAGGCCACACAGTTGCACATGACCGCTTGCACACTCATCCCGGCTGTCCTCTCCACTGGCTCCCACGCACCCCACCCACCAAGGCTGTCTCCTCGCCCTGGGCTGTACTGGAGCAGAAACACGGTCCTTACTTGGGTTCCTGGGCATCTTTTCTTCCCAGCTGCTTCCTACGCTCACCCCAAGGCTCTGGCTCCTCTGGGCTCAGCAGCCTCTTCAGTCCCACCACCCCGCGCCTCCATGTCCTCTTTCTCATCTCCGGTCTCTGCCTGGACAGTCCCCGGCTTCCCATATCCTCAAGTCTCCTTCAGGCATTCCTGCCCCCTCGCAGCTCTTCAAGGACCTAAATGTTCCCTCGTCACCGTATGCCAGTGTAGGGGGTCTTTCTGTAGTCACTGGAGGAACACCACGGCCTCTCCAGGCGCCATCTGTCCACGGAACTGAGTTGTCCTCTACCCTCTCACCAACGCCTCACTTACATTCCAGGTGATGCGATGGGCAGGGAATCCTCAGACGGACCCGAGATTTCCTGCTCCTTCCCCGCGGATGCACCCTGCAGGTGACACGGACTTCACTCCCACGGCTGGGTTGTCTCATGGCCCAGCAGACCTTTAGAAGGAGAGGTTATCTGGGGAGGGGGGAGCTTCATGTGGTCATAATGCGGACCTCTGTCCTATGACCACAGGGAATGGACTCTATCACAAAGAAAGGGCTGAAAGTAGGTGATTTCCCTTCAGTGCCACCAGACAGGAGCTCAGTTGGGCCAACGTCTTGATTGCAACATTGTGATACCCTGAGCTGAGTACCCAGCGAGCTGTTCCCGACTCTTGACTCAGGCAACTGGGTGTGGGGAGCAATCCGGACTAGACTAAGTTGCTCGAATTAGGACTTATTCTATGCATCTGCTCTCCCACAATATGGCGCTGGGAGAGAAGTAAACAGCTTCCGCACAGCTGCCTCCAGTTCAACCAATTAACTGTAGGACTTGCTCCTGATTGGAGAGCAGCGTACTCAGCCGAGCTGGGATTGGCGGAGGAGGACTATAAAGGAGGAGAGAGACGGCATGCACCAGGAACATCTATGGGGAACATCTAAGGGAACCCGTGCAGCCCCCAGAGAGCCGGCCGGCGGTGTGCCGCTCCCCTGCGGAAGTGGGGAATGCGGCCAGGGGGAACTGCCCTTCCACGGAGGTGGAAGGGATAGTAGCCAACCCGGGAAGAACCAGCAGCAAACCCGGGGAGGGCCGAGCAGACGAAAGAACAGCGCAGGGTCCTGTGTTGCTCCTCCACGAAGAGGGGGAGCGACATAATGGTGCCGTGACTCGGATGTGAAGCCTAGGCAGGGTTCTGTGTTGCTCCTCCACGAAGAGGGGGAGCGACATATTGGTGCCGTGACTCGGATAGGAAACCTAGCTCGGATAGGAAACTTAGGACGGATATGAAACTTAGGAGGGAAGAAACGGGAAGAATTGGGAAAATATCGGAGAGAGAGACTAGCAAACAGCCTAGGGAAAATACCGGAGAGAGAGACTAGCAAACAGCCTAGGGAAAAGCCGGACGAAAAGGGTGCCGGAAGAAGCTATTGAAAGCCTAGGCATAGACTCGGATACGGACTACGGGGGGAAGCTGGGAGGAATCTCTAAGGTCGAAAGCGAAAGTGAAAGCTAGAACAAACAGACTTGGATGCAGACTGTGGGGAGAGGCCAGGAGAAATGAGGGAGGAGTATTGTTGGAAGAAAACTTAAGGAAACATACTGGGTAGAGAAAAGTGTTAGGGAAATTGAAGCCGCGGGGGGCAGGCCGAGGCGGATACGAAAGCCACTTTGGGATTCTCAAGTTAGCCCGGGAATAGGGGGCGAAAAGTTGAAACCAGAAGCTGAGACGCAAGCCAGATTGGGATCCGTCTGATTAGCCCGGGGAGCAAAGGACGGGAAGCCAAATCGTGGGGCGGAGACGTACGCTGGGTTGAATTCGCCAGGCTAGCCCGGGGAACTTGGATTGAATGCTAGTGGTGGAGACGCAAGCTACGCTGTGTTACTCGCGGAAGCCGCCGCGTGCAGAGAGAGCACGGGGCGTGAATAGATAGGGAACGCTGGCGTAGGCCGTGGTTCAGACGCGAAAGGGTTAAGCGTGGAGACCGCGGAGCGCGCGAAGTGGAGCCGCGCAAAGCCGGGAAGCTGCGCAGATGAGAGAGGCGCGCGGGCTGAAGCGGCGCAGAGCCGGAAACCCGCCGGCGGGGCGAGGTGCCGGAAAGCCGCGGGGATAAGAGAAACAGAAGTTTGGAAGTGAAGTAAAAGAGAAATGGGAATGCTGGAAGATAGAAGTGAAATGGGAGAGGTAGGAATGCCCGGAGATAGAGAAATAGAGAAAAATAAGGCCTCCCCTCAACATGCCAATTAGAAGGCTTGGATTCGGTCTGCCCGATTAGTGAGGCGATGAGCACCTGGGCGGCTAGCCGCAGGTCACCGAAGACAGGCACGAATTAACATCAGTAAAGCTTCCCCACAATGCAACAATTAGGAGGCTTGGATTCGGTCTGCCTGATTTAAGGCGGTAAGCGCCAGCAAAGCTCGACCAGAGTATGAGCTGCAGGTCACCGAAGATAGGCACGAACCAACACTAATAAGTCTCCCCCACAATAAGGCAATGAGAAGGCTTGGATTCGGTTTGCCTGATAGAGCTTGTAAGCCCCTGCAGGCTCGACCAGAGCATGCGCTGCAGGGCACCGAACACAGGCACGCATCAGCGCCTAAAAACCTCCTCACAATGGCGAAGAGAGGACCCGGATTCGGTTTTCCTGATTGATAGGACTTGTAAGAGCCTGTGGCAACTCTAGCAAGTACAGCAGAGTGTGTGCTGCGGGACACCGAAGACAGGCGCGTATCAACGCCAAAAAATAAAAAGAAAGGGGGATCTGTGGGGAGCAATCCGGACTAGACTAAGTTGCTCGAATTAGGACTTATTCTATGCATCTGCTCTCCCACAATATGGCGCTGGGAGAGAAGTAAACAGCTTCCGCACAGCTGCCTCCAGTTCAACCAATTAACTGTAGGACTTGCTCCTGATTGGAGAGCAGCGTACTCAGCCGAGTTGGGATTGGCGGAGGAGGACTATAAAGGAGGAGAGAGACGGCATGCACCAGGAACATCTATGGGGAACATCTAAGGGAACCCGTGCAGCCCCCAGAGAGCCGGCCGGCGGTGTGCCGCTCCCCTGCGGAAGTGGGGAATGCGGCCAGGGGGAACTGCCCTTCCACGGAGGTGGAAGGGATAGTAGCCAACCCGGGAAGAACCAGCAGCAAACCCAGGGAGGGCCGAGCAGACGAAAGAACAGCGCAGGGTCCTGTGTCGTTCCTCCACGAAGAGGGGGAGCGACACTGGGCACTAGTGAGCGGGTGTTGCAGTAAGCCACTAACTTGGAGGTCATTTGTCTGGCAGCAGTGGAAACCTTGGGAGACACAGAGAGCGCTGGTCTGCTGGCTCCCAAAACCCCCAGTGGCTGAGACTGCGCCAACGCTGATCTTCTACACACGAGGACTGTCAGACTGCACACTCCCAGCAGAAGGAGAGCTGGCCAGGGGCTCACTCTAATATAATACCTCTGAGGCGAAGAGGAATTTGGCCTCCCTGCCTTCAGGGGCTTCTAATCAGGTGCTCAGACCAGCACGGAAGGAGCCTGATGCAGAGCAGTGGAAGAAACAGAATGCTGAGTAAAGATCAAGAGAAGAGGAGTCCAATCCAACCAATGAAATGAAAACCTCATTGGAGGGGCCAGCGCTGTGGCTTAACAGCGTAAGCGTCTGCCTACAGCTCCAGCATCCCATACGGGCACAGGTTCAAGTCCCGACTGCTCCACTTCCAATGCAGCTCTCTGCTGATGCCCTGGGAGATCAACAGAAGATGGCCCAAGTCGCTAGGCCCCTGCACCTACATGGGAGACCCAGAAGAATCTCCTGGCTCCTGGCTTTGGATCAGCCTAGCTCTGGTCATTTCAGCCACTTGGGGAGTGAACCAGTGGATGGAAGATCTCTCTCTCTCTGTCTCTCCCTCCCTTTGTCTGTAACTCCGCCTCTCAAGTAAATAAATAAATCTTAAAAAAAAGAACTTCATGGAGGAGGTGGCATGTGACAGGAGCCTTGAAGGCTAAGTAGGGTTTTATTTCAGGGATGAAGGGAGGGGATTAAGAACAAGTTAGAGAAGCAGTGTGTTGCTCAATAGCACAGGACAAAGGAGATTTGAATAACTCATCAGGGAGGTAGAATGAGTTAGGACAGAAACATATTCTCGGTACACAGTGTGAAGCCTCCTGAATGCAGGCAGTGATGTGTTTCGTGATTCGGCATGGAATGAGGAGCCATCGGAAGTTTGGTGGCCAGGACAGAACAGGGCAGGAGAAAGGTGAAGTTTGTGGAGGGTGGGTTATAGTAAAGGCAGCTAGTATATGGTGCTATTTGCAGGCCATGAGAGTAGGATTGGCAAACGTTTAATCAAAGTTTGCATTGTGGGGACAAAAAACAAGGGAGACGACATTCACAGTCACTGGGGAACATTAGACTTTTTTTTTTTAATGTATTTATTTATTTGGAAGGTAGAGTTATAGAGAGAGAGAGAGAGATCTTCCATCTGCTGGTTCACTCCCCAAATGGCTGCAATAGCAGGATCTGGGCTGATCTGAAGCCAGGATCCAGGAGCTTCTTCCAGGTCTCCCATGTGGATGAAGGGACCCAAGGGCTTGGGCCATCTTCTACTGCTTTTCCAGGCCATAGCAGAGAGCTGGATCGGAAGAGGAGCTGTTGAGACTTGAACCAGCATCTACATGGGATGCCAGCACTACAGGAGGCAGCTTTACCCACTACACCACAGTGCTGGCCCTGGAACACCAGGCTTTGAATAAACAACACAATGAACCTAACATCTGACACAGAGCCAGCCCTTGACCCAGCTTTCCTCCATTCATCCCAGTAGGCGATGGTGTCTCCTGTCTGCTCTGTCCAGCCAACTGTACCAAGAACTGCCAGAAGGGCCCAGGCCACCGTGGTGGAGGAGACAAGGATGGCTGCAATGCTGGGCTGTCAATGCGAAGACCTAGAAGAGAAGCACAGCTTAAGGACCACAGGCCTGAGAGGGAGAAGAATGCACCAGCTGCTGCCATAGACTCTGGGAAAGGGCGACGTGGAGTCCTCATTTTGCTTATCAGTAGTGAATTTTAAAAACGGAGAGGAGTCCTTGAATTTCTCCTTTTTTCTTGGTATAAGATTTATTTTATTTATTTGAAAGGTAGAATTACAGAGAGAAAGGGAGAGGGAGAGGGAGAGGGAGAGAGAGAGAATCGAATCTTCCATCCACTGGTTCACTCCCCAAATGGCCCCAATGGCCGGAGCTGAGCCACTCTGAAGCCAGGAACCAAGAGCTTCTTCCAGGTCTCCCATGCAGGTGCAGGGGCGAAGCACTTGAACCATCTTCTGCTGTCTTCCCAGATGCACTAGCAGGGAACTGGATCAGAAGTGGAGCAGCCAGGACACAAACCCGTGCCCATATGGGATGCTGACATGGCAGGTGGTGGTTTAGACATTTATGCCACAGCACCACCCCCAAATGTTTCCTCTAAGATACCAGTAAAACTGCACCCCACCCTGGCACCTGCACACACACACACACACACACACACCCTCATGACTTTTACAATGGCAGACACAGAGAAACAGTTATTCCTGTGAATGCTCAGTTGGCCTGTCCTTGATGGCTACTCAGTAGCCACACGCGAGTCCTCCGGGCTCCTCCTTGGACACTGGCTTCCTCTGCCTCCCTCCTGCCTGCCCACCTGGCCATCGTACAGGGTGAGAGGTATACAGCGTTGTCTTTGTTCAGCTACTAGCAGACGAGGGAAGGGCAGAGTGGGCCAGCGGGCTGTCCCTCCTTCCCCCTTGGGTCCGGGTAAGCACACATCTTCCACCCCCACTTTAAAGGCAGACAATTTGTTTTTATCATTTGCCAACACAGCTGAGGATGATTATTAATTAATCAAAACCACTGACTTTTAACTTCCCACGCTCTCCCTAGAGATGCTGCAGTGACAGCTTGCATCTGGACTTCAGAGCTGTTTAGATAGAAGTGGGCACCATGCAGCAAAGAACTTGTTTTATTTTTTTTTCTCCCGGTTTATTCTTCTTAAAATGCAGCACTAGCTAAAATCCCACATAGCCAGTAAACTTGATTTTAAGGTGGTCTCATTTTGTGGGACTGCTGTTGGTCTTTGTGTATAGCTCCCTTTGAAACCAGAAACGCTACGTCAGGATTTCACAGAAAGGAAAATCAGTTCAGAGCGCGTTTTCTGTTCATCAAAAGCTCACCAGCAGTATGCTTCCAGGAACAACGAAGCCCCATCGCCTTACTCTGTTTGCAGGGTTCTGTTCTGGGGTCACCCTCCAGACTCAAGGTCTTAACGATGCCTACCTAACAGTTTCTGAGAGCTAGCTTGCAATGTTGCATTCGAGGGATCCACACAACAAAGGATGATCCCGTTTAGTTCGCGGAGGTTTTAGCCACTGAATCCTTTCTCCCCTCCTTAGAAGCTGGTGCTGGTCCCTTCTGAACTTGACCTTCGTGGCCACACAGTGGTTCTTAGCATGAAAAGAAAGCAGAGGCAGCGGAGTGCTTGCCTCCAATTAGACTTCAAAACTCAATAGCTGCTCTCTAGAGTAAGACGAAGCCCGCTCTGGCTTCAGCACCTGCCAGGGGATACGATAAATGTGTGATGCCTTTGTGGGTGCATACACTTTGATAAAAGATTTTAAGCTAAACCAATGTAGGAGGAAGGCTTCACTTCCGTTTCAGGAGGGCCATATCACCAGTAACTCACATGTCCTCTGGTGGATACAGCAACCTACACTTGGAAAAGGGAGCGCAACAAGACCCCAAGGCCCGTCTTTCAGTAATCTATGTTCCAGATGCGCCCCATCTTTTTTTTTTTTTTTTTTTTTTGACGGGCAGAGTGGACAGTGAGAGAGAGAGACAGAGAGAAAGGTCTTCCTTTTTGCCGTTGGTTCACCCTCCAATGGCCGCCGAATCCAGCGCGCTGCTGCCGGCGCACCGCGCTGATCCAATGGCAGGGGCCAGGTACTTATCCTGGTCTCCCATGGGGTGCAGGGCCCAAGCACTTGGGTCATCCTCCACTGCACTCCCTGGCCACAGCAGAGAGCTGGCCTGGAAGAGGGGCAACTGGGACAGAATCTGGCGCCCCAACTGGGACTAGAACCCAGTGTGCCGGCACTGCAAGGCGGAGGATTAGCCTAGTGAACCACAGCGCCGGCCAGCGCCCCATCTTCTGTACACCAACTCCTACAGCTCTTTAGCTAGTGATCAAACCATCCAGGCTTTTGTTTCTTTTCCAAGCCTTCCTGACACCTGTCTTTTTCCCCTTGGCACCGGTCATTAGCATCTCCAGAGGAGATGTGTAGAGGAAATAAAAGGAGATTACAAGCTCCTGTTGTGACAGTCTATTTACTTCTTGTCAACAGACAGAAGAGGAAGCTAATGGCCAAGATAAGTTTAGATAAGGTATGTGGGCTAGCGACAAAATTCATTTATTCATGGTTACCTTCCCAATCAGCTAAGGATAATGGGAGGTTATCTTTATCATATATGTTTTCATCAAGTTAAGAGTAAAATTCTTCAGTCATTTCTAAGAGCTGGTCAAAATAACAAGCTAAAACTACTTAGCCATTTATACTTTGGTGACATAAAACTGATCTAGCAGATACCAACAGCAGAAAATTCACTCCACTGTTTGACACTCAGAAGCCAACTCCTTCTGGAAATTGACAATTTTCTTATCTCAAGTTATTTAGGGTTAAAATGTAATTCAATCAGGAGGGAGGGGGGCAGTGTTGTGGTGTAACAGGTTAAGCCACCACCTGTAATGCCAACATCCCATATGGATGCCAGTTCAAGTCCTGGCTGCTCCACTTCCGACCCAGCTCCCTACTGATGCACCTGGGAAGGCAGAGGAAGACGGCCTAATTCCTTTGGCTCCTGCACCCACATGGGAAATCCAGATAAAGCTCCTGGCTCCTGGCTTCAGCCTGGCCCAGCCCTGGCCATTGCGGCCATTTGCAGTCAACTAGCAGAAGGAAGATTTCTCTCTCTCTCTTCTCTCTCTCTCTCTGTCTTTCACATAAATATAATAAAACTGTAAAAAAAAAAAAAAGAATTCATTCTTGGGTTAATAAGTGTTCTGGGACAACTTACAAGTTCTTCTGAGCTGGTGGGAAGAAGCAAACTGAATGGATAACTCAGGATCTTTCATTACCAGTAATACAGAATAACTGAAAGGAATTTAAGCTCCGAAGACTAACTTACTACAGTCCCAACAGGTGAATCGCACAGGACCCAAGGGTGGGGCAAAGACCTGGGTGGCTTTCAGGACTTTCGCTTCCCTCCCTGCCCTTTGTTTTTCTAATCCATCCGTCTCTTCGTCCTCCTCCTTAGATTCATCCCTGTCACTTGTCACTGCTTTTCCTCCCCATACATGGGGCAGGAGACACAGCCGACCTAGGATCCTAAACTTTCACTTTTTTTTTTTAAGATTTTGAAAAATTTATTTGAAAGGCAGAGTTACAGAGAGAAGAGAAGAGGAGAGAGAGAGAGAGAGAGAGATTGATTCCATCCTCTGGTTCACTCTCCAAATGGCCGCAATGACCAGGATTGGGCCAGGCCGAACCCAGGAACCAGGAGCTTCTTCCAGGTCTCCCATGTGGCTGGCAGGGGCCCAAGGACTTGAACCATCTTCCACTGCTTTCCCAAGCACATTAGCAGGGAGCTGGATCAGGAACTGGCACCCACATGGATGCCGGTGGTGCTGGCCCCTAAACCTTCACTTTTGCAAGGTCAACCACAGGTTCAGAGATTAAAATTCTTGAGTGTTTGATTGGCTCAAGTATCTGCCTGTGGCCCAATCAGCTCCAATTCTAGAGGGTGGGATTATGAATGAGTCTGGATCTGGCTGCTGGGTGCTAGAAGGAGTGCTCAGAAAGAGTGTGGGGGCTGTGGCAGGACCACATGGACAATTATTAATCCAACAAAGAAAAGAGACTGGCTCACACAGAGAAAGAAAAGTAAAATCATTTAGTGACAGTGACTATGAAGGCAAAAATCTGATTAGAATGAATGCAAAGGAATTAACCAAAATGGCCCACCTTCTGTAGAAGTAAATACATTTAGGATGTGCATAAAATGGAACCCCTAACACAGCAATGGGAAAAAAATGAAATACAGCTACACATTCCAATATCAATGCATCTCAAAAGTATAATGCCATGTGAAG
Organism: Oryctolagus cuniculus; assembly: GCF_051225735.1. Lineage (NCBI taxonomy): Eukaryota > Metazoa > Chordata > Mammalia > Lagomorpha > Leporidae > Oryctolagus > Oryctolagus cuniculus. Next base: position 64,916,758 of record NC_142871.1, on the reverse strand, counting down.
AATGCAAGTCAAAGCAGTATGATGCCAACGCCGGCATTCCATTACGAGCGCTAGTTGGAGTCCTGGCTGCTCCACTCCTCATCCGTCTGTCTGCTAACAAGGCTAGGAAGGCAGAGGAAGATGGCCCAAGCACTTGCCACCCATGTGGGAGACCCAGAGAGAGTTCCAGGCTCCTGGCTTCAGCTGGCCCAGCCTCAGTCACTGCGGCCATCTGGGGAGTGAACTAGTAAATTGAAGATCTCTCTCTATCTCTCCATCTCCCCCTTTTTCTTGGTAACTCTGCCTTTCAAATAAATAAATCTTTTGTTTTAAGTCTGAACATTTCCTTTTCTTTTTTTTTTTTAAGATTTACTTATTTATTTGAGAGGTAGAGTTACAGACAGAGAGAAGAGAGAGAGAGAAAGAGGTCTTCCATTCCTGCTAGCTCACTCCCCAAAGCGCTGCAACAGGTGGAGCTGGGCTGATCCAAAGCTGGGAGCCAGGAGCTTCTTCTGGGTCTCCCAAGTGGGTGCAGGGACCCAAGGACTTGGGCCATCTTCCATTGTTTTTCCAGGACATTAGCAAGGAGCTGGATCAGAAGTGGGGCAGCTGGGATTCAAACCAGCGCCCAAATGGGATGCCAATGCCGCAGGCTGAGACTTAACCTAGCATGCCACAGCGCCAGCCCCTCAAATAAATAAATCTTAAAAAAAAAAAAAAAGGAAGTCACATAGGACACATATTTGTGGCTACAATCCAACTATACAGAAAAACAAGAGAACAATAGACTAAATTCAGGACAGGGTCATGTGACAAGTGGGAAAGGAAAACACAACCAGGAAAAAATGAAGAGAGTTTTCAAACATTTTGGGAAGGTTCTGTGTATTAAGCTGAGGGTGCCTCTGGTGGCATTAATTTTATTGTATTTAATCCGTACTGGTGTGCTCTTTTTGGTTATATATTTTATAATCTTCTACAAACTTAATAAATGCCAGTAAGCCAGAGTTCCATTCAATGAAACCAGCTCTGTGGCCTGGGACTGCCACCTGAGTTGTGCTCACTTGGTTGGGGGCCACAGTGAGTAATTGTGCTTGGGAAATGATTTTCTGGTTTCTGGCCAGGAAAGTGTGTGGGTGGCCTGTCAGCCCTGTGGGCAGAAGCGTGCGTGAGGTGTAGCCGTGCTTTTCTTGGGTCTTTGGGCCTGATAGCGAGCTGCAGCAAGTGCGCATCTCTGTTCCCGGCACAGACATTCCCACCATCTGCACTCAGGATTTCCACCCCAGAACAAATACAAACCGTTGGGCAGTGTCTTAAGACTAGCCATAGAGCTACCATCTGACCTGGCAATTCTACTCCCAGGTGTACAGCCAAAATATTGAAAGCAGAGACTGGAACACACTGGATCTGGGCACCACTATTCATAGCAGCACTATGCACAATAGTTAAAAGGCAGAAGCAATCCAAGTGAGCACCAACAGATGAATGGATTAATAAAGTGTGGTATTTCCATATAGTGGAGGATGATACTCCCACCAGTTCGGATACGAGCTACAACATGGGACATACCTTGGAACCATTATGCTTGGTGCAATGCGCGAGACACAAAAGGACAGACACTGTTCTTGTATAGTCTTTGAAACAAGAGCCAAAAATTGGCTTCGTTCCTGTAGAGCCCACGGATGCACTTTGGCGGCGGCGGGGCGGGGGGGGGGTAGTCAAAGGATCTGTGGGCAGGCAGAAGTCTGTTCCCTACGCTGGGCCTGGATCAAGTCTTAATTAAAACTCTCCAGACAGCATCAAGCAGTCGCCGATGTGTCCTTGAATTTTCCGGTCCCCAAACAAGGTGCTTAGAAAGAGTTAGGCTGCTTTTTCAATGACTTTATAGAGTGGGCAGTGTTTTGAACTGAGGAGAAACCCAAAGGGGAGGGGTCTGATGGGAGCTTCCCCTTGCTAGCAAAGGCCAGAGCCAGGACTGCCGTACGATGCACCCAGCCTCAGAGAGCAGTCCAACCAACCTGCAGGATTTTTTCCCACCTGTGGGGACCGGTGTCAGGGGCTCCTTCAATCCTGAGCAGGAGGGTCTTTCTTGTTTGTTGTTTTATATTTAAGATTTATGTATTTATTTATTTGAAAGGTAGATCGACAGCAAGAGGGAGAGACAGAGGCAGGCAGAATTTTTCCATTCGCTGGTTCAACTCCCCAAGTGACTGCAACAGCCATGGCTGGGCCAGGCCAAGGTCAGGAGGCAGACACTTCATCCAGGTCTCCCACATGGGTGGCAGGGACCCAAGTGCTTGAGCCATTATCTTCCACTTTCCCAGGAGGCTGGATTGGAAGTGGAGCAGCCAGGACTTGAACCAGTGCTCCGATGTGGGATGCTGGTGTTGCAAGCAGTGGCTTAACCCACTGTGCCACAACACCAGCTCCAGGAGGGTTCTTTTTAAGACACACCTGTGGCCTGAAGGTGTTCTACTGACTGACAAGCATTCCCTAGGGACAGGGTCTCTACTACATGGTGTCCCAGCACACAGTGGAGCCCACCAATTGGGCCCATACATTGGCCTGGTCTTGGTGGCTCCACCCAGGCCAGTGCACAGGGCCCGCAGGGTTGTCCTGTTTAGTGGGGATTGGCTGGGGAAGGCGCCCAGCTTCTCATCACTGGCTGAGTGTCTGGCTCTCCTGGAGGCTCCACGTGGACGGGCTCAGTCCGATCCAGAACACAGGTTCTCCTGCAGTCTCCAGGAAGCCTTGGACAGACTGAGCTCATGTTAGCCCCCTTTGACCTCTCCGGAAGGTTCTCTCAGCATCTCTCTAGCTGAGTAGTGTCTGGCCATAATCTTCAATTCTGTGTGGCCTTGCCCATAGTAGTTCTTAGCATCAGTTTTTTTTTTTTTTTTTTTTTTTTTTTTTACAGGCAGAGTGGACAGTGAGAGAGAGAGACAGAGAGAAAGGTCTTCCTTTGCCGTTGGTTCACCCTCCAATGGTTGCCGCGGCCGGCGTGCTGTGGCCAGCGCACCACGCTGATCCGATGGCAGGAGCCAGGTGCTTCTCCTGGTCTCCCACGGGGTGCAGGGCCCAAGCACTTGGGCCATCCTCCACTGCACTCCCTGGCCACAGCAGAGAGCTGGCCTGGAAGAGGGGCAACAGGGACAGAATCCGGTGCCCCGACCGGGACTAGAATCCGGTGTGCTGGTGCCACAAGGCGGAGGATTAGCCTAGTGAGCTGCGGCGCCGGCCAGCATCAGTTTTTATTCCTCAATGTTCTACCTTTAGCTTCTAGAATCCACTGGCTCCTGCTCCGCGAGTGGCAGTTGTTGGCCATGAGCCCCGGAGGCTCTTGTTTACCGACTTGTTTTCCTCAGTCTTGGTGTGCAGGGAAGAACATTGCTACTCACCGCACCACTAAGGGGTTGTGTGTTTTGGCACCGATCACGGCAGTGCTTTGGCCCTCAGTTTCTTCCCCTTAGCTCATCTAAGATGCATTTGTGCTCCCACATCTCGTCCTCTATGACACCGCCATTCTGGGGCTTCCCTGGAGTGCATCAGTCATTCATCCAACGACTGTTAACTCAGCAGCTACCACGGGCCGACCTCTGTGCCGGGTCCGGGTCCAGGGGGTAGCCTGTGATTGGGATGTGGCCATCGTTCTCAAGGCATTTATAGTTCAGTTAAAAAAAAAAAAAGAGTCACCAAGTTAAAAGAAAGGAACTGTTCATTAATTAAAGGTGAACTCAGTGGAGTAGGCTGGGACAATTTTAAGGTCACCTCGTCCTGACTCTCAAGGGTCACTTCTCTTCATTGCCTGATGTCCAGTGTCTAGAAAATGGTTCTTTCATATATATTGTATGGGTTTTTATTTTGTGGGAGTTATTTCACCTGGGAAAATAAATTTGATAACTCTTATTCCACATTGGCCAGAAGCAGAAGTCTCCTTGAATACTAAAAAAAAAAAAAAAAGTTTTTAAAAATGTGTTTATTTGACACAGAGAGATAGAGAGAAAGCTCCCGACCTGCTGCCTTACTCCCCGAATGCCTGCAGGAGCTGGCACTGGGCCGGGCTGAAGCCAGGAGCCTGGGGCTCTTTCCATGTCTCCCATGTGGATGCTGGGGACCCCAGCACTTAAAGGCATTGCTGTCTCCTAGGGGCTGCTTTAGCAGGAAACTGGTGTCAGGAGCCAGTGGACATTGAGCCCAGGTGCTCCAGGAGGACACAGGAATCTCAACTGCTAGGTCAAATGCCCAGCTCCCACCAAACGTTTGCAATCATACAGTCCAGTATAAAATAATTGAGCCTGCATCCGCATATTTGTTTATAAACTATACACATGGATACTTCCGAATATGTGCAATGAATATTAGTCATATTCATTACTACTCCTATTAGCAAAACAGTAAAACTTAATTTCTTTCTTGATTTTTAAAATTACAATGTAGATATGAATAGAGATTAATGTATGTTTCTTGCATTCCAGTAGATCATCTACATATTCACAAGTTCAATGTCAAAAGACTCAGGGAGTCCAGTTCCATGAACTTCCAAAATTGGTTGCAAAAGGTACCCAAGACACTTGGTCTGGGTGGAGTGTGCATGTAGTTCTAAAATGAGGCTGTCAGGGACCACCACTGTGCAGCGGGGTCAGTCCCTGACTGTGCTGCTGGCATCCCACGTCAGAGCTCTGCTTCCCATCCAGCTCCCTGCTAGTGCGCTTGGGGAAGCAGCAGGGGATGGTCCATGTACTTGGGTCCCTGCCACCCATGGGGAAGACCCAGATAAAGTTCTAGACGTCTGATTTCTGCCTGGCCCAGCCATGTGGGGAGTGAACCAGGGGATGGAAGGTCTCTGTCTCCCTGTCTCTCTGTCACTCTGTCATTCAAATAGATAAATAAATCTTAAGGCAAAAATAATAAGACAGGGTCCAGCACTGTGACACAGTGGGTTAAGCCACTGCCCATGATGCCAGCATCCTGTTGAGCACCAGTTCCTGTTCTGGCTGCTCCACTTCAACATAGCTGCCTGCTAACGCACCTGGGAAAGCAGCAGAGGATGGCCCAAGTGCTTCGGCCCCTGCCACCCATGTGAGGGACCCAGATGGTATTCCTAGATTCTGGCTTTGGTCTGGCCCAGCCCCGGACATTGTGCCCATTTGGGGAGTGAACTAGTGGACGGAGGATTGATCTCTCTCTCTCTCTCTCTCTCTCTGTAAATTTGCCTTCCAAATAAATAAATAAATAAATCTTAAAAATAAAAGATTTTTTTAAAAAGAAATCAGCACACTTCAGCTGACATCAACCAAGCTAAGGTTTTATAAAAAATGTACCTTACCTTGGTCAAGTCTTCTTTAAGTGTCAAACACTCCATACATATTAAACACATCCTCAGCTCTATACACGAGACAACATGCGGACATGCAAGAGACCTCTGAACACAAACGCCCGTCTTGACTTAGCTGCGTTTGCTTTTCTCCCAGCTGGGTCATGAGTGGATGCCCCCACCGGTGGTGTCTCCGTGCACTTGGGGCCGCTGTGAGGGAACTCCCACAGACTGAGGGAGCATTTCCAATGAGCAGAAATTTATGTCTCCCAGTTCTGGAAGCTTGGCGGGTTGGCGACTGGTGAGGGCCTTCTTCCTGCACCATTCCCATGGTGACAGGACAAAGAGAGGGCAGGAGACAGAGAGCGAAAGGCGACAAAACCTTTCCTGTTCTAACCAACCACTAACTCACTACAACTTCCACGCCCTCTCATCAGTAGGGCTGCACTGGGGATGCGGCTCCCAGCACAAGCTGTTTGGAGAACACATTCACACCATAGCAGCTGGGTTTAACCACTTGCCCCCGAAGAGAAAGGCAGAGGGCACTAGGCTTAGGTCTTCACTTCCTTTCTTGGACTTGAGTCCTTGGCTACAGCAGGCAGTGGAGCCTGGAGCCCAGTCGCATCCTGGAGCCTGGGCTGCACGGCTTGGCTTTTTTTCTGCCCCACCGCCGCAGCACCGGCCTAAGGGGCAGAGCAGCAGCCGGCAGGAAATGCAGCGGCTGCTAGCAGTCAGACCGAACGCAAGCTCGCCTCTCTCAGACCCTGCTCCGCACACGGCAGCTGCCTCACGCATGGCGCCAGTGCTTGCAATGAGAACACAATGCTCTCTGACACTGCCTGCCCAAAGGCCTGGCTCCCCGCGGCCTGGCGGACCCCTGCCCTGCCCCCTCTGCGTGCAACCTTGCAAACCTGCACCCAAGAACAGACTGTCCGAGCCTGTGCGTGTGCGGCTGGGGGAGAGGAGGGAAGGGGCGTTTTCTGCTTATGACTGGGACCCCGTTATTCACGGGGCTCGGGCGGTGTGGCTGTTTTGTGGATGAGGAGGCCGAGTGATGTCAGCACTAGAAACCCCCTCGGGGCACTGTCCCTCACGCCAGCCCCCCTCCACCCCGAAGACCCTCCCCGGTTCACGCTTTCGCAAAGAGAAGCTGTTTTGAGTGGTGCCCCGGTCACACCCAGCCCCTCCCTGGCCCCACAGAATCCGACGAGAGCCCCCGGGCTGCGGCCTCCATCTTCTGCCCTACCCTTGCTGCCTGCGGCGGTCAGGAAGCAGGGGGCACTGGCAGCGCTGCGCTCGGGCATCTGCGGGTGCGGGAGCCTCCATCCCGCACCCGTGGCTCGGGGTAGGAATGCGGGTTGCATGAACTCCAGGGGCGGCCGTGTCCTGTGGGAGACGGCGAGTCCCATGTTCCCACACTGTAAGTCATGATGACACTGTGAACAGCGCCTGGTGGGCGGGGGGAAAGTGAAACAAAAAGAAGGGGGAACAGAAACCAAAGTGAGACCGGAAGAGGGATCGAGCAAGAGTGGGGGCCGGGGCGGGAGTAGAGGCTGGCTGGGGTAGCACCGGGAAAGGCGCCCGGGAGAAGGCAGACCACCAAGACCCCGGTGGGAGGGACGAGATGAGAGGCAGCACACAGAAGGAGATGTGAAGACTTAGGCATTGGTTGGAGGAAATGGCAGGCCATCAATCCTGCCAACGCGAGCACCTACAGAGAATGCTGGAGGCTGGGTCCATGAGCGCCCATGGGTGCCACACAGCAGGCCCCTGACCGGCAGATCCCTGCCTCTACTTCCTAACTAGGCTCAGGCTGAAAGGGCTCCTGAGACTCTTGGAGGAGAAGAGCAAGGGGCAGAAGCAGAGAGACCTTTTCATGAGCTGATGGCCAAGCAGGCTCCCTCCATGGGCAGGAGGGGTTTTGATCTCAAGAAATTCACAACCTAGGGGAGGGGATAAGCTGTCCTGCAGGAAGTAGCTGCAGTTTTATCCCGGCTGTGCAAGTGAACACAGTAAAAGAACACTGGTTGAGAAAAAGCATGGACGAAGAACAGAAGTGAAATGCAGGAAGGTTTTCCTGACACCGGCACTCGGGGGAATCAGATGGCAGGAATTAAGTTCCGGGATGTTGGTCAAATTGGATAAAAACTTAAAACTGGACCCATGGGGTTCAGTGCCTGGGCTCGATCTCAGCATAGCCTAAGGTTTTTGTTTGTTTCTTTGTTTGTTTGTTTTTTAATAAAAGCAAAGAGCAGGAGTCCCAGAATACAGGACAGGCCGCCAAGTCCAGTCTTCCAGGGGAGCTGGACCTACCCAGATAGGACAGTCAACACTTTTTTTTTTTTTTTTTAATTGGTACCTCTAGCAGCCACAGCATTAAAAGGCCACTAGGCAAGACTGGTTAGATGGCTGTAGAAGAGGCCAGCTTGCTGGTGTGGAAGCAAGGCTGGTCTTAGTCTGTTGGTTTGGACAGAGACAGACGTTGGAAGACAGCTTGAGATCAAAGATCAGATGAGTAACTGTGGTTTGGAGGGAGGTCAGGTGGGGGAGGAGACTGGTTGCGTGTGTGTGTGTGTCCAAAAGGCAAGGGCATTCACCTTGCAGTGGAGAAAGAGTGGACAGTGAGGCTGATGGTAATTATGACTAACATCACTAAGTACAAACTGTGCATCAAACGTAGTTGTAAGCACTTTACCAACGTGAGTTTATATGATCCTCACTACCACCTCATGAAGTATTTCTTATGGTTATTTGCATTTTATACTCAAGGAAACCTGGACACAGAGAGATGAAGCAATTACATAAACGTCAGCCCAGGACTGTAAATTCCACAATACTCTCTTCTCTGAAGACATGGAAAATGTGAGGTCTGTTTCTTTTTCTTTTTAAAGACTTATTTATATATTTTGAAAGGCAGAGTGAGAGAGAGGGAGAGGGAGAGAGAGAGACAGAGAGAGATCTTTCATCTGCTGGTTCTTTCCTCAAATGGCCTCAACAGTCAGGCTCCTCAAATGGCCGAAGCCAGGAGCCCAAATCTCTATCTAGGTCTCTATTCTAAGTGGCAGGGGCCCAAGTACTTGAGCCACCTTCTGCTGCTTTCCCAGGCGTGTTAGCAGGGAGCTGGATGGGAAGTGGAGCAGCTGGGGCTTACACCGCTGTTCTGACATGGCATGCCAGTGACACTGGTGCTGGACCAGTCTCTCTTGACCTGCAGTTTGCTATCTAACCTGCTCGGAGAAATGCTGCAGATAATGATGCCTTTGTGAAGAGACTGTGTTGTCGTGATGGGAATACTAGCCTTATGATTAAGGAAATGCTTTTTCCAGAAAGACTAAGTGCAGGCTCACCTTCTCAGGCAGTACCCCAGGCAGTACTTGAAGAAGTGTGTGCAGACTCACCCACCAAAGACCCCTCCAGGTGTTCATAACTGACAGTGACGCCCAGGCAGTCCTCTGTCGAGAGAAGAAAGGTCTCCTTCTGATACCGCCTTGTGACTTGTGCAAGGTCTCATTTTTTACAGCGCTGTCCCCCACTGGGGAGAAAAGCCAGGTTCTTGGCCTCCCAGGAGCCTCTCCCACAAGGACAAAACCAGAGGACCCAGGCGTCTCCGAAACAGGGTTTTGGCCCTGGGAGGCGACAGATAGAGAACTAGATAGCGACTACATCTGTTTTCACAGGAGCTTGTTGTTCTCTGTACTAACTGCTATAAAAACGACATGAAACTAGCCACACATTGGTTTTGGTTCTTGTGACTAAATCAAGGAATGGCATGATGGTGCTGTGTCATTAGAAATGAAACCAGTTCTTAAACAAGAGAAGAGGGTCGACATTTTAATAACTGAACAATTTCATAGAAAAAAAAATCAAAGCTGAAACTTCGACACCCCAGCTCTGAACACCTGCTCCTCAGTGTTGACTCTGAACCAGTGAAACTTCTTTCTGGCAGTGCGGGCCTGGGCTGGGCCCTGACTTGCCCAGCAGCCGCGGTGGCCAGGGAGCCGGCCTTCCTCGTGCTGCCCTTGGCTGGAAACCTGGGCTCGGTCTTGGCTTTGGCACCACTGACTGTACTGGGTACTTTCAGCAAACGCAACAAACAGCACCTCACGTTTCATTTAGAGTTTTTTCGAATCTATGATCTTCTATACTTTGACATCACTGTAATCAAGGAACTTGAGCTTCCCTGAGGTCTTACCACCCATAGATTTTCAGATGAAGAGACTGGAACCTGGAGCAGGCAGAGCCGAGGTTCTGAGCTCAAGTTTTCTCAGCCCCACTGGCTTGGCCTCCAGTTTAGCCTTTGTAGGTTTCCTCGCCAGCACTTTCCCCCCATGTCCTTCCTGCTTCCTCGCCTTTCCCGAGCAGGCCGAGGGACCCGGCTCCCACGGTGGGCCCTGCTGTGCTTTGGTTATTCAGAGAACCCTTTACCTGGCCAGGTGAGTGGCTCAGGGGTGCACATGTGGCCTGATCCCCCGCAACGAGGTCTGAGGAAGCGTTGCCAGGCCTTCCAGCAACGAGTTTTCTCAGTTCGCCATCGCACCAGAGGGGAATGCGCCTCTTTCCCTAGAGGGTTTGTTGGGAGATACGAAGTCCAACATTCCCCCCAGCCCTTTGCACCACCAGGAGAAAAATCAGGCCGCAGCCAGAGCCAGCACAGAAGAGGCGGTGCTTATGCATAAAACAAACCTGGCACTGGTACCTCGATGCAGGTGTAAAGTCTGAAGCACACTCCAGAGCTCTTTTTTTTGGATTTGTTTCATTTTATTCTATTATTGTTATTATTTTTTTTTTTTGAAAGGGCACAGTAACAAAGAGAGAGGGAGAGACAGAGACAGAGATCTTCCATCCACTGGTTTATTCCTCAAATGCCTGGGGCTGGGCCAGGTTGGAGCCAGGAGCGAGAAAATCCATCCAGGACTCAAGTACAGGAGGCCATCACCCACTGCCTTCCCAGGCACATTAGCAGAAAGCTGGATGAGAAGTGGAGCAGCTGCTGGGGCCGGTCTTGTGGAGCAGCAGGTTAAGCCGCCACTGTCTGCGAGGCGGACATCCCATATGACAGTGGTTCAAGTCCTGGCTATTCCACTTCCAACCCAGCTCCCTGCGAATGTACCTCAGCAAGCAGCAGAAGATGATCCTAGTATTTGGGACCCTGCACCTGTGTGGGGAGACCCAGAAGAAGCTCCTGGCTCCTGGCTCCTGGCTTTGGCCTGGCCCAGCTCCAGCCATTGTGAGCATTTGGGAAGTGAACCAATGGATGAAAGACTCTCTCTCTCTCTCTCTCTCTCTAACTCTGCCTTTCAAATAAATAAATAAAACTCTTAAAAAAAAAAAAAAGAAATGGATCAGCTGCAACTCTAATGGGTTCTCTGATATGGGATGCTGGTGTGGCAGGTGGCAGCTTAACCTGCTGTGCCACAACACGGGCCCAAAGCTCCCAGAGCTTTCAGGCCATGAGCCAATGTGATCCATGGATGTGCTTAAGCCACTCTGCATTTGCTTTTCCAACATACTGAAATTCTTAACCAGTGCAGACACTGCTGATGCCACTTCCAGTAACATTATAGTTGGCTTGCTTGGGCTTCTCAATCAATAGCACAAAACAGACTTGATCAAAATGACCAATCCTTTAAAATGCATCAGCATTTCTGGGGCACACCCCTGCCTGGTGCCTGACTATGGAGAGAGAACTCAAGTTTTCTGCCCCTGAGCTTTGGCCTCTTTAGTTTCTTGCTCCATCCTGGCTCGGTCTAGGCTGTTCCCCTAGTGACAAGGGGATGGGTGCATTTTGCTGAGGGAACCAGCAAAGTAGTGGGCAGCCAGCTGCAGGACATAGACATCATTCAGGCCAAGAAAAATAGTGTCAGGAAAGGACTTTGCCACTTTACATTCGAATGCAATGTAAAATGTGGCAGAAGAAGGTTCTCTGAACACAACCTCGTACACAATGACCCCACCGCTCCCTGTCAGACTGCTGACCCCCAGGGAGTTTGGGGATCATTCCGAGGCTCTCCCTTTGCTGGTGGCAGACCCTCACAGAGGGTCAGAGATTGGCCCTCAAAGATCCATGTGAAGTCATACGTCTTTGACAATCTGGGAGGAGAACTGGCTTTTGAGATTCTACTCAATCTCGGTTTCTCTTGAAGAATTCTGTTATTTCTACTTCTGGCCAGTATGACTAAGCACAGGGGCAGAAACACAGAGGGAGAAACCTGCTGCCTCATCCCACAGTGAGCAGGGCAGCAGGAGTGAGCGCGCCGGGGCTCCAGGCTACGGGAAGCTCCTTCCTCCTCCTCCTCCTCCTCCTCCTCCTCCTCCCTCTCCCACACACCCAGTCCAGCGGCCAGACTCCCCGGATAGGTCTTCACTGGTCCGAGGCCCCCCGGATGGTGCCGCTGTGCAGCTGATCCACTATCTTAAGGCTGCTGTGTTCCAGGCATTGTTGCAGCAGTAAGTCGCAGGGAGAGTAAGACTGACAATGGGATGGAGCTGCGCATTCCACTGGCTCTCGCCGCTTGGACCGCCCTCAGACTGCCCCGGCTTCGGCTTCCCCTTCCGCCTGCCCCCCTGCAGCCCCAAAGACCTCCTCCACACTGCACTACTTCCCCATTTCAGACTCTGCAGTGGCTTCCAACCCCTCGCCCCGGGGCGGCTCCTCCAAGCGCACTGGCCGCCTTTCGGCTCCACAAGTGGCTTAAAGCTGTGTTTCTTTAAAGAGCTTTCAGTCTGCTCTTATTTCTGCCCCAGACAGTGGCTGTCACTTTTTTTTTTTTTAAACCATAAACCCCATTAAGAAATGTATCTTCTCTCATGAATGACCCAGTAAACATATCAACACATTACCCTTACATAAAGGACAAGAAAGTTTTACAAGATAACACTTCTGGTATTTTCTGCACTAGCCTGCAGGCTGGAAGCACGCCTCCCTCCACTCTTGGCATGCCTGCTGCTTTCCGGCTACTCAGCTTCTACCCCAGAGCTGGCCGCTCCCAGGGCCTTGCTCCCCGCACCTGATCTGACCCAGGTCCTGCTAAGCGTGATTTTGAATCGCAGGTCGCTGTCCCTTCCCTTCAGAGAATGTATCTGAGTTGTAATGACATATTTCTCTTTTAGGGACTCACTGTCTTTCTTACAAACCACACTTAGCCGTGGAAGGCAGAGACTTTGCTTTGCCCCCTAGTGTACACCTAGCATCTGAATCCACGATTAGCAGTAGACTAGAATACAAATAAATATTGATTGACCCGTGGACTGGGTGAGGGACTGGGTGAATATCTGATGCTCAGGCCTGGATTTGAAAAGAAGTTTCCCAAGGCCGGCGCTGTGGCAGAGTGTGTAGAGGCATTGCCTGCAATGGTGGTACCCCATATGAGCTCTGGGTCCAACTCAGGCTTCTCTACTTCCAATCCAGCTCCCTGCTAATGCACCTGGGAGAAGCAGCGGGAGATGGCCACGAGCTTGGGCCTCTGCACCCATAGGGGTGACCTGGCTGAAGCTCCGGGCTCCTGACTTCAACCTGGCCCAGCCCTGGCCATTGTGGCCCCTGGGGAGTAGATCAGCAGATGGAAGCATTCTTTCTCTCATTTTCTCTCTCTCACTTTGACTTTCAAAAAAATAAGAAAACCAAGTCTCTCCAATATCTGGGAGGTACCTGGGTTCTTTGGAGAAAAATCTGATTCTGGGACCCAGACTAGAGATTTACTTGAAATGCCAGAAAGCAAGGAAGTGCTCAAAATATGAAAGGACGGAGGCACGGCCGAGTGGCAAGGGAGCCAGCTGGGAAGTGCCCAACGGCCAAAGCTGTAACAACCCGAACAATGAAGTCAACAAACTACTATCGGATTATCACCCCAAACATCACATCAGTTTCCATAAGAGCTCATGAAGGTATAAATCAATGATTTTTAAAATAAATCACCAGGGGAAGAGACACACCTCCTTTATAGAAGAATGTCACATAATTTATATGGATATCACCCTCTAGAAGTGGAGTTTACTCCTTGCCATCCCACAAGGATCCCCTTGTAGGCAGGAAGTGCTGTACTTGGTGCTTCCATGGGGCAAAGGGGAGCCAGGTGACTGCATCGACGGGAGACCTGGCAAGCAGTGCCTGGGCCTGGTGCTCGAGGTTGCCTGCACCACCAAGGTCACGGATGGCGTGGGCCCCTCCCCACCATGTGAAGCAGGGGGCAGGGCGCTCTGCCTCTGTGGCCTTCCTGCCAGTAACCCGGAAGCCCAGCATAGCAAGGAACCAGCATCAGACAAACTCAAGCAGGGGGACATTACCCAGGATGCCTGACTAGTGCTCTCCGAGTCTGTCAATACGTGATGGGAGACAACTGGGAATGGACATGGGAGAGAGGGACTGAGGACACACGACGCCGACCTCCTAGGTGGGCCCACGGGGCAGGAAAAGAAACTTAAGGGAAAAACTAAGGAACTCAGAATGAAAGATGGCCCTGTGTTAACAGTACTGTACCGATATCGGCTCACTGGTTGTAACAAACACGGTGCAGTAGTGGAAAATGCTGGCAACATGGGGACCCGGGTAGGGTATGCGGACACTCTCTATACTATCTTGGTAACTTCTCTGTGAATATGAAACTGTTCTAGAATTAAAAGTTTACCTTTACAGTGGCTGGTATTGTGGTGCGGTGGGTTAAGTCATCTCTTATGACATTAGCATCCCATATGATCTCTGGTTCCAGTTCAGGCTTCTCCACTTCTGATCCAGCTCCCTGCTAATGCACCTGGGAAAGCAGCAAAAGATGGCTCAAGTGCTTGGGCCCTGCACCCATGTGGGAGACCCAGATGGAGCTCCTGTCTCCTGGCTTTGGCCTGGTCTGGCCCAGCTGTTTGGGGAGTAAACCAACTGATGGAAGATTCTCTGTTTCTCTCTCTCTCCCTCTCTGTAGCTCTGCCTTTCAAATAAATAAATAAATCTTTAAATAAAAAAAAAACAAGTTTAACTTTACAGAAAAATGTTAGCCTTATGGCTAAGAGTAAGGCCTTCATTGAGGCCATTTTATAGAACATCCACACAGCACTTCAAATCCTACTGGGGCTGCAAAGACACAGAACAACACCCGGAAGACGAGTGGATGCACATGGATGGGCAGACATCCATGCTGGGGAAAATCATGAGCAAAGCCTGGAAGTTCACAGGTCGATGAGACAGAAACGGGGAGGGGTACTGGCAGGAATGAGGCAGGGGCTGGCGCTGTGGTGTAGTGGGTAAAGCTGCTGCCTGCAGTGCCAGCATCCCATATGGGCACTGGCTTCTGTCCCGGCTGCTCCACTTCCAATCCAGCTCTCTGCTATGGCCTGGGAAAGCAGTAGAGGATGGCTCAAGTGCTTGGGCCCCTGTACCTGTGTGGGGAGACCCAGAAGAAGCTCCTGGCTCCTGGCTTCGGATTGGCGCAGCTCCAGACATTGTGGCCAATTTGGGAGTGAAACAGCAGATGGAAGACCTCTCTCCCTCTCTTTCTCTCTCTGCACCTCTGCCTCTCTGTAACTCTGCCTTTCAAATAAATAAATAAATCCTTAAAAATAAAAAAGAATGAGGTAGACAAGGACTGACACGTTTCAGTGCAGCACAATCAGACATCCCCCACTGGATGGAAGCTCTGGGAAGGCAGGGACTTTGCCTTTTCTTTAAAAAATTTTTTTTTGTTGGGCCGGTACTGTGGCATAGTAGATTAAGTCTCTGCCACGTGGGTGCCAGTTTGAGTCCTGGCTGCTCCACTTTTGACCCAGCTCCCTGCTAATGGCCTGGGAAAGCAGTGGAAGATGGCCCTAGTGCTTGGGTCCCTGCACTCAGATGGGAGACCTGGAAGAAGCTCCTGGCTCCTGGCTTTGAATGGGCCCACCTCTGGCCATTGCAGCCATTTGGGGAGTGAACCAGAGGATGAAGATCTCTCTCTCTCTCTCTCTCTCTCTCTCTGTGTGTGTGTGTGTGTGTCTCCCTCTCTCTGTCTGTAACTCTGCCTCTCAAATAAATAAATACATCTTTAAAAATTTTTCATTTTATTTGGAAGGCAGAAAGAGAGAGTGCTCACATCCGCTAGTTCACCCCCCAAATGCCAGCAACAGGTGGGCTAGGCTGAACCTGGCAGCCAGGAACCTAATTCAGGTCTCCCATGTGAGTGGAAGAGACCCACATAACTGAGTCATCTCCTGGTGCCGCCCAGTCTCCGCATTAGCAGGAAGCTGGAATCTGAAGCAGTCAGGTCTCACGCCCAAGCACTCTCACCCGAAACAGGTGTTCCATGTGGCAGCTTAATTGCTCTACCAGATGCCCACCCCAACTTTTCATCATATTTCTAGTGCCTCGAACTGAGCCTGGCAGGCATATTTTAAAAATGTGTGCTGAGTACATGAGTGACGGGATCCACAGTCAAGGAGCGTCTACTGGAATGGCAGCTCGCGCTCTGGAACCATTGTGGTTACGCTAGGCCTCCCAGATGCCTGCTGGGTCTGCACATTTGCACCTGGGATTATGGTTACATGATTAGCAATCTTGTGGAAAGCTCGCAGGTGTCAACATGGGCTATGAATGGCCCTAACGTTCATCCCCAGGCATGGAAGTGCCAGTCCTAGTAGCTCTGTTTTAGTGTCCTGGAAGACCCAGCAGGGGCTCCTAGCAGTGGGTCTGGACAAGTTGGGGGGGCATTAAAGCCTTCCGTGTAGCCCCCTGAGGTGTTTATTTCATGGTCTTACACAGCCTTTGTGCTGGACGTTCCCCATGGGAAGGGGTGGGGGTGGGGGGTTCAGGAAGGTGGATATTGAATTGCCTTGTAGGCATCCAGACATTCCTTCTTTTTTTTTTTTTTTAAGATGTATTTATTTATTTGAAAAGCAGAGTTACAGAGAGGCAGAGGCAGAGAGAGAGAGAGAGAGAGAAGTCATCATCTGTTGGTTCACTCCCCAGCTGGTCGAGCTGGGCTGATCTGAAGCCAGGAGCCAGGAGTTTCTTTTGGGTCTCCCCGCACAGGTGCAGGGGCCCAAGCACTTGAGCCATCTTCTACTGCTTTCCCAGGCCATAGCAGAGAGCTGGATCAGAAGTGGAGCAGCTGGGACACGAACCGGCACATATATGGGATGCCAGCACTACAGGCGGCAGCTTTACCTGCTAAGCCACAGCGCTGGCCCCCAGACATTCCTTCTTAATAGCCCTAAATGCTAAACATAATCATTTGCATGTAAAATTTTTTATAAAGGAAGTTCAAATTTTGGGAAAATTAGACAATTGTACCCAATTATGCAGCTATGAACACCAACAGGGCAAACTCTGTGTGTTACTATGAAATAATCTCCAAAATACATAAAATGACAAAATGAATTATAGAACAGTGAGTACGTCCCTGCCCTGTGTGGGGGTGTACACGCATAGCACGCACGTTGTGAAGGCCCAGCGGTTCTCTGAAGTACACACAGGAAACTGATGAAGACAGAGGAGGGTTCTGTGAAGGGAGCACGGGAGGGAGAGAGTGAGAGCGAGCCAGCCAGCGACACTTTCACTGCTCGTTCTCGGAAGCCATGAATTTTGTACGGGTACTATCTATTTGAAACTAAACACCAGGTTAAAAGGAGTGATTCAGAGGAAGACAAACTTGAATGTTGGCTACAGGTTACAATGAACTCTGGTTTTAAATATTTACGCCTGAATTCTCCGTGAGCCGTTGACTTTCTGTGGGATCTGTCCCAGGGCTGGCTGTGTGACAGACAGCGAGTCCTTGCTTTCCATCATCTTCAAATGAGGGTTTATATTGAGTGACAGAAAGAGCGCTGATGGGACTGAGCACGGTTCACCTATTCCAAACTGGGAATTAATTGTTTTAAACTTTTGTTCATTTGAGAGACAGAGACAGATCAACAGAAGAGCCTCCATCTGCTGCTTCACTTCCCAAATGCCCACAGTGGCCGCGGCTGGGCCAGGCTGAAGCCAGAATGGCTGATGTGAGACCACTGGCAGCAGTATCATCAGAGTGTGGGGGATACGGGGCCTTGGCCCCTGCCTGCCCAACCATCCAAAAGCTTCATTTAAACAAGAGCCCTCGGGCCCGGCGCTGTGGTGCACTAGGTTAATCCTCCATCTGCGGCACTGGCATCCCATGTGGGCACCGGTTCTAGTCCCCGTTGCTCCTCTTCCAGTCCAGCTCTTTGCTGTGGCCCGGGAGGGCAGTGGAGGATGGCCCAAGTGCTTGGGCCCTGCACCCCATGGGAGACTGGGAGGAGGCACCTGGCTCCTGGCTTCGGATCGGTGCAGTTCTGGCCATAGCAGCCATTTGGGGAGTGAGCCACCGGAGGGAAGGCCTTTCTCTCTGTCTCTCTCGCGCACTGTCTGTGACTCTACCTGTCAAATAAATAAAAATCTTAAAAAAAAAAATAAATAAACAAGAGTCCCCTGGTGATGGCTGTGCGTGTTAAAGTTTGAGAAGTTCTGGGCTAAGAAAACTTAACTATGTCCAAATTCAGGTCTGTGTGTAAGCTTCTGCAATTTTTAAATCATTTTTTATTATTCAATGATTTTAATTTTCAAGTCAGAAACGACAGTGACCAGCGCTGTTCCTATGCTTCTCCTTACTTGTGAGATCTCCCCTCCTCACATCCCATCCTTTCCTCTTCTTCCTGGACCACCTGTCACCCCTCCCCTGGAAGACAATCACCCTCTTCTTCCACTAGTCTCTTCCCTTTCACCAACCAACCACCACATGGACACACCTTAACTCACCAGTGTGCTCACACGTGTTTCCCTCCGCCCTGCTAACACTCAGCTACAATCTTATCTTTTTTTTCCTCTCATCACTCAATTTCTTAAGTGTGGTCAAAAATTGTCAGACCCAAAATAGCTGTCCTGACAGTCCCAAGGAATGGATTGCCAAATTCAAAGCCTGGATCCCCATCACTTCCCTAGATGAATTCTTTCCTCCACACTCTTGTCTCCCGCTTCTGCCCTCCTGCCTCTTTTGGTCACCATGCATGGGCAGTACCCTTGCGTTATCTCGAAGTTTTCTCTTTCTAGTCTAGACCTTTGTTATGTGTCCTCCCCTCACCATGAAGGTGGCCTCCGTGCAGAAAACTCTCCAGACAGTATCTTCAGGTCTGGAGTCTCTCTAGAACTCCAACAGTCTTATACTGTTGTTGGTTTTTTTCCACTTAATAAGTGCGTACTGAGGGCCTAAGACAGGCCATTGCTCTCGTAGACATTGGTGAACAAGGCAAACCCAGAGCCTGCCCCCCTAGAACTTTAGTGCCTACCAGGAAACAGAGCTACAAGGCAATCACCACAAGTGGGAGTGATCGAGGGGGAGGCATGAGTGAGTCTGGTTCAGAAAGTAGAGTCTCTGGATAAAACGCAGGACAACCAGTTAACAGAGCTTCCAAAAGAGGTATCTTTTTAGTATGACTATGTTCCCAGATTGCGTAAGACACACTAAAAAACATTTCTTGTTTATGTGAAATTCAGCATTAACTGGGTGTCTTATATTTTTATCTGCTTGATCTGGCAGCCCTAGCAGGAAGGGGCTGGCCAGTTGGAGAGGAAAGTCCAGAGGAGTTGAGAAAAGGGCCGAGTGGTGATTGGCACACAAAAGGGCGTGGTGGGAGAGGAGAGCCAGTCCAGCAAGAAGCAATGGGAGAGGGGCAAGAGTTCGCAACACGATGGAGCTTCACACTTTTGAACATCTGGCAAAGGGATAGTAAGTGGGATTGTGGAAAAAGAGGAGGAAAACTGGAGGGAAAAAATACTCTAGTCGGGAGAAGCCAGAGCTGGCCAAGCCTGTGCCATGGTAAGGATTCTGGTCTTCATCCTAAAGGCAGCAGGAAGTCACTGAAAGATTCCCGGGAGAGGAGAGAGCGGACCTGGCCTGACCTTTCTGCCAGATGGGGGATGGAGGAAGGTGTTGAAGGTGCAGGCGTGGATCCGCGGAGTCCAACTTGGAGGCTGCCGTAACAGGAAGAGATGGCTGTGGTTTAAAGGGGTTGGGGGCAGGGTTTGCAGAGAGAACGGAAGGAGGTGGAGAGAGGGGAAAGCCTTTGGCAAGGTGACTGATTCAATTCCACGATAAACTTCGCTTGTGGAGCAGTAAGCAAATCTCGGTACTTAGTCCCCACCCAAACTGAGTGAACCCATTGCAGAGGGTAGGAGGGGCCGTGCTCCCCAGGTGGGAGGGATGTGCAGGCACCATTGGGACCCAGGGTACTGAGTACTTAGTACTGGTTCAAAACCAAACACATCATCTGTTTTCCCCAACTGCTTTCTAACTTAAATATTTTCCCAATCTCAGAGGTGTTTTTGTTGTTGTTTTTGTTTTTTAGCACCTTTGACTTCTCTCTCCCAAGTCTCCCACACTGTTCAGTGGACTCTTCCTCTATTTTTTTTCCTTTTTTTTTTTTTTTTGACAGGCAGAGTGGACAGTGAGAGAGAGAGACAGAGAGAAAGGTCTTCCTTTGCCGTTGGTTCACCCTCCAATGGCCGCCGCGCCCGGCGCACCGCACTGATCCAATGGCAGGAGCCAGGTACTTATCCTGGTCTCCCCATGGGGTGCAGGGCCCAAGCACCTGGGCCATCCTCCACTGCACTCCCTGGCCACAGCAGAGAGCTGGCCTGGAAGAGGGGCAACCGGGACAGAATCCGGCGCCCTGACCGGGATTAGAACCCGGTGTGCCAGCGCCGCAAGGCGGAGGATTGGCCTAGTGAGCCGCGGCGCCGGCCTTCTTTCTCTATTTTCTATTCCAGGTCTCCTTCCGCCCTCAACACTGCATTGCTTTAGTTTGAAATTCATCAGACTTATTACCAACGTGTTCGGAGGCGCGGTGGTCAGTCAGCTGCTGGGGTGCACAGAACTCCCGTTCAGGGGTCTCAGGGGCTGGGGCAGCAGGCAGCTTTTGGGCCAGCCGCCACCCTGCTTCAACCAGAGAAGCGCCTCTTGATCTGCTGAGCAAGCTTTTCCTGAAGAAAGTGCCGCCACGGAAGGTGGGGACTCTTTGGGCTGAGCTCTTCATGGTGGTCTTCCCACTGGTCTCCCACACGCCTGCCCTAAACCTCCTTACACACTGCCCCCCCCCCCAGCACATCTTCAAAATTATTTATGTGAAAGGGGAAGAAAGAGAGAGAGAGAGAGAGAGAGATTGATTGATTTCCACTGGTTCACTCCCCAAATGCCCGCAATAGCTGGGCTTGGGCCAGTCGGAAACCAGGAGCCAGGAACTCCATCTCAGCCTCCTATAAGGGTGGCAGGGACCTAGCGGCTTGAGCCATCACTTGCTGCCTCCCAGGGTGCACACTAGCAGGAAGCCTGAAGCAGAAGCATAGTCAGGACTCAAATGCAAACACTCTGATATGAGCTGCAGGTGGCCCACCCCCAGTGAGCATCTCGACAGGCCGCTCCGAACATCTGGTTTAAGTCCTAGGAGGTCTGTGGCAATAGTCTTGTCTCAGCCTGGCTCGCAAGGCTTTCTCCAGTCTCATTGGGATATTTCTTCCCTTTGTCCTACGAGTGATAAGTGACTCAGGTACCAGCCGACCAGACAAGCTGCCTCTGTTTTGTTCATGGGACTCCATCTGGCTGTAACTCATTTTTCTTCTATTTCCCCAACTTTACCCTTCCTTCAAGCTCTAGCTAGACAGCCACTTCTCCGATGAAGCTTTTCCTGGCTTCCTCAGAAGTTATGGAAACTTACTCATGCAACAGGACTCAGTAAGTCCCTGTGAATTACTGCGTACTGCCACAGGTGTGGGGATACAGCCAAGAAGTGTCCTCAGGGAACTTACAGTGTTCCGAGACCAAAAATAAGCAGGCAGTGGGAACAGTGTAGACCGGCATGTATTCTGCTGGGGTTCATTTATTGATTTAATAAGTAATTTTTATTTATCTGAAAGGCAGGATAATGGGTAGGGTGGGGGAGGGGAGAGAGAGACAGATCTTCCATCTGCTGATTCACTCCTCAAATGGCCATAAATAGCTGGGGCTGAGCCAGCCCTAAACCAGCAGCCTGGGATGCTATCTGCATCTCTCACATGGGCGGCAGGGGTCCAGAGATTTGGGCCATTAGCAGGGAGCTGGGATGGGAAGTGGAGCAGCTGGGACTTGGACCAGTGCTCGTATGAGATGCTGGCATCTCAGGCGGTGGCTTACCCTTCTGTGCCACACCACCAGCCAGCCCCCTCTGCCCAGGTTCCAGACCTTCCCCTACCACTTAACCTTGTAATGCTGGGAAAGTGACTCAGTTGTCCTCTGCCTCATTTTCTCCATGGGAATAATATCAGCTGTGGCGCTGCGTAGGCTAATTTTTTTTTTTTGAAGAGCAGAGAACAGTGCCTGGGACACTGTAAACATGCAAGGACTGTTAGCTGTAGGACGGTGAACACACAGCTCATTTCAAAGAGGGAGACATGCTCTGAAGCGGAGAGTGGGATGCACTGAAGGGGAAAGCGAATGACCAATTATTTTAGATCCGGGGTAGGGGTGGGGTGTATGCAAGGGTGACATAGTCATTAGCAGACACCTGGATGGAGCGAGGGAGTGAGTGAGGCAAACAAAGTTCCAGGGACAGAGGATACCAAGTGCAGAGTTCTCAGAGGAATGATCTTGACATATTCAAGATGGGCAAAGAGGCCACTGTAGGAATAACTCAGCAGCAGAGGCACAGGGCAACAGATATCAGAGGCAGGGACCAGAGGAGTAGAACTTGGTAAGATTACATCCATTCTGGGTGGGATGGACAGCACCAGAAAGCTTAGATCAGGGAACTGCCGTGCTATTTATGTTTTAAGAGGCACACTGTACTTTGAAGAGTGAAGGGGAATAAGGATGGGAACAGGGAGACCAGTTAGAAGGTTGCTGTAATCGTCAGGTGAGACATGATGGTTGCTTGGACTGATGCGGTAGCAGTGAGGGGGAAATAAGTAGATTTATTCAGGGTGTATTTTAAGGCAGACTCATCAGGATTCACTAGTGAATATTTTATGGGTGAGAAGGGGAGAGGAATTAAGGATGACTTAATTTTAGGACCACGTGACTAGGTTGCGTTTATTAAGATGGGAAAGAACGGAAGGGGCACAAGTTTGGGGAGGAGTCCAGAGTTAGGCTTGGCCCGCCCCTCTCCCATCGCACGACTGCATGGATGGCACGCCTGAGATGAATGAGCGTCCGGTAGTTTGTTGGGCACTGGGTTTGGCAGTCAGGGGAGAGGTTACTATTGGGGATGGCACATGGACAGTGCTTTACAAGGTGCAGGCCGAGCTCATGAGCTGTGTGCAGCTAGAGAAAGAGGACCCAGGCCTGAGCCCCCAGACGTTTCAACATTCGGGGCCTAAGTCAAGAGGAGAAGAACCAAAGGACACTGAAACAGGGGAGGAGGGGGAGTGTTCAGTGTCCAGGGAGCAGAGTGAGTCAAGCACGAACCCGGGTGTGACCCACCGTGGGGCGCTCGGAGGGCAAGCCAGGCATCAGCCAGCTCGGGCAGCTTGTTCCCCCAGCTCTGTTTTCTCAGGGTGGCTGAGCCTTCCTCTTTGCAGCTTCCAAGTGTTACACTGCATGATCATCTTTGTCTTCTCTTGGGGAGGTTCCTAAAGGTTAGAGAGTGGGTCCTGCTCCTCCCACAACATGTGATATCATAATAGGTACGCATTAAATGATTGAATAAGTGAATCATGTGGAATTCTATAAACTCTAATGAAAAATTAGCAATTAGAGTTGTTTTTTTCTAAGTGATTTATTTACTTATTTTGAAAGTTATAGAAAGAGAGGGAGAGGGGCTGGCACTGTGGTGCAGCGGGTTAATGCTCTGGCCTGAAGCGCTGGCATCCCATATGGGCACTGGTTCTAGTCCTGACTGCTCCTCTTCCGACCCAGCTCTCTGCTATGGCCTGGAAAAGCAGTAGAAGATGGCCCAAGTCCTTGGGCCCCTGCACCCGCGTGGGAGACCCAGAAGAAGCTCCTGGCTCCTGGCTTTGGATCGGCGCAGCTCCAGCCGTTGCACCCATCTAGAGTGAACCATCAGATGGAAGACCTCTCTTTCTCTCTCTGTGTGTGTAACTCTGACCTTAGAATAAATAAATAAACCTTAAAAAAAAAAAAAAGAAAAGAAATAGAGGGAGAGAAAGAAATCTATCTGTTGGCTCACTCCCTGTATGGCAGCAACACTGGGCCAGGCTGAAGCTCCAAGCTTCTTCTGGATCTCCCACATGGATAGCAGGGGCCCATACAGTTGGGCCATCTTCCATTACTTTTCCCAGGCCATCTGCAGGGAGCTGGATCAGAAGTGGAGCAAGTGGGATATCGACTGGTGCCCACGTGGGATGCTGGCATTGCAGGCAGTGCTTTACCCACTATGCCATGGTGCTGGCCCCTAGAGTTGGTTTTACTGAGATATTCTGTATGTTCTCTTTTAAGACTGCTGTGCGGGGTTTGTGCTGCCTAGAATGAACGCTGTCTACCATACATCTGAGTTGGACTACTGCTTTTCACAACCATTTGCCGTTTCTATTTCTGTGCTCAACATCTAGTGGACTGTGCAGTCCCTACTACTTAGCTTTCAGCGGAGTTGCTCCCAGCTTTAACTTTAAAAGGATTTGTTGTTGTTATGTTGTTTTGTTTTTACATTTTTATTTGAGGAGGAGGGACGAGAAGAGAAAGAGACATACACAGAGAGTTCCCATCAACTGGTTCACTCCCCAAATGTCCTCAAATGCCGAGTCTAGGCCAGATTAAAGCCAGGAGCCAGAACTCAACCTGGGTCTCCCATGTGGGTAACAGGGCCTGACAACCCGCGCCATCATCTGCTGCCTCCCGGTGTGCGCACTAACATGAAGCGATCTCACCTTGTAACTGCTGGAGGGCCCAGTGATACCTGCAGAGGTCATCAATAACTGTCACACTTGAGTATCAGTGTCATTACAGTACATCAGAAACTTCAGGTAACTTGGTATTTCATATTACATGACTGCTCGGTGCTGCGGCTCACTAGGCTAACCCTCCGCCTGTGGCGCCAGCACACCGGGTTCTAGTCCTGGTTGGGGTGCTGGATTCTGTCCCGGTTGCTCCTCTTCCAGTCCAGTTCTCTGCTCTGGCCCTGGAAGGCAGTGGAGGATGGCCTAAGTGCTTGGGCCATGCACCCCATGGGAGACCAGGAGGAAGTACCTGGCTCCTGGCTTCAGATCAGTGCAGCACGCTGGCCATGGCAGCCATTTGGGGGGTGAACCAACGGAAGGAAGACCTTTCTCTCTGTCTCTCTAACTCTGCCTGTCAAAAAAAAAAAAAAAAAAAAAAAGAAAAAAGAAAAAACAAAAAAACCAACTCATATTACATGGCAATACATTTTAAAACAATGACAAAAGGAGCCACAGAAATACAGGCACCAGAAATGATGAAAATTCTTCAGGGAGATGTGGTTGAGATGGCATACCCAGAAAAGGTTGCTAGTCAGGGCATGACAGTTTTCCCTTGGCCTGCACAAAACCATGTGGATCAAATAGAGTTTATAGGTCAATGAGTTACCCTGCAAAAGAAAGCTAACAACCAAGAGTCTGAGTAACACGAATACCAAAACCCAACTTTCAGTTGTAAGCTTTCGACATAACTCATCTGGAAAATATGCACCGGACAATACAAAAAGGCGAAGTCATCACATCCCCAACAGGTACAGCATCCAACAAGAGGTCAGGAACGCCTGCTGCATGTGCAGGGCCACAGAGAAGAGCATTTGTGCAGTCAGTCCTCTTGGCTTTGCTCTTTCCCGGATTACTTTCATAGATTGCCATATTTCAGCTCCATGGCTCTCTGGCTACATTTTTATGGAGACTCCCTGGGAGCAAATGCTCACCTTGGATTCCTACTGACTCGCATCCCAAAGGCCTGATGAGGGTTTCTCGCTGATCCACTGGCCGCTAGACCTAGCTTTTAGGTTTGGGAAGGATGTTTTCTAAGGACTTGCACACTGGGACCTTCTGGAGGAAGGAATGCGCAGACTAGAGACACTCTGGAGATGAGTCAGAAGCTTGAGAGCTTCTTACAAAAAGCCCGAGTCATCAGAGAGGGAGGAATAAGCTTTCTGCCATAAACTCTAAGTTCTTAGATCTAACCATTCCATGCAGCCTTTCCCGAGCTAGAGCTCAATAGGCTGTTGTGATACTAGGACAGGAAAAGATCCGACAGTCAAGAAAGCTTAGAACATGCTGCATTAAATAGTGCCCGATTTTTGGAAGCCATAGAAGCAAGCAACACACAAAGCACTCATTTATGAAAAGGTCAGAGTTAATAAATACCTCCAGATGGCTGGTGAGAATCGCTCCAGTTTTGGGGGCTGATCAGAGTGATGTTGAAACACAAGATATGTACTGCGGTCTACGCTACAACTAAAATGAACATGGACTGACGCAAAGGACCTGATCCGCAGTGGTTCCTACTGAAAGTAGCTGGTTTGAGTAAGCAACTCTCCAGCAGAGATGCCAACCTGAGCCGCACTGTTATGTTCATCTCTAAATGACAAAGTTCTTCCTATTTTTACAGCTGGTATTTTTAACAGGAAAAACTACTACCAAGTCTGTTTTATTTGAGAGAACGAGCTCTCAGCTGCTGGTGAGCTTGGACCCTGGCTGGGGCTGAAGCTGGAAGCTCAATGCAGTCTCCCCTAGTGGGCAGTAGGAACTCATTACTTGAGCTGTCTGCAGACCCCGCAATCAGCAGCCAGAGGAGGGGATCAAAGCCAGGCGCTCCAATGTAGGACACTGGCATCTTACCCTGTCTTCAATGTCAGGCCAAACACTTGTCCCTGCCACTGATTTTAAAGTGTTATTATGTTTCATTTTTGACACATTTGCTAAGCACTAACTATATGCCAGATCCTCCCTGAAGACCCATGGAAAACAATGAAAAAAGCCTGGTTGTATTATATTTATCCATGTGATGTGGGGGTGGGCAAGCTACTGAAGAGGGAAGACAAACTAATCAGTTTCACAGGAATCAACCGAAATGGCAAAGCCCACTGAGACAGGCAGTCTTGAGCTTTGTCTAGCTCACTGCTTTTTAAGCACATTCTCTGCGACAGATGTGGTTAAGAATCTGAAAAGCTAGGTAGTTAATAAAGCACCTAAGGATCTCGAATCTGAGTCTCCCACTCCATGGTTACGCTAGGCCCACCAGATTTCACAGCACCATTACATTCGCTGCTCAGTGTGGAGAATCAACTTTGCAACCCAGCAAATGAATTTTTGAATTACTTACTTTTGTGCCATTATAAAGAAATTTTAAGTCAGGGGTACGCATTTGGCTTAAAGTTAAGGACACCTGCATCCCACATCAGAGTACCTGGGTTCCATCTCTGGCTCTGGTTCTCGATTGCAGCTTCCTGCTTATGCAGGGCCAGGAAGGCAATGGTGATGGCCCAAGCAGTTGGGTTCCTGCCACACAGGCGGGAGACTGACACTCAGTTCTTGGCTCCTGCCTTCTGCCTTGGCCCAGCCAGGACTCTGAAAATGCCTAGCCATTGGGGGCAGATGAGGACTGAACCGGTGACTAGGAATTCTATTTGTCTCTCAAATAAATAACAAAACAAAACAAACAAACAAACAAAAAAACCCACAAGTCAAACTATCTTAAGCCATGGGCAATCTGTAATTACAAAGAGTCATTTAATCTCAAATGATCTGAAAAGATACAAGCCTCTCTGTTCTTTTTGCCACCTTGTAACTTGGAATATTTTCAGACAAGGAGATGAATCTATCACTTAAGATCTTGTGTAACCAATCTCAAAAGGGACAAGTAGGTATTGTGACTGATCCATTCCAGAGACTGGCCACAGATTCCTAAATATGGTTGGTTTTTCCCTATCACTTCCCAAGATTCTTTGCTTGGATATAACTATGTTATCACATTGAACAGGAAACCCAATTCACTTCATTCTAAAGTTTGACTATCATTCTCTTATTTTCTGATAGGAACAAAATTCCTAAAAATTTAAAAGTTGTTCAGTCTATTAAAAAATATATACCCTATAAGGATAACAATGAAAAGGTACTGTCACACAGTATCAAATTTCATACATTCTTTTAGAAAATGATCAATCTAGTTTCTAGTGAATGGGATAAACCTAACAAGACTAGTGCACTAAATGGATTCACGTCACACTCTATTGGAATATGGTCTAAGTAATCACCCAGTAAGTGAACACTGGTGGGTCAACTTTGTTGAATTCTGATCAAGTTACTTCAGGTCTGTAGATACACAAATGGAAATGACAGTGCTCATCAACTCAACTCTACCCATGATGAGAACTGAGGTCAGCCAAATGATAACCAAGCAATGATTTACTTTATCTAGTCTGAACTTACTCCCTCCTAGCTAAATAACAATTGTTACTATCCTAGAGGATCACTACTTATCAAGGATGAACTAAACAGGCATATTGAGATTTGTGGTGCTCTCCTTTATTCCTCATCCTTTCTGTATGCTGTTTTATTTGAGGCAGAGAGACAGAGTCCCCATCCAGGGCTCACTCCCCCAGAAGCCTACAAGGGCTGAGACTGGATGTGGACAAAGCCAGGAGCAGGGAGCTCAATGCAAGTCTGCCACACAGGTGACAGGATCCCAACTAGTTGAGAGATTGATATTGCATCACAGGGTACACGACAGCAGGAAGCTGGAGCCAGGTCTCCAACTCAGGTGCTGCCAACGTGAGACGCAGGCAGCTTCACTGCCATGACAGACACCCACCCCTCCTCCTACATCATTTTTTTTTCTCTTAGCAACTTTTAAGACAGGTTCAAGATGAAGGAAATTTTAATGACCTCTCTCCCAACAGGTAATTTGTTTTATATAAATTTCATTTTCAACTTCTAGAAATAAAGATGCAACATTTACTTCATTTTTTAAAATAAACCATAAAATTTAAATAGTCAACTAAAAAGAAACGAAAATAGATTTTTTTTAGCAGAAAATTTCTAGTTTTTATTCTTCTGGGGTAGTAGAGGCTTAATTTGCCTGCGATCAGAATAATTACAATGCTGGTGTAATGTTCAAGTGAAAAAAAAAAAAAAGAAAATTTACTTTCAAATCTGGAGGAAACGCTCAGTCGCTCACTCCAGCCCCCTGCAAAGACCTCCCACTGGGGGTCGTCAGTGACCACAAGTTCTCCCTCATCACTTAGCAACCTCTGGCATCTCGGCTCTTCTGTTTGCCAAGGCTAGCATCAGTCTGTCAAAACATAAAGGGGGAAAATCCCTACACCCCCAGAGACCTGAGCACTTTTAATGTGAACAATCAGATTCAGACCAGCCTCTTTTGCAAAACTACAAGTCAGTGGATTTTTCTTTACGTAACTCAAATATTGCTATTTTTCCTACCTTTACTAAAATGGCACTTACGTTTACGTTGGCTGATGTTTTTTTCTGCTTGCTTCTATTTTTCTATAATTGATACCTTATGTTATTTCTTTTGATTTCCATCCCAGAATATTTCATCTTTGGGCAATGTGATCTCATCCTGTGTGTAAATTTGCTCCTAATCAGTAGTAATCACAAAAAGGAAAAAAGCAAGGAAGCAATGAGCACTAGTAGCAGGATCTTTCTTCAACATTCATATAATTTTTTATAAGAAAAACATTCATTTTCATTATGGAATCCAAAACCATTATTGTATGATAGTGTAAGTCTTTCAGCATTCAAACTGCTCAACATTCAGCATGGACAGCAAGCCAGCTTACGAGGAACCACATCAGAAGCACAGGGAGGTTCGGCTGGTAGAAGCCCAGCAGCTGAGTGAGAAAGTGCCGCAGACTTGCCTTCCATCGTGTAAGAGCGCCAGGAACTCCTGGGTATTTTTGGTGATGTTAAAGGAAAGAAACGGCACTGCCAGTCAGGAGACAGGTAATCCTTAGACTGTGTGCGAGACTGGCTGCCAGGGGACCACAGGGACATAGAAGACCTGGAGCCAATGAAAAACACTCGTCTGGAAAGGAATGGGTTTCCTCCCCAAAATGCAAAGTGCTCTCATACAGATGCTTAGCATACTAAGATTTGACAAGTTTTTACAGTGATGAAACAGCAGAGAGAGACAGTTACATTATTTATACCGTTAGTGTGTAAAGACACAGATTTTACGACTAGCAGCAGGAAGTTCTCTGACAGCTCCTGAGACAAGCTACCCTCATGCCCTGGATCCAGCCCATGCCACTGATGACTTGTGAAAATGGTAACACATACAAGTAAAAATGACCTGCTGTACGTGAGTCAGAAAGTAGTTGAAAAGTGACAAAATCGTATGTTATTAAATGACAAAACATATTTAGAGGTTTTATTTAAAAATCTCTCACTGTTCATTATCAAAGTTACAAGATTGTTTGCATACCAAGAGACAGACTGTAAACATAGGAAATTTTCATTAAGGAAAGATGGGTTTACTGTAATTTGATCTTTTACAAAAAATTACTGCAAGTTATTGATAACAGAATTTCTCTTTTACTTTCTTAAGTCTAATTCTCTTGAAAATTAAACCAATGTTTCCACTCTCTGGAGCTAAAGTTCAACCATGGTCACCTTAGGAAATACCCCTGTTTGTTTGTTAATCAGAAATACACATCGAGTGGCACACATTTCCATTTTCTTCTCAGGCCCAAGGTTTCAGCTTCATGAAGCTTTACAAGCAGACAGAGGGCCTGCAGGGGTCCTCTGAGGGCCTTCCTGTCGCAGCTGAGGTTTCATGACGACAGTGGAGGAAAGCAGTGATGATGCAGAGTCAGAGCAGCCCGACCGCCTTATCTCTCAGGGAATCTTTTTCCTGTTTGGCTCACAGCAGCCAAGTGTTTCTGGTCAGGGTGCCTCCACCGAACCTGATTGCAGCAGAAGGGTGACATGCTCCGGTCAGCTCAGGGTGATTCCGTTCAGGCAAAACGGTTGATCCTTCAATCTGTCGGCTGTGGGATGATACTAATATGAAGAAAGTTATCCGGGTAGCTCAGATGCTCACTCAGCCACTGGAGAGGCGTTTCCAACATTGGCTCAATTCCATGAATCATCACTTGATTCTTTTTTCCCCCATCTATTCCAAGAAAAAAAACCAGCAATAATTAATAAGAGCCAAAATAGCTGGAGAAAAAAATAATCTGTTGGCCTTCTGAGATTTCTTAAATGAATTAAATGGATTTTTAAACTGGTGTCCTCCCCGACAGAGGAAGCGGAACCGTGGACATGGAGAAAGTTCAAATGTTGCAATATGTATCACCCAGAACAGAAACCTGAGGCTTACATGAATTCTGATAAAAATTCTGTTGCTATATGTGAAAGTATTCATTCTTTCTTAATTACTGTGCTTACCTAAGATTGACGTTAATGAAACCACAGTGGAGAAAACAAGCCCACTGTACCCACTGACCACAATTTGATTTAGCTACAAATTAAATACTGTGAAGTATGGCTATCAAAAGTTGACAGGTGTATGAAGTAGGTCCACATGGTTTGAAAGCATACAAGAGAATGTGACTAGAAACCATCAAGAGTCAGATCAAGATTTGAGAAGATGTTTCGATAAATCAGATGGGAACTTTGGTTGATTATTAATGATGTCCAACTACATTTGTGTATTAAGAACTTTTAGAGATAACAGAATAACTGTTAAAGTTTTAATCAGATGCAAAACAAACAGTCCGACTTAGGGGATCCTGTTTTACAGTCATGAAACCTCACTGATTTTTGCTAAGGCCCAATAAATTAGATTAAAAAGGTGCTGCAACTCCTATTGCTCTTTCAAATCCAAGCTTTATTAAATATTAATGACTGATTTTGTGCTTTTCATGGTTTTGGTAAGATGTATTAACAAGCTTCAGCAGAAACACTCTTGATTATAATAAGAAAACAAAGCAAAGCCAAATTCCATAAAATACAAGTAAGCAGCAAGAACCTTTGTAATACCCCTTTAGTGAAATTCTTGCCTTTTAGGTTTCCAACAGTGTGTAATCTTCTCAGCTTTCTGGAGACCGAAGATCACAGTGAACAGGGAATTAATGGACTCTCAAAGGGGAAAGCACTCCTCTTGTGAATCTTAGCTTTCTAAGGTCTGGGCAAACTGGACTGATGACGTACGGTGACAACGGCTTGTTGGTCACCTGAAACTAGAAACCCTCAGAAGAAATATCTAAATGTCCTGTTAAGAGGCAGCACGGCCCGGGGAGGTGACAGTTAAGGGAGGATACCAAAACACTACAGAGGTGACTGAAGACTGCCAAAACAAACATCTGACACACACACCAATTTTGAACATAATCAAAGAAAATGTTCCAAACAGACCCCTAATCACTATGTCACAGTTCAGAACAATTGCAGAAAAAGACCTTGTAATACTAATAATCTAAAAATGGTTTTGTTGCTTGAGCTTTCTGCCAATCTTGGCTGCATCTTTACAAACACATTCTTATGTATTTGAAGGCAGAGAGGGGTGGGGGGTGGGGACAGGCTGGTTGATTTCTGATCTGCTGGTTCACTCCCTGAATGCACACAACAGCCAGGGCTGAGCCAGACCAACTGAACCCAAGTACTTGATCTATCGTCTGCTTCCTCTCAGGGAACACAGAAGCAGGAAGCTGGGACAGAGTGGAGACAAGGCTTGAACCCAGGCACTCTGATATGGGGACCAGGCATCCCAAGTGGCATCTTAACCACTAGCCATACTCCTGTCCCCACATTTTTTTTAAAAAAAGATTTATTTATTTAAAGTCAGAGTTACAGAGAGAAGGAGAGGCAGAGAGAAAGAGAGAGAGAGGGAAGGAGGGAGGGAGAGAGGGAGGGAGAAAGAGAAGGAGAGAGAGAGAGAGAAAGAGAGGTCTTCCATCTGCTGCTTCACTCTCCAGATGGCCACAATGGCCGGAGCTGCGCCGATCCAAAGCCAGGAGCCAGGAGCTTCTTCTGGGTCTCCCACATGGGTGCAGGGGCCCAAGGACTTGGGCCTGCTGTCCCAGGCCATAGCAGAGAGCTGGATCGGAAGTGGAGCAGCTGGCACTGCAGGAGGCAGCTTTACCCACTACGTCACAAAGCTGGCCCCTGCCCCACACTTTTTAATACAGTTGTGATTCCAGGGTTAATAAATTGACTATTTTTCATAGTAATGCCATGAATAACATGAAGATAAAAGCAAGCTATATACAGAAGACTGGAGAAAGCATGGCTTTAAAATTTGGAAGATTTTTTTTTTTTTTTTTTGACAGGCAGAGAGGACAGTGAGAGAGAGAGAGACAGAGAGAAAGGTCTTCCTTTTGCCGTTGGTTCACCCTCCAATGGCTGCCGCACTGCGCTGATCCAATGGCAGGAGCCAGGTACTTCTCCTGGTCTCCCATGGAGTGCAGGGCCCAAGCACTTGGGCCATCCTCCACTGCCCTCCCGGGCCACAGCAGAGAGCTGGCCTGGAAGAGGGGCAACCAGGACAGAATCCGGCGCCCCAACTGGGACTAGAACCCGGTGTGCCGGCGCCGCAAGGCGGAGGATTAGCCTAGTGAGCCGCGGCACTGGCCGGGAAGATTTTTTTTAAATGTTCATATTTGAATGATTAAATCTGGAATGATTCATTCTTTGTTAAATTCTAGATTATCAGGGTTTTACTGTATTAAACTTTTCTTAGAATACTTGAAAATATTTCCATTGTAGTTCTCCTCATATTCTTATATATTTCTTTGAAACATTTTAATATTCTCAGAATTTCCCTCCTACTTAGCACTGAGTCAAAAATGAAACAGTAGTAATAGAAAAGTTCCTTATCTGTCAAGTTTTTCCTTAAGCCAGAGTCACCTTTGGATACAGTAGAAAAAAGTACTTAAAACTCATACCCAAAATACCGAGCTCTGTGGCACTGTAGTGTAGCAGGTTAAGCCACTGCCTGCAGCGCTGGCATCCCAAATAGGCACTGGATTGAGTCCTGGCTGCTCCACTTCCCGTACAGCTCCCTGCTAATGTGCCTGGGAAAGCAGTGTCATGATGGCCCAAGTGCTTGGGCCTCTGCACCCACGTGGGAGACCCAGAAGCTCTGGGCTCCTGGTTTCAGTCTGGCCCTGGCCTGGTCATTGTGATCATTTTGGTAGTAAACCAGTGGATGGAAGATCTTTCTTCCTCTCTTTCCTTCTCTGTGACTCTGCCTTTCAAATAAGTAAAATAAACCTTTAAAACAAAATCAAACAAACAAAATACTGTGCCCCAAACAATTAAACACAGGGGCAAATACAATAGGGTAGACAGTACCCTGACACACCAGTGCTCGAAAGCAAGCGACTGACTCCGTTCTAACACCAGGATCATTGGGGTCTCTGAGCTGTACAGCACAAGCTGGAGAATTTGGGCACTGCTCAAATGCTGAGCAACAAACCTCATAAATCACATTATCAGACCTAAATACACAGCACTGACTCTCTGGTTTAGAAGTCAGGGGCCACTTTCAAGCTGTAACATAAGTGTCATTAAATAAACCCACAACTAAGAAAGACGATCTAGGCTTGACACATCCCCAGCACAATGCTTTGCAGCACTAGGCATGCTATTTTGTCACTGCCAACATTTGTCCAAGATATTTCACCCGTATTTATTTTTGTTTGTTTTCTGATTCCTGCTAACAACATAACTGTAGAGAGAGACAGAGTCTAAGAATGGGACAGAAGTCCCCTGGAATTAAAACCTTAAGTTTCTCCCCTGCTCATTAGTGTGTCCCCTGGGCCTTGGCATGATCCCTGACATGGTAATAGGTCAAATGTTTTTTTTTTTTATACCTTGAATAATTTTGCTGCTGATAGAATATACTGCCAAAATTCATGTCTAGAGAATAGTTTCTGATAACAATTCATGTTCTGGAGACAAGCTCTACCAGTAAAGACTGCTCTGGTTATTAACACAAGCAAACAAAGTAAAAAATGTTTCCAGATAAGCCAAGAGGTAAATATACTATCACCTTAACTCATGGTAACATAAATGATGGGGCATTTTGGCAATCAGGACTAGCAAAAGGGAACAGTGAGAAATTAGTAATGCTTCCTTTTCCTAAGAGTAGAAAGGAAATACCTCATGACACTGCTCGAGGAAATCATGTTTTTGGTGAATATGTCTTTTTGTAAAATGGGAATCTAGAACTTAATACTTGGAATGAGAAATATACCATTACAAAGCAAATGACTCAGGAGAAAAATACATTCTTGTATACCTCCTCAACTCAGGATTTTAGATAGAGTTAGTCTGAAGCTTTAAATTGGGCAAACTCATTTGAGACCACAGTCAAATGCGCTGGTCTCTAAGGTCTTATTTTATCCAGGTTACTTTTTTGAGAAAAATTTTTATCTAAGTTCATATTTATATATCTTCTAAAACCACAGATAAATTCTTTCATAGTGCCATAGTATACTTACCAAAATGAAAACCTTTACATTGACATATTATTATGATATAATTCACAAATTTACCAACTATCCCATAATATTTGTTTCTCCAGTCCAGGATCCAGTCTAGGATTACCTGGATCCATCTGAAATGCTGTAACAAAACAGCTGAGAACAGAAAATTCTCTCCCTAGGTTCTGGGGGTTGGGCAGCCCCAGACCCAGTGTGGCACTGACTTTGGGCCTTCCTGCTGCATAAGGGAAGAGAGTGAACTCGGCCCTACAACCCTTTTCCGTGGGGAGATCAAAACACTCGTGACCTAAACACCTCACAGAAGACCCCACCTCCCAGGGCACTGCCGCACTGGGGATTGTTTCCATCCCATCAATTTGGGGGGCACATTCAAACCCCAGCAAGGCTTCACATCACACGTAGCTTTCATGTCTCTTTACTCTCTTTCAATGTGCAGACGTTTTCAGTCTGCCTTTGCATTGCTGAAACTTCCCAATTTCGGAGCGTACATGTTATTAATTTGTGAATGGCCATGTAACACTTTTTTTTTTTTTGTAATGGAAAATCATTTATTGTGAATGTGTAATTTTTTTTTGTAGAAAGCTTTTATATAATAAATATAAATTTCTTAAGTACAACTTTTGGATTATAGTGGTTCTTCCCACCATACCCACTCCTAGACCATCCCATCTCCTACTACCTCTCCCATCCCATTTTTCATTAAGCTTCATTTTTAGTTATCTTTATATACAGAAGATCAACTCTATACTAAGTAAAGATTTCAACAGTTTATACCCACATAGATACACAAAGTCTAAAGTACTGTTTGAAGACTAGTTTTACTGTTAATTCTCATAGTACAACACATTAAGGACAGAGATCCTACATAGGGAGCAAGCGCACACTGACTCCTGTTGTTGACTTAACAACTGACACTCTTATTTATAACATCAGTGATCACCCGAGGCTCTTGTCATGAGCTGCCAAGGCTATGGAAGCCTCTTGAGTTCACAAACTCTGACGCTATTTAGACAAGGTTGTATTTAAAGTGGAAGTTCTCTCCTCCCTTCAGAGAAAGGTATTTCCTTTTTTGATGGCTCCTTCTTTCCACCAGGATCTCACTCACAGAGATCTTTCATTTAGATCACTTTTTGTCCTTGTAACACTTTTTAAAACCAGCATCTACTTTGGAATGAACAGTTTTGGAATTGAGTCACATTGTAAGAAAAGTACACTCAGATACATTTGGCTGTAGAGTGAACAGAATGGTAAAAATTGTAAAGAAGTAGGAAGATCACAAATGCTATATAAGTGGTTAATGACCACTACAAAATTATCAGTATTGTTGCAAATACAGTTTTCTGAACTTTTGTTCTATACCTTTGTCAAACAAATGGTTAAGAATGTTATACTACTATAGTTTAATGACCTGTAATTACTTTAAAATTTACTGTATATGGGTGAAATAGTCATTTTTCCATTCAGTTACTATTTATACCCATTGTGTATATTCCCACTCAGTTAGGGTCTTTTGGTTTTTACTTGTTAATCTTCTTATTTGGTGAAGTAAAATAAGCCTTTTCACTGTAATGTAATTTTAAAATACTGTATCTCAAAAACTAAAAAAAAAAAAAAAAAAAGACAGAAAAGAAGAAGGAAAGAGTGTAGGAGGAAGGAAATATTATGTTAGAATAGTATCACTGAATCTGTTAAAACTAATTAAAAATAAAAATAATACACAAAAACAATAGTAACTTCTTGTATGTGGATGTGTGTATATAAAAGTTGCCTACATATAGGTATATAAACAATGAATATTGAATATATATACAATAACATAAATGTAGACAATTAATTAATATGTCAGATACAAAGGAGAAAAGGCCAACCACGCACATTAACAAGGTGCTTCAGAAAACCAAATTGGAAGTCAGGCAACTCAAGCTCTAAACATGATAATGAAAGACTTGGCGGATCTATCTCTTGGAGGTTGTTTCCTTATATTTAAAATGAAGATGTCTATATTTATATCTTGGCTAGGCCCTTCTCCAGAGCTTCAGAATGATTCTCCAAGGTAAAAGGCTGTCTTTAAATGTTAAATTCTGAAATCATATCAGTGCAGAACTTTTCTTTGCAAAAGAACCAATAAATAACACAGCTGATGATGTGGGAACAAGATCGTATCCCAAACCCTGCTTCTTCCTGCTGTACAACGTATGTCAACTTCTGTTCTAACTCGCTGTGTCATAGGCTGTAAGCCTCTGGTCTCAAGTGCAAGGTCACTAACATGTCTTCAGTTATACTATCTGAATATGTATGCCTAAGTAACAAAGCACTTCCTCCCGAGTTGTAATAATCATAGTTCACTAATTTTGCACACTTGATCTTAGCCAAAAGGCCGAGAAGCGATTTTTTCACTAATTTTGAATTCTTGAGCCAATCACTTCAACTTCTGAGTGC
The DNA here is from genome assembly GCF_051225735.1 of Oryctolagus cuniculus. Classification (NCBI taxonomy): domain Eukaryota; kingdom Metazoa; phylum Chordata; class Mammalia; order Lagomorpha; family Leporidae; genus Oryctolagus; species Oryctolagus cuniculus. The sequence continues at coordinate 64,879,659 of NC_142871.1, read as the reverse complement.
CATTCACTCATCGTATATAATGTGGATAAAGAATTCTAATCTCTAGGGTTGCAAGGATTAAATGAGCTATACAAGCAATGCACCTCGCACAGCCCAACAGTGCTTGGATACAGTAAGTAAGCATTCAAAAAAACTGAGTGACTGTCACTCCATTGCTCCCTCCCATTCACCCTCTAAAACAAGTAAGGGAGTCAAAAATACACATACAGGGTCCAATGCTGTGGCATAGTAGGCTAAGCTTCTGCCTGCAGCTCCAGAATCCCATAGGGGCGCTGGTTCGTGTCCCAGCTGCTCCTCTTCTGATCCGGCTCTCTGCTTATGACTGGGAAAGCAGTGGAAGATGGTCCAGGTGCTTGGACCCCTGCATTTACGTGGCAGGACCAGAAGAAGCTCCTGGCTCCTGGCTTTAGATGGGCTAGCTCTGGCTGTTGCAGCCATTTGGGGAGTGAACCAGCAGATAGAGGACTTTTTTCTCTGTCTCTCCCTCTCTCTGTCTGTAACTATACCTCTCAAACAAATAAATAAAATCTTAAAAAAAAATACAGATATCAGGTACATTTTTTCTACACTAACAATGAACTATCGGAAAAGGAAATTAGGAAAACACTACATCCCAATGTATTGCAGTATTATCACAATGGCTACAGTATGGAATCAACCTAACTGCCCACTGAAAGACGACTGGATAAATAAAATGCGATAACTGTACATCTAAGAATATCACTTAGCCTTCAATAAAAAGGAAATCCTGTCATTTGCAGTAAGATGCATGAACCTAAAAGATGCCATGCTAAGTGAAAAAAACCAGTCAGAGAGAGGATTTTTCTTCCAAAAATGACCATCCAGCAGGAGAGCATTTGAGCCTCTTTCCTTTTTGTCACCACAATGCCCTCCTGAGATGGCTGAGTGCCTCAGGAGGAGGGCTAGGATCAGGGGGCCACCTGTCAGCAGGGTCACAGCCCCCAAGATAACTGATTACATCACGGGTTTGAGGTGAAGGATCTCTCTTCTTGTTGGTTGGCCTTGGTTGATTGTGAGCCCCCAATGAAGAATACGGAGCTGACATTTACTGTTTTCTGAAGGCAGAACTCACATTTTACAGGGCAACAGCGTGGAAGGCAGATTTGGTGACTATGGCTCAGCACCTATTAGAATTACTTCGATGAGAGAATGGCAGTCTAGCACTCAGGTGCTACTTTGTGATGCGCATTACAGCAGCTAACGTGAAGCCTGAGTCCCACTGCTTCACTTCACCTGGGCTCCAGCACAGACTACTCCTTCAGCAAAGAATCCTGCTGGAATTCAGAAGCAGCCCAGGTCTTTCACGTCCCATTAATTGTAAACCAGCTCTGCTTTGGCTGTGCTTCTTTTGTTTCAGAGGCTGCTGCTTCCTGAAAGGGACTAATCCCTCAGACACTGCTTATTGCAAAATACAGCAGTAGGTGCACACACACTGCCATGGGATCAGCAGGTGTCCTGCTAGGGAAGTCAGTAAGCCAGCCCAATGAAGACATTTGAAGTTACATGTTATCATGTAACCAACAACCTCAACTCTCCAGAAAGTCTTAGTTTAAAATATAATTTTTGGGGGCCGGCGCTGTGGCACAGCTGGTTAAAGCCCTGGCCCGAAGCACTGGCATCCCATATGGGCGCTGGTTCTAGTCCCGGCTGCTGCTCTTCTGATCCAGCTCTCTGCCATGGCCTGGGAAAGCAGTAGAAGATGGCCCAAGTCTTTGGGCCCCTGCACCCACGTGGGAGACCTGGAAGAAGCTCCTGGCTCCTGCCTTCGGATTGGTGCAGCTCCGGCCATTGCTGCATTGCATTCACATCTGGGGAGTGAACCAGCAGATGGAAGACGTCTCTCTCTCTGTAATTCTGTCTTTCAAATAAATAAAATAAATCTTTATAAAAATAAAATATAATTTTTGTCTTCAACAATGTCATGAAAAATATCTGAACCAGAAAAATATAGAGTGCTCTCCTAGAAGTCTTTTAAGATTTTGGTCAGATGATTTTGTTCAATCACCAAAGGGGGGAAAAAGTTTCTGAATACCACAATCATGTTTTATAAAGATATTAATACTTTTTCAATATCAATAACTTACATTAATATAAAATATGGAACTGTATTCTCTCTATATAAAGATACATTGCATTAGAAACATTTTAAGATGAAAGCAGGCATGGACACACTATGGCCATACACCAAACCTGGCCCTGAGTCTGCTCTTGCAGTGCCTGCAAAATAATAATTGGTTTTTACATTTTCAGTGAATCAAAAGTGGAGGAGGACAAAATTAGTATTTAGTTGTTGTCCCTTGGCAGAAAAAGTCACTGGTCCCCGATGTAAAGAGCAATGGTACTGAAGTAATAACTACCCATTTCAGAAACACAAAATGGAACCTTAAGCATAAGAAACATTACTTAAAGTAAGGATATATAAAGAAAGGATAGAATAGCAGTTTTAAAAACATCATGATTTAGTAAGTAAACAGTGTAATTCTCTTCACTCACATAAAGTCAAGAGAATAAATCAATTCTTTCAGTACTGGATATACCAACAATATATAAAAACCACAGATTTGATTATGTGATTGGCAGACAAAGGCTGTAAGAACTTGGCCTTATGTTAACATATACTCTGAATTATTCAGTCTTATTTTTATGCAGCACAGCACATGACTTACATGAACATATTTTTTAAAAAGACAGTAACAAAATCATAGACTGATTCATTATGCAAATTAAATGACATTATCTGGATTAGAGTGCTCACCTATACATTAAGCAGACCACATCATCTACAACTCAGATAAGCCCTATTATCTCATGCTTGTATGATTTAATACATTTTAGGTAAAGCCTTATAGGATGAAAATATCGATGTAGACCAAAGAAACCTTTCAAAAATTTTATAGGGGGCTGGTGTTGTGGTACAGCGGGTTAATCTACTGCTTGCCACACCAGTGTCCCATATTGGATTCCCAGTTCAAGATGTGGCCCATCCACTTTTCTTTTTTTTTCTTTTTTTTTTTTTTTGACAGGCAGAGTGGACAGTGAGAGAGAGAGAGACAGAGAGAAAGGTCTTCCTTTACTGTTGGTTCACCCTCCAATGGCCGCCGCAGCCGGCGCACTGCGCTGATCCGATGGCAGGAGCCAGGTACTTATACTGCTCTCCCATGGGGTGCAGAGCTCAAGTACTTGGGCCATCCTCCACTGCACTCCTGGGCCACAGCAGAGAGCTGGCCTGGAAGAGGGGCAACCAGGACAGAATCTGGTGCCCCGACCGGGACTAGAACCCAGTGTGCCGGCGCCTCAAGGTGGAGGATTAGCCTAGTGAGCCGCGGTGCCAGCCTGGCCCATCCACTTTTGATCCAGTTTCTTAGTTATGTGCACAAGATTGCCCAAGTACTTGGGTCCCTGCCACCCCACACGGAAACTGCATTAGTAGGAAATGAGGCATGGATCAAATCTAGGTATTCTGATGTAGTACACAGTCATCTCAAGTCCTAGGCTGAGTGCTTGCCCCTGAAATTTCTCCCTTTTTAAAGTTTATTTAGTTGTTTTTTTGAAAGGCAGAATGACAGAGAGAGGAAAAAATCTTCCACCTGCCAGCCCACTTCCCAAATGTCTGCAACAGCTAGGCCTAGGCCAGAGGGCTGCCAGGAGGCAGGAACCCTGTCTGCTTCTCCCATCATGGGCGGCAGGAACAAGGCAGTTAGTTCATGACCCGCTGCCTCCCAGAAGCACTAGCAGGAACCTGGAATTAGAAGTAGAGGCAGAATTTGAACCTAGGCACTACAATATGGGATGCTGAGCCAAACATCTGCCTCCATATGTGTTTTTAATGATAAAATTTCAATTTAAATAACTTTTTTTTAAAGTTCATACTTCTAAATATGGCATTATAGAAATCTAAGGTCAAATGGTCTAACTATTCTGTTTATTTGTGGCTTCATTTTTATGTTTTATGATATAGCACAAAACAACTTGATTTACTTCTGAAAAAATACTTAATACCTCTGGAAAAGTGGTAAAGAGATGAGCTTTTTGATCATCACTAATCTGAACAATTTGGTCCTGTTTGACAAATTCTTTAACCTCTGATACATTCATTAGTAAAATGCCAACTAATTGAATCCATCGACACGAAAAACCACAGGCTGAAATCTGAAGTGCATACATCATGTTGAAGGATTTTGACTCAGCCACGGCAGTAATAGTCAGTGAGGTCAGGTCAAAGAGGGTTAAACCTAGCCAGGATATAGCCAAAGGAATACATCAAACGCTGATTTTAAAAGGGCAATTAATCTTAGACAGAAATGCTTCCTGGGGAATGAGATTTCAATCTTAAGAGCACACTACATGATGTAGCAGTAAAAATGAACATATACAAGCTTACAGCGCTTTTATCCTATGATCACAAACAGAAGGAGAGTGCTGTTTATCACAGAAATACAAACCCATTTAAAAATACTTACATTAACTTCTTCCGGATCTATACTCACTTAGCCGTACAGGTCTTAATGAACATATATTCCAGTTAATACATACCACATATCTTTTCCCCATGTATAAATTTCATATTCCATATCTTTATTATTTCTGCCCAAATAATTCTAGAACCTTCACTCTTAACATATGAAACAACAATTTCAATGACTTTTCTTTTAATATTTGCCGTAATTTTTTATTTCTTAATAAGGAGGATATAAAACAAAAATTAAATAAACTCCCACATAATTAGTTATAATAATGAAAAGAAAATTGTATGAAGGGATCATAAGGCCATCTCTACAAAATCATTAAAGGTGACAAGATAAAAATATAATAAAAGTTAGAAATTAAACTTTATTCATTGAAAACTGAGTAAAACTTTGAGAACATAGGTTCAGATGTTTTTTATTTGCTTTCAAAAATGACTTAGTAATTCTAGTTAAGCGTAATCAGGTCCATTAATATTTGTCAAGTATGAAGCATAGAATAGTTCAAACTTAATGGATTTACTTAAAATATAGACAATAGCTCTACTGTTTATGCATGGGCAGACTGAAGTCCCATAGAACTTGCTTTAATGAATTAGATAGTTCATTTTCATTGTCTACACATATTATTTTGGTAAGAAAATTTTGTTTTCCAGTGTTAAAGATGAAATGTCAGTGCAAACGTCTTTTTTCCAAGTGTTAATTCACTTAACTTTCTGAGACTTAGATAAAGAACAATATCAATGAGGGCAATCAGAGGAATCTCCTATAAGGTACAGTAGTCTCATAATCTCCTTTGATGGAAAATGAAAATCATCAGTGCTGCGTCTCTGATTTCAGAAAAGAAGTATGTAACAATGGATGTCTGCATTAAGATTCTATGTTCCCAAGATAATGCTGCCCATGAGTTGAGACAAAATAGAGATGAAAGGAGAATGAAGTCATTAAGGCAAAGAATTTTAAACTTAGAAATTGATAATATGAAACATTTAAGAAAAGAAAATACAACTACTGAGTTCAAATCGAGTCTACCAGATTATTTAAATCTAACAGACCTTTGCTCATAAGGGGCACACGTGAAGAACTTCTGTGATTCCCGGTGTGAACGACACTGTATTCTTTCCACAAAATACATATTCAACGAGAAATAGAGAACAGGGAAGAGCAGCGAGTGCCAGGATGAGACTCAAAGGTGGGATTCCCACTACAGCCTAGCGATTGGGTCCTAAGTGTCAGGCCTACATTATCTCAGCAAAGTTACAAATGGACCTTCTATCCAGGTTTACCTGTGAATAGTTGAAATACCAAACAAATGAGCCATCTGCTGCTCTCTATTTTCCCCAGTGAAATATTTTCACTAGCAGCACCAACCTGTTGCCATCTACTTTGGAGTTCTTGTCTTAAAGAGTTATAACCATGCCTAGGAGTTCATTCTTTCTCTTCTGAAACACTTTTATGTATTTGAGAGGCAGATACAGACACAGAGCTCACATCTACTGGTTTACTTTCCAAATGGTGCAACCAAGGATAAACCCAAAGCCAGAACAGACAGCCAGGAGCTCAATCCAAGTCTCACACGGTGAGAGGGACCCAATCACATGAGCTGCTCATGGAAGATGGAATTAGAAACTAGAGTTGGAAATCAAACCCTTGCACTGATGTGGAATGCAAGTGCCTTTATTGCTAGACAAAACGCCTACCATGAGAAGTTAATTTTTAAAAAAGTACAAATCAATGCTATGGGATACTTGCCATAATTTGAACATTTATTGTAATAAGCAGTTATGATATTAGCTTACATTTAGAGTTTATGATATATTTACATCCTCTGTGTATAGGCAGAACATCAGTACACGCTTGTCTTTGTATAATGGGAATATTAACAACCAACAACAAAAAAAGCAAAACTGGTTTTTTAGCTTTACTTTGTAAATGTCGTAAGAATACAATTCTTTTACTTATGAAAAAAATTAACAAAACTGCAAGACAGACAAAAAATAGTAAAACTTTGAAAAAATATAAAACTATTATTTCAGATTGACTTTATTGCCTTTATGAAAGGCACTGTGACAAACAGGGAGAAACAGAGGTCTTCCATCTGCTGGTTCACTCCCCCACATGGCCACAAATGCCAGGGGAGGACCAGAATGAAGCCAGGAGCCATGAACTCCATCCAGTTCTCCATGTGGGTAGCAGGGAGCTAGATCAGAGGCGGAGCAGTTGAGGTCTGAACTGGTGTAATGATATAAGATGCCAGAATCAGAGGAAGCAGCTTAACCCGCTGCGCCATGATACCAGCACCTATAAAGGCACATTTCAAAAAATCGAGTTCATTTAATCTGTATGATCATCCTACAAGGTGGCAGCAGAAAACACCCTTATTTTATAAGAAACCTGGGACCATTTTAAAAAACAAAATGATAACCCAAATCAAACAGTGTGAGGCATAAAGGGATACTACCTCATTCTAATTCAAAATTTCAAAGGAGTACAGGAAAATTACTTAAACTGTTAAACCATTATTATCTTACTCCTAAATCCTCAATCTGATGAGATTTGGGGGCTAGCAGTTTTAGGCTTCTGTAGCATGAGTTTGCAAATTGATCTGACTACTGATTGTCATCAACCAGCTTTAATTCTCTCCGAGTACTTGAATGATCTGCCTTGTATGGATTACATGAGATTTATGTGTTTTCTGAGTAACTTTATGTCTGGAAAACAATGTATACATCTAATTAATTCATTTTTAAAAATGCAATCTAATATAGAGCAAAGAATAAAAAAGCACATTATCTTTTCTCACATGTGACAATGCTTCTGTGATTTTACATAAACCATATTAAAAATAAAACAACATAATTGTAAGTTTGACTCCTAAGTGTGGTATTCTGATTTCCTAGTCTCCCTTTGTTAAAAGTATCTTTCAATGCACTACTTGAACAAATAATGAATCATTCTCAGTCTTGTAGTTCACTATTCATTCCCCTCCCAAACTTCTGACCTTACTGAAAACTTCAGGCAACACATGGGAGAAAGGTGGAAAAGCACTCCTTTGGCATGGGATCTCTTTTTCATTAGTCTAATTTCTATGCTCTTTTAACTTAGCTTAGTCATTCTCTCTTCTAGGATGGATAAGAGAACAATTCTAGATACTTCCTAATGTTCTCTACCTATCTAATTCCTGTACATATTACAACTGCACCTCTTTCTGCCCCCTCCAACTGGAGCCCAAGTTTAACAGCAAGGTCTAAGCCTCACACAGCTGAGTATCCCCAGGGATGGTGTAACGCAGAGGAAATGACTGAGGAATAATGAAATCTGTAACTTCAAATGGAAACCAAAAGTTAAATGATAGATAAATTTGATAGAACTTGGGCCTAGTGCTGTGGCATAGAAGATTAAAGCCCCGGCCTCCAGCAGCAGCATCCCATATTGGCAATGGTTTGAGTCCTGGCTGCTCCACTTCCAATTCAGCTCTCTGCTATGGCCCGGGAAAGCAGTACAAGATGGCCCAAGTGCTTGGGCCCCTGCACCTGCATGGAAGCTCCTGGTTCCTGGCTTTGTATTGGCGCAGCTCCAGTCGTTGCAGCCAACTGGGCAGTGAACCAGTGGATGGAAGACCTCTCTCTCTGCCCCTCCTCTTTCTGTGTAACTCTGACTTTTAGATAAATAAGTAAATCTTTTTTTTTTTTTTTTTAAATGGTAGTTGGGAAGAAGTATAAAGGAGTAAATAAATTCTCAGGAAGCAGGCGGAAATGGAAAGGGGAAATGGCAAGTGGCTCCAGGGTTGTTGTCTGTCGGTGGAAGAGCAGCAGAGAAACATTTCCTCATTTGCCATGGAATGTAAGCCTTTCCCTGCAGGTGTGCTTCCTCCGTGCAGTATCAAAGATGAATGTGGAATACAGACAGCCCAAGCCCAATTCCAACACAGGGAGGGTCAGTGGAACCCTAAGGTACCATACTCAGAAATATGAAAAGCACCTGTTTTATTCTCATAAGCCCAGCTTATTAGCCCACATTACATTAGAAGATTGGGAAGAGACAGACTTGGGCAAAGTTAGAAAATGTTTGGCATTATCCAAAGTTTTTTAAAAAAAGTTATGATTTTAAATTTTTGTAGTGGACATTATTGTGTATGCTGTTTTTAAGGAACAAAAGAAGAAACATTTCACTTCAGATCTGGTATAGCTTAGCTCTCTTGAGTCACTTTAACTACAGCTGAAACCACAAAAACAATTTACCTGAGCTCACCTTTGCTTATTTCCTGTTACCTCTGGCTTGGCTAACTCCCCTAGCCACTTAAAAACAAAACAAGAAACACATAAAGCAACTCATCAGTAGTTATTCCCGGAGAACAATGACCTAAAGCACGTCTTCATAAATATTAGTACATTCCACCTTCATATGATGAAGTCAGACAAATTCCTTCAGGACTGAATCACTCCTTGTAGGGAGCAGGAGACAATGGTGCCATATAACTTTTATGAAGAACTTTCTCTTTTTATGTGATGACAACCAGTTCTTATCCACAAACGCCCAATCTTAAAGTCTTTCGCTTTCAACTGAAGCTGAGTGCAGGTGTGTCAAAGTGCTTCGCCTTCGAGAATACTACAGGTGTGCTGGACCGTACAGTAAACAGATCTCTACTGAAACCGTGACTGACCTGATGCCTTAGATACTCTCCACAGATTCTTAAATGGCAGTTAGTTTCCAACTATGAGGCAGTAAAAGGAAGAGGCATGAAGATAAAAATGTTTCTAAGACAAAGTGTTGACATTACGAGGTGTGGCCTCCTCCTGGCATGAAAGCAAGTATCAAATAAATATAGGTATCATTTTCATCATTTCAGTGAGGGATGTGTCCCTCAAAGGATGCATTTCACAGTTTGGGTGGGAAGTGGTCTGTTGCACAAAGGTACTCACCTACAGCATCTGAAATTGCCAAAGAGGCAGGTTAGTGGACTAAAGTTGTAAGTGGCCACCTCACTGTCCCCCTCTTCAAAAAACTCAAAAGAGAAGTCACACTGTGGATTTTCCAGGTAAGGATGAACAGGTAGGACAGGCTAGAAATTTAGGAGTGAACAAAGAGTCTTTAAAAGAATAAACAGCCTTGGGAACCTGCATGCCATTCTTACGAAGGGCTGCATTAGTCCTCAGTGTATTGCTGTGACCTGTGTGAAGAATGGCACAAGGATCATGGAAATGCACGCCTCACACCCCCAGCACCCTGCCTTTTTTGGGTTAAGATCTATTTATTTATTATGGCCACAACAGTTAAGACTGGGCCAAATCAAAGTTGGGAGACAGGAACTCTATCCAGGTCTCTCACATGGGCGGCAGGGCTCCAAGTACTTGGCCATCTCCCACTGCCTTCCCAGGCACATTAGTGGGGAGCTGGAACAGAAGCAGAGCAGCTGGGACTCCAACTGGCTGCTCTGATATGATGCTGGACTCGCAAGCAGTGTCCTAACCTGTTGCAATATAACGCCAGCCCCAAGGAAATGTATTGTGACAGAGATGTCAGTACAATGCACTGGTTTTCCATTAACACGCCTCAGCTCATTGTCATCATTTTAGTAAACCTAACACGAAGAGTGGCTATAGTTTTACATACAACATTCTAACGAATGAAGTAAAAACAGGGCTAGGTGTCTGGTACAGTGGTTAAGATGCTGCTCAGAACTCCTGCATTGCACCCATACTACAGTGCCTGAATTCAAAGTCCCAGCTCCACGTCTGATTCTAGTTTGCTGCACTCTGGAAGGCTGCAGTAATGGCTCAAGTATTTGGGTTCCTGCCACCCACGTGGGAGACTGGGATGGAGTTTTCAAGCTCTTGGTTTCACCCTGGCCCATCCCTGGCTGTAGCAGACTTCTGGGGAGTGAACCAGCACAGGGAAGATCTCTGTTTACGACCTCTCTCTTTCAAATAAAACTCAAAATAAAGAAATTTAAAAAATACCAGCCCACATTGTTAAAAACATTCTTAGGAAGTATTATAAGGCACAATAGCACGTAAGTGATTAGGTCCTAAACACCAATCATAGAATAAAGAATTAGAGAAAGGCAAGTTTTCTGAATGTTATTTTTAAAAGGATGGAAACAAATGCCAGTATAATGAACTCAGAAAACCACTAGAAGATGGAGAACTGACTTTTAAACCTAGTTCTTCAATTAAGTGGCTTATTGATCTTTGGTAAATCATGTAAAGAATTAAGAGCCTAAACTAAATTAACTGAAAAAATTATACAGTTACATGATTTTTAAAAGATACAAAACAAAATTAACACTCAACTAATTTCTTTTCTCCTCTAGTAAGTTTTCTCTTTTTCACCACATTTGCATCTAGAAATCAGCAGCCATGAACTAAAAATGGATTGAACTAATGAACATGTTAACAAAAACAGGCAAAATAAAATCTCAATTTAGTCATCTTTCTTGGGTTGAACATGACTATGAAATTTAGTTTTTTTATAAGTAAAACACAACTGTGTCAAGGAAGGATTCCTTTCTATCTGTACTGAAAGATAAGCATGTCCTGTGCATTTGGTGACAATGTAGGGCTAGTTACGGGAAAGATCACAACAGAACGTTTTCCTTCCAAGGTTTTGAATCCCATCATGACTTCATCACTCATAAATCAAGTATCTTAAAAAGAAGCAAACTTAAAATGACATTTTTTGGGAAGCAGACTGTTAAATACATCTGGGGAAAGAAGTATAGTGAGTCATTCATCTGAATATTAAATTCTAGCAAGAATTTTACTTTCAACTAATACAAAAATCTCAATATTCTTCAAAATACTATAGAGTAATCAGAAAGAGAAAAATATAGTTCAGAGCATAAATAACTAAAAGTCAATGAGGTTGGACTGGAATAAGGCTCATGGTCTCACCCATGGCAGTGATAAAAATTAGAAACCTCTTATTTACACTTCCAATAGAAAACCCAATCTATATTGCAATCTTAAAAAAAAAACAAACCCTAGACATTATGAAGATAACAACAACTACTATGTAACATGGAAAGATGAACTAGAATAGTAAGATTATTTCTGAATCAATAAAAGTTACTAGTAATTTCCCAGTCATAATTTCTGTAAATCTAAGTTCAAATATAAAAAAGTTAACTTTCTCTTAAGACACAGAGGTAAACGGCAACACTGATTGTCTCTAGAGAGGGGAACTGTGTTAGCATTTGCATGACAGCAGCTAGGAGAGAGAACTGTTACTGATTTTACTTATATACATTTTTATTTGGAATTATGTGAATGTATTGGTCTATTAGAAAATTTTTTAAATTGATTAACTGAACACAATCCATTTAAAATCTGAACAATAGGACTTCACCAAATTAACTATTCTTATCTCTTCAAGAGAAGATGAAAGGAAAAATCACAGACTAGGAGAAAACATCTATGATTCCTATATCTGATAAAACAACTCGTATCCAATACACATGAGTATAAATAATGCTCAAAACTTAATAATGACAAATAAACCATGAAAAAAAAATCAGAAGAGGGTTTGAACAGACATTTCATCAGATACCTATAAATTATAAAAAGCATATGAAAACACACTCAACAACATTAGTCATTAGAGAAATGCAAATTAAAGCTGACTCGAAATACTACTATACAACCATCATGATGGCTATAATAAAACAGACAGGCAACATGTGCTGGTGAAGCTGCTTAAGAAATTAGAACCTTGGGGCTGGTGCTATGGTGCAGTAGGTAAAGCTATTGCCTTCAGCACTGGCATCCCATATGGGCATAGGTTTAAGTTCCGGCTGCTCCACTTTCAATTCAGCTCTCTACTATGGCCTGGGAAAACAGTAGAAGATGGCCCAAGTGCTTGGGCCCCTGCACCTGCGTGGGAGACTGGTGGAAGCTCCTGGCTCCTGGCCTCAGATCTGCCTAGCTCTGGCTGTCGCAGCCATCTAGGGAGTGAACCAGAGGATGGAAGACCTCTCTCTCTCTCTGCCTTTCAAATAAATAAATAAATCTTAAAAAAAAAAAAAAAAAAAAAGGAATCAGAACCTGGACATACTGCTGGTGGAACAGTAAAATGGTGTAGGCATGTTAAAAAACTTGAGCAGTTTCTTTAAAAATTAAACATAAATTTACCATATGATAGCTGGCGCCGCAGCTTACTAGGCTAATCCTCCGCCTTGTGGCGCCGGCACACCGGGTTCTAGTCCCAGTCAGGGCACCTGATTCTGTCCTGGTTGCCCTTCTTCCAGGCCATCTCTCTGCTGTGGCCCGGGAGTGCAGTGGAGGATGGCCCAAGTGCTTGGGCCCTGCACCCAATGGGAGACCAGGAGAAGCACCTGGCTCCTGGCTTTGGATCAGCGCGGTGCGCTGGCCGCAGCGGCCACTGGAGGGTGAACCAATGGCAAAGGAAGACCTTTCTCTCTCTCTTTCTCTCACTGTCCACTCTGCCTGTCAAAAAAAAAAAAAAAAAATTTACCATATGACCCATTCATTCCACTCCTAGGATTCTAACAACAATAACAACAAAATGAATACATATGTCCACACAAAGACCTGTACATGAATGTTCACAGCAGCATAGTTCATAAAAGTGAAGAGCTGGAAGCAATCCAAATGCCTGTCAATTAGGAAACATAAGCAAAATATATCTATCCAGTGAAATATTATTCACCAATAAAAAGTAGCAAACTAGTGACATTTGCTACAATATGGATAAAACTTAAAAGTTGAGACTAGGGGCCAGTACTGTGGTACAGCAGGTTAGGCTGCCACTTGTGAGGCAGGCATCCCATATGGGCATCAGTTTGTGTCTGAGTTGCTCCACTTCTGATCTAGCTCCCCACTAATGTGCCTGGGAAAGCAGCAGATAATGGCCGAAGTAATTGCACTGTTGCACCCACACAAGAGACCCGGATGAAGTTCCTGATACCTGGCTTTGGCTTGGCACAGCCCTGGCTGTTGCAGACATTTGGGGAGTAAACCATCACTAGGAAGATTTCTCTCTCTCTAACACTGCTTTTTAAATAAATAAACAAATCTTTAAAAAAAAAAGTTGTTAGATTTATATGATTCTATTTATGTGAAATATCCTAAAAGGGTAAGTTATAGGAAAATGCAAGCAGGTAAGTATTTCCTTTTATGGCTGGAGATAGAAGCAGAGACTAGTTGCAAGTAAGTCCAAGGGAACATTGTGAGGTGATAGAAATGTTAAAACCAAACTGTGGTAATGGTTGCACAACTCAGTTTATTAAAAATCACAAAACTGTCCAAAAATTATTTAAATTGAACTCTCATTGAAAATTAAATCACACAGTAGTAAAGGTGAAGTGGGATTTGAAAACAATATTATAATCAACTTAATGATAATTACTCCATGATCTAATGTTCATAAATAATGTTTCAGGGTAATAATGATACAAAGAAAAAATTCAATAATAAGGATGTTTAGAATCACTGACCATAGCAATAGATTCAGAAAGATGTAAGACGTCATCAGAAACCATGGACATACAGTCTAGTTATGTTCAAGGAAGGCAAAAATTTCACTCAGACTATAAAAATCTATTTACAAATGCTTCAGCAAATGAGTCCATCTGGGGTACCTGTCAATGGTCTGTTCCTCCCACTGCTTCTGTACTGCTCCTGCTGGTGTTATAGATGCCTTGCTTTTCCCTTTCTCGAGCCTCTGTTCATTGCAAATGTGCTAGAAACACACAGGAATGCAAGTACAGGCAGGCACACCAGGCTAAGAAGTCATTTGTCCACAGACCCAAATGACACATGTTGTGGGCTCATGTTCTTTGTTTAGTCATTTAGGTTGGGTAATTAACATTCCTCCCAAGTCCACTCTATTTCTTAGGCAAATTATTTTCTTATATTCTACAAATTTGCTCAACTACATGGTACAACTACAAATCGTGTAAGTAATCCTGTCTTTCCCAGTTCAGGATATGGTCATAAGAAAAACAGTGCTATCTGCTGAGCTATGACCTTCATATTTACTAATGTTTCACACTCTCCTGATCTAGGATTTATAGTAGTTTTAATTTTTTCCTATATATGATAAATGTCTATACAAGGTATAATGAACATAGTACTATGACACTGAAGTCTCCCCCTATGATGCAATACACACTTACTACTACAGGCTGAACAACCTTAATCCAAACTGCTTCAAAATCAGAAACTGTTGGAGTGCTAACATGACACCACAAGTGGAAAACTGAAAATTCCACAACATATCACAAGCGACAGCTCACAATCACAATGCAGGAAGAGATCTAAGACGGCTGAACAGGGTGTAGTCAACACTAACTTAAGCTGCTCTAAGGTAAGAAAAGAACAAAGGAAGGACTGATGGAAATTTTCGGTGAAGAAGCAACAAACAAACAAACAAACAAAAAACAGGAAGACTCTGAGGGACAAGAGGAGAGGAGACGGAGACACTGCTGTAGCCAGCCACCGGCTGGGAGCCTCCATCTTATCACCTCAAGGTAGAAAGAAATCGCCGTGCGCCCCGCTGCGTGCAGTTTTAGCTGAGAGGGAATTCCACAGTCACCCACTGACTTCCACTTCAGCCTGGAGAGCTGACCGGGGTCTGAGCAACAGCCTGGTTTGCAGCAGGGAAGCAGTGCTGACTTCCTTGTCCCTCTGCCCCTTATCCACACAGAGCACCATACTCAGCAGCAAAAAGCCACACAGCGTACCTCTTTTCTGCTCCTACCAGCATCGAAGTCAGAGTCAGGGCAACATGAGGGGCAAAGCATGGATCCCCTGCATCCTGCAACTGTGGGAATTTTGGGACGTTAGCCCCAGAGCTATGCTAATGAACTCTTTGTGAACCAGGCCATTCACCTAAGCTGCTGGGGGCTAACAGAAGCAGCTCATAAAAAAAAAACTGTATATTAAGATAATCGAAAATGAATCTTGATGTGAATGGAAGGGGAGAGGGAGTGGGAAAGGGGAGGGCTGTGGGTGGGAGGGACGGTATGGGGGGGAAGCCATTGTAATCCATAAATCGTACTTTGGAAATTTATATTCATTAAATAAAAGTTAAAATATATATATATATATATAACAGCAATGGAAAATCTAAAAAAAAAAAAAAAATCTGCTCCCACCCTGGGAGACCTGGGTAATGATACCACTATTCCCTGCAACACCAGGGCTGTAACAATTCATTCTAAATTTCTCAGTGCCACTGGAATCTACCCAGTGGACATGGGGAAAACAGACCTGCATTCCACCTCTCTGAACTCATACCCTCCACAGTAAAATCTGTATACTTGTAGTTGCCCAGTAGGACTGGAACAGGGTTCACTTCACATCCTGTAAGTCCTAGGGTAGGGCTGCTGGTGTTATAAAACACAGCACTAGTTAGACTCTCTCTCCTAGCAGGGCCTGAGGAAGGGTCCATCCACATCACACAGTCCTACAGCCATAGTAATTGATGCCACAAGCCCCAGTGTCACTCAGGCATGCCAGTGGGAGGGCAGGGGCAGCTACCCCTGTGTCCCTCAGCACCAAGAACAGGGCCCTAACTATCACATTTCCCAGGGAGACTGACCAAACTCTTTGTGGGCCAATGATAAACAACCAAGGAAACCTTTATTCATTTCGAAGCCACATTTCTATCCCAACAAAATACTAGTAAACTGAATCCAAAATCACATCAAAAAGATCATACATCACAATCAAGTGGGATTTATCCCAGAAATGCAAGGATGGCTCAATGTTTGTGAATCAATAAATATCATAAATCACAACAGAATGAAGAACAAAAACCATATGGTAATCTCAATAGTTGCTGAAAAAGCATTTGATGAGATTCAACACCACTTCATGATTAAAAACTCTCCACAAATTAGGTACAGAAGGAACATTCATTAAAATTATAAAGGCTATATATGACAAACCAACAGCCAATATTATACTGAGTGGGGGAAAAGCTGAAAGCACTCTCCTTCAGATCTGGAGCAAGACAAGGATGTCTACTTTCACCACTCTTATTCAATACAGCACTGGATGTTTTAGCGAGAGCAATTAAGGAGGAGAAAGAAACAAAGGGCATCAAAACTGGAAAAGAGGAAGTCAAATTACCCGTGTCTGCAGATGACATGATGTTGTATACATAAAAACCTAAGCAACCCCAGCAAAAAGCTGTAAGAATTAATAAACCAGTTCAGTAAAGTTGCAGGTTGCAAAATAAACATATAAAAAGGTAGTTTTTTTATATGCTAATGATGAACTTACAGAAAGAGAACTCAAGAAATCCCATTCACAATAGCCACCAAAAACAAATATTTAGAAATAAATTTAATGAAAGAAATGAAATATCTCTACAACAAAAATTATCAAATATTAATGAAAGAAATCAGGACATACAAAAAAAATTGGAAAGACATTCCATGCTCATGGATCGGAATACTCAATATCATTAAAGTGTCTATACTACCTAAAGCAATTTATAAATTCAATGCAGTCTCTATCAAAATGTCAATGACATCCTTACAGAACTAGAAAAAGCTATTCTAAAAGTCATACAGAATCACAAAAGACCCAGAATAGCCAAAGTGATCCTGAACAAGCAAAATCAAACTGCAGGCATCACAATACCTGACTTCAAAGCATAATACAAAGCTATAGTAATTAAAACAGCATGGTACTGGCATAAAAATTGATACACATATCAATAGAACAGAATTGAGAGCCCAGAAATTAACTCACATACATACAGCCAAGTGATTTTTGATAAAAGTACTCAGACTACACAGTGGAGTAAGGATAGCCTCTTCAACACATTGTGCTGGCAAAACTAGATGCATATATGTAGAAGAATAAAATTAGATCCATACCTCTCACCACGTACAAAAATCAACTCAAGATGAACAAAAGACTTAAATTTAAGACCTGAGACTATGTTGGTTTTTTTTGTTTGTTTGTTTGTGTTTTTTTGATAGGCAGAGTGGACAGTGAGAGAGAGAGAGACAGAGAGAAAGGTCTTCCTTTGCCGTTGGTTCACCCTCCAATGGCCGCCGCGGCCAGCGCGCTGCAACCAGCGCACCGCGCCGATCCAATGGCAGGAGCCAGGTACTTCTCCTGGTCTCCCATGGGGTGCAGGGCCCAAGCACTTGGGCCATCCTCCACTGCACTCCCTGGCCACAGCAGAGAGCTGGCCTGGAAGAGGGGCAACTGGGACAGAATCCGGCGTCCCGACCGGGACTAGAACCCGGTGTGCCGGCACCGCAAGGCGGAGGATTAGCCTAGTGAGCCGTGGCGCCGGCTAAACCTGAGACTATGAAGTTGCTGGAAGACAATGTAGGGGAAATACTCCAAGACACTGGTATAGGGGAGGACTTCTTGGATGAGACCCCCAAAGCACAGGCAACAAAAGAAAAACTAAACAAATGGGACTATATCAAACACAGAAGCTTTAGCAAAGCAAAGGAAACCATCAATAGAGTAAACAGACATCCAACAGAATGGGAAAAAATATTTACAAACCAATTCCCTGACAAAGGATTAATATTCTGAATATATCAGCAACTTAAAAAACTCAACAACAAAAAACAACCAATTCAGTTGAGAAATGGGCAAAGGAATTCAATAGACAGTTCTCAAAAAAAGAAATACAAATGGTCAACAAATATATGAAAAAATGCTCAACATCACAAGCCATCAGCGAAATGCAAATCAAAACCACAATGAGATATCACTGCAATCCTCTCAGAATGGCTAAAATCCAAAACACAGAGAATAACAAATGCTGGCAAGGATGTGAACAAAGGGGAACATTATACACTGTTGGTGGGAATGTAAATTAGTGCAGCCACTGTGGAAAACAGTGTGGAGATTTCCTAAAAAACTGCAAATAGACTTGCCATATGATCCAGCAATACCACTACTGGGTGCATACCCAAAAGACTTGAACACAAACCTGCCCCACCATGTTCATAGCAGCACTGTTCATAATAGCCTAAATCTGGACTCAACCAAGTTGTCCATCATCAGATGAGTGCCTAAAGAAAATGTGGTATATACACACAATGGAATAGTATTCAGCTATAAAGAAAGAATGCAATTCTACCATTTGCAGTAAAATGGATGCAACTGGAGGACACCATGTTGGGTGAAATAAACTGGACCCAGAAAGACAAATACCGCATGTTCTTCCTTATATGTGGGAGCTGAAATTCAACACACACACACACACAGAGTCAGAAAAAAAGAAAAGAAAAAAGAAATGTCTGTGTGACACTACAATAGTATTAACGTTCTGTGATTACTTTAAAAATTACTGAATTTGTGTGAAATGGTCATTTTTCCATTCAATTATTGTTTATAGCCATTGTCTATATTTCCACTAAAATATGATCTTTCTGCTTTTTATTTGTTAAACTTACAATTTGGTGAAGTATTAAGCCTTTTTACTGTAATTTTAAAATATGTTATCTCAAAAATTACAAAAAAAAAGAAAGGGAGAAGGAAGGAGAGAGGGAGGGAAAGAAGGGGAGGGAGGCAAATCATTATGTTCTTAGAATTGTATCTACAAAGCACACTGAGTCTGTTAAAAATTAATTAAAAAACTTTTTAAAAAAACAAAAACTGCAGAGACACTGAAAATTTTGTGTCAAACTACCTTCAGGTTACAAACAAATGCATTTTGTGTTTAGATTTGGGTCCCACTCCTTAGATGTTATTATGTAAATGCAAATAATGCCAAAAAACGATACAAGCATTTGCGATAAGGACTACTCAAAGTGTCTGTGTGTGTGCGTGTGCATGAGAGAGAGAGAGAGAGACAGACAGACAAAGAACGTGCAGTGGTATGTGTGAGCTAAGGCACTATGAGCACTGATTTCTACTTCTATGCCAACAATTTTTCCCTATAAAACAATGAAGGATCTTCCTGAATACCTGATTCAGTGTGATTTATGAATGCAGGATGCTTATTATACAATGGGAAAAGGGGTTAAGAACAGGAAATGAGAAGGAATGTCATTTGCTGCCATTCACATTACCTTCAGGAGCAATTGCGGAAGGACACACTTCTTTGAGGAGATCGCCAAGTGTATGCAGCTGTCCATCTGCAGCCACAGGACGAAACAGCTTCTGAATGAAAGGTCGTTCAGTCGTCGTCTATGTGAAAGAAAAGCACAATAATAATTTCAAGTAAAGAACTCTTTGCTACTGCTAATTATAAACTAATAGGTCTTAAATATTATGTTACAATTAGGTACCTTCTGATATGACAAAATCAGAAGCACACAACATCAGAGATGCAGCATAACTGCAAAAAAATAGTTTACATGATAAATTCAAGTAAATATAATCCTCAGGAAACAATCAGACAAATCCAGAAGGGGGACATTCTAGAGGCAACCAGTTGGGGCACCTCAAAAAAGCTGAAGGCATCAAAAATCAAAACAACACAAAAAATACACTAAAAAAGAATTGCCCTGGCTGAATACTGGACTGAAAAGGGAAATTTTAAAAACTCAGCTATAAAAGAGTATTGGGAAAACTAGGGAAATATGGACTGGGTATGTAATCATATTGATTTGATGTTAAACTTCTCAGGCATGCTGACAGTTGTAATGACAGTGTTTATTTTTAAGAAATTTATGATCAAGTATTGATGGATGATGTGCCATGATGTCTGAAACTTACCCTCAAGTGGTTAAAAAAAAGATTAGGTACATAGAGAAAGCAAACATGGAGAGATGTTAACTATTGGTGAATCTAGGTAGAGGAGATATGACTTTATTAGATTTACTATTTTTGAAAATTTCCAACATAGGAGATTCACCATTTCTTCTACCAAAAATTACTATTAACACAGTAATGTAATTTTTTGCTAGTATTTCAATCGTTTAATCCATATTTACGATTGCTTCAGGGACAGATATTTGTGCAGTTAAGACATTGTGTGGGACCTCACCAAGCCATATCACAGTGCCTGGGTTCATGTCCCAGCTCTGCCCAGTTCTACCTTTTTGGTAATGTACACCCTGGAAAACAATGGATGACGGCTCAAGTACTGGAGTCTCTGCCACCCTTGTGGGAGACCTGGACAGAATTCCAGGCAGCTGGTTTCAGCCTGGCCCAGTCCCAGCTATTGGGGAACTTTGGGGATTGAACCAGCAGATTGAGTTCTCTATCAACCTTTCATATAAATAACTAAAATTGCTTCATTTTGCTGAATAACTTCAATATTGATGGAGAGCTCATTGAAACAGATTCTAGAGTTCTGGAATTAGCCAGAGTCTATGAAGAGACCTACTGTTTATGGCTCTAAGAACTTTCACTTACTTTCCTTTATCTGTTAAATTTGGGACATTCTATATCTCTTAAAGTTTGCTGTGGGAATAAATGAGAATTTGAACCAAACACAAAGTACACATATAAAAATTCAAGAAAATTCAACATTTTTTTCTCCTTCTAAATTATTACTTCAAAACTTTAAATTTTAAGCATCATGGAGTGAAAAATCCCCAAAACTTAAAAGAACAAAGTAATGTCTTATGTAGAATATGATTTCAAATATCTATACATCAAAGACAAGTGTTTTTGTTTTCTGTTTGTTTTTTAATCACAAGGTATAGAATTTCTTTGACACAATTGTTAAAAATTTGGTTAAAAAATCTGATCTTTAAGTGTTGATGTATACTAAAATATAAGAAAAAAAACATGTAAACACGTAGACTATCTCTCCTAAGTCTACACTGTGCATTCACTGAATACATACAAAATGTTAAAAAAATATTCTGGTAATATAAATGAATATCTGTGGCAATTATGAAAATAAACCATAGAAATTAACTCTAGGGATTTTCATAAAAATACACACGATTGCTATCCTTAGTTTAGAAGCTCCTACTTTTTTGTACAAGGTGAAACCAAGAACAACATCATGTCCAATGAAGTGGTTAACTACATAAAAATATTAAGGGTTAGGAGTTCAGAGAAGGAAGAGATGAATAGGGAACTCTAGTAAAAATTTAAAATAGCCACCACCCAGTTAGGGCCTTCTATCCTTCAGGCCATGAAGAGGCTTTTAAGACATTTTAGCAAAGGAAGCGATGTGATGAAAGAGGTTTTTTTCTGAAGGTTAATGGAAAGCAGTAGGATGATCTGGTTCAGAGGTAAAGTCAGGATGACTGGGAAGGGGCTGGTGGAATCTAGCCAGCTTATGTGATGTTGTCATCACAGGGCCTGGGGCAGTGGCAAAGGAATGGCAGGACTGCACCCCAATTCAAAAACAACAGTCAGAATGTACTTCCTGTAGCTGCATCTCAAAACAGAATTTTCACAAGCTGGAGAACTCAATCATAACCTAGTTAGTGGCAACATTGTAAAGTGGCTTACCTACTATAATCAAATTACCTGAAAACAATATGCTAAACAGGCCATGAAGTCTTAGTTACTACTAAAAAAGAAATTATAACTCCATTATTGGAAAAATTTCCTATTATCTTTCATTCCACTCTTTCCACTATATGAGTTGTTACAAAAGTAAAACCTTCAGCAACCTTTTATAATGATGTATTTGCTTCTCTAACTATTCTTGTTTTTAAAAACTTTTTGTTCTGGCAAATAGCAATAACATAAAGGCACATACTTAATTTAGGGAGTTAGTTACTGCTAAGGTCTGAATCCATGCATCCCCACGTTTCTCCCCAAAATTCACGGTGAAACCTAATCCCCACCATGGCAGCACCAGGAAGCGTGGCCTTCGCGCCATTATAAAGCTGGTAAACCCCGTCCTCCTGCCATGCGAGGACCCAGCTTTGCCTCTTCCACCACAGGAGGGCTCAGCAATGCGGCACCGGCTTTGAAGCACAGCGCGAGCCCTCACCAGCCACTGCATCTGCTTGTGCCTTAATCCTGGACTTCACAGCCTCCACAACTTTATTTTACTGTTTCTAAGGTATATTGTTATCAGCAGCCCAAGACCTCCACAGATCATGCATTGTACATATTCTACAGGCTGTCTGAAGGCAGTGACAATCAGGGCAGACTCATGCAAATTTCTCAACAGATCTTATTAACCTACGTGCACAGCAGAATAGACTAAATTACATTAAACAGTATTAAAAAGCAATTTTACTTTTGAATATAGAAAATTTCAAAAATACATAAAAACCCACAAATATGAAGCATAATACTTGATCTAGCCACATACTTGTAAATATGCAAACAACTTCAGTAACTTCCAAGAAATAATGTTGCTTTCTCATGAGAAATAACATGACTTGCTAAAGTCATCTTAGAATCTGTCCTTGCTGCTTTTTTAAAATATCTATGTTAGTCATTTCTCAAATATACCAGTAGAATACCAAACTGAGATGTTGCAGCCTACTCCCCACTCATTCCCCTTCATAAATGCAATGATAGCTTTATCCTATATGGAGAAGGTACACTCTTGAATTATCTCAGAGATATAATAAACAGAAGTGGAAAACTCAAATTAGTAATTCTTTTGGCAAACTTTGCTGAATTTAATGAGTCTTACATATTATTAAACAGTTACTTCAAGAGTAAAACAAGCTCCTAAAAATGAAGCATGTTACAGCTATAGTATAAACTGCTGGCCAATCATGGTACTTCTAGTTTACATTTAAGAAAAGCACTGCACTGAAAAAGTTAATTTCAAATATTGTCAAGTAGGTTAACTATACTAATGTTGATAAAATAAGAAACACTGACTTAAGTTGAAAATCAGATAACGTGTAGACTTTCAGAGTAACAGGACAGTATGGAGTATGGCACTTATGGGAATGCCTGTCAAGTCCCAGCTACTTGGCTTCCAAACCAGTTTCCTAGAGGCAGCCGATGGTGGTTAAAGCACTTGGGTCCCTGGTAACCATGTGGGAGATCCAGAATGAGTTCCAGGCTCCTGGCTTTGATCTGACCCACTTCTGGCTGTTATAGTCATTTGGGGAGTGACCTAGATGATGGGAAATCCCTTTCACCCTCTGCCTTTAAAATAAATAAATGTTTCAAATACCTGAGATTTTTTAAATATTGAAAATATATATATCAGACCAAAAGTAATATTACTATTTTAAAATATGAAACAATTATCAATTAAAATCACTAAATAATTCATCTTAAAAAGTGTGAAAATGAATATAGTCAAAGTAGCTACTAAAAAGCAGTTCAGCCAGAGACCACTCTAGACTCTTCTACCCATATCTTATAGTCACAAATTTGCATTTCTGAGGCTGACCCTTCATATCTCAAACAATGTATAGTATAACAGTGATAAGAGTGTAAAATTTAAACTCAATCAGAAGATACAAGTTTTAGCCCTAGATAGAAATGTGTGGTAGGATTCAGTTTAGAGGTCAAAAGCAACTCTGCCAATTATTACCTGTGTGAATCAAGGGAAGTACCAAAATTTCCTTGGGCCCTAGTTGTTTCGTTTATAAAATGAGAATATTAACAGTATGTACCACAAAGGTTTTTGGTAACAATTACACGTGTTTATTCAGGTAAAGCATGTAGAACAGTGTTTGGTATGCAGTAAATGCTCAGTAAGTGCTATTATTGCTCTTATTAAATGTGACATTAGATAGAGCTTTACTGAACACTAGCATATATTTTGCATTGTGTTGTAAAAGAAAGACAATTGTAACAGTGAATCTTGTTATTTTGGTAGCATTAGTACTGACTTTGCTATTTGGGTCATTTATATTGTGTCTATGTATAAAGTAAAATAGTAATGTTGGGCTTATTAAAAGCAACAGTTTACAACTACAAGTGTCCGATCCTGACTCACTTGACTGTGGAGTCAATCAGTGACTGTAAAGAAGAGGAAGAATACCATCAGAGAGTAAAGGAAACTCTACTCACTGAAACAAAACCGACAAAAAGTTATGAAAAAACCTAAAAAACCAGAAAGGTAAAACTTAACAGATGCTCAACAGATGCATGATGCACTGGGCTGTAAAACTTAGCAACAGCTTTAATTAAAAAGCAGGCAGGGAAGGCGGTGCGAGGGAGGTCTCCTACAGGCACAGCAGGCAGAACCCAATGCTGAGGAGGGGCCCAACTGATTAAAACAAAGCTCAGACAGGACTATCCTAGTCATAGTACCCAGAGTTAGGATCTCCCAATGACACCAGTTCCTAAACTGAATCCACAGTATCATTTGCCCCAGTGAGTCTTAGGTAAGAAGGACTTTCTAGGCTCCAGGGTTGTGTGGGAGAAACAAATAAAAGTGGGTATTTTGATTTTGTATTTGTGTGTCCCATGTGGATCAGCAAGTTTTGATACCACCAACTATATTATGTGTGTATGATTCAAGGCCTTTGAAATACAATCAGCTTAGTACCTCTTTTGAGAAAATTTATTTGCTTTATGAGGGCTCTTAAGTATATCAGGGGATTTCAAATGTTAGGTTTACAGATGTTTGGAAAAAAATCATCCATACAAGTTACACGTAGAGCTAGCAATATCTATTGATTAATTAGGAATTCTGTTAGATTTGCTTCACTATGTAAGAAAGGGCAAATACCATATGTTCTTCCTGCCCTCTGATAACTAATAGAGCACCTAAAAGGTAATCTACAGAAGTGAAATTGACACTTCGAGAAGCAATGACTTTGAACAACCCTTGTCTCAACTGTTGAGTAACAGTTTTTTTTCCCATGCTATTTGCTGTACTCTTTATTTAACATACACTTAATCATATGTGTATAAAGTTAACTGAAAATAGATCTTAGTAAAAAAATAAGAATGGAAATAGGAGAGAGAGGAGGAAGAGGGGTGGGAGAGTGGGTACAGTGGGAAGAACCACCATGTTCCCAAAGTTGTAATTATGAAATGTATGAAATTTGCATTTCCTAAATAAAAGGTTTCTAGGAAAAAATAAAAAGAAATAAATGTTAATCATGTAACAAAAGCAAAACTAGTCATATGGGATTATATAAAATGTAGAAGTATCTGTACAGCAAAGGAAACAATCAACAGAGTGAAGAGACATCTTACTAAATAGGAAAAATTATTTGCAAATTACTTATCTGACAAAAGATTAATATCCAGACTTTATCAGCAAGTCAAGAAACTCAATGCCAAATAAGCAACCAATCCAGGTAAGAAATGGACAAAGGACCTCACGAAACAGCTCTCCTATCCAACATGGGAAGTGGAATACATGGCAGACTCATAGAATGGCAAATGCCCTAAACAGCACTCTGGCCTCAGAATCAGTCTTAAAACATTCAGATTTGGATAAAATGCCCATGAGAGTTTCTCAGGAATGGAAAGCCAAGACACTGTGGCAAAAAAAAATCACCTAAATGAAAGATCTCTGTGAGTGAGATCCCAGTGGAAAGAATGGGCCATCAAAGGAGGTACCTTTCTCTGAAGGGAGGAGAGAACTTCCACTTTGATTATGGTCTTTTCTAAATAAGGTCAGAGTCTGTGAACTCAAGAGGCTTCCATTGCCTTGGCAGCTCATGACAAGAGCCTCAGGTGATTACTGACGTCATAAATAAGAGTGCCAACTGTTAAATCAACAACGGGAGTCACTGTGCACTTACTCCCCATGTAGGATCTCTGTCTTTAATGTGTTGTACTATGTGAATTAATGGTAAAACTAGTATTCAAACAGTACTTTATACTTTGTGTGTCTGTGCAGGTGCAATCTGTTGAAAACTTTACTTAGTATATACTAAGTTGATCTTCTGTATATAAAGATAATTGAGGATAAATCTTAAGAATGGGATGGGAGAGGGAGTAGGAGATGGGATGGTTTACGGGTGGGAAGGAGGTTATGGGGAGAAAAACCACTATAATCCAAAAGTTGTACTTTTGAAATTTATATTTAGTAAATAAAAGTTTCTTAAAAAAAAAGAAACAGTTCTCAAAGGAAGAAATATAATTAGCCAACAAATATGACGAAACTCTCAATATCACCAGCCATGAGGGAAATGTAAATCAAAACCACGCTGAGATATCACTTATCTCCTGTCAGGTTGGCTATTATCCAAAAGACAGAGAACAATAAATGCTGGCAAGATGTGGAGAAAGGGGAACTCTTACACATCCTTGGTAGGAATGTAAA
The DNA here is from genome assembly GCF_051225735.1 of Oryctolagus cuniculus. NCBI lineage: Eukaryota > Metazoa > Chordata > Mammalia > Lagomorpha > Leporidae > Oryctolagus > Oryctolagus cuniculus. The sequence continues at coordinate 64,853,107 of NC_142871.1, read as the reverse complement.
TGCCCATGTGAAAGCCAGTATGGAGATTTCTTATTTTCTTTTAAAGATTTTATTTATTTATTTGAGAGGTAGCGTTACAGACAGCAAGAAGGAAAGACGGAGAAAAAGGTCTTCCATCTGCTGGTTCACTCCCCAATTGGCTGCAATGGCCGGAGCTGAGCCAATCCGAAACCAGGAGCCAGGAGCTTCTTCCAGGTCTCCCACGCGGGTGCAGGGGCCCAAGGACTTGGGCCATCTTCTACTTCTTTCCCAGGCCATAGCAGAGAGCTGGACTGGAAGAGGGGCAGCCAGGACTAGAACTGGTGCCCATATGGGATTCCGGCACTGCAGGTAGAGGATTAACCTACTGTGCCATGGCGCTGGCCCTGGAGATATCTTAAAAAACAAGAAACAGACTTGCCATATGATCCAGCAAGCGCACACTGAGTATACACCCAACAGACAGTAACTCATTGTATGAGAGTTGTCTGCTCCCTCATGTTTATAACAGCCAAAATATGGAATCAACCAAGGTATCCATCACCAGTTGAATGGATACAGAAAATGTGGTATATATTTATAATGGAATATTATTCAGCTATAAAAAGGGTGAAATTTTATGATTTACAAAAAAAGATGGCTGGACCTGGAGGCCACCATGCTGAAATAAGCCAGAGATGAAAGCCAAATACTGCATGTTCTCCTTTATTTGTGGGAGCTAAAATTTACAAAGAAAGAAATGCTGAGCATATCAGCTTTAAATATTTTATGACTATTTTAAAATTTATACAAATGCAGCTGAGCGACTTTTCCTTTGATCACCATGTACAACCTGTAGCCTATTTTCCTGCTGGACTACGATCTATTTACTTAGTGGTGCCAAATAGGCCTTTGACTAGAATGTAAATTAAAAATTCTATTTCAGGAAATAATAAAATTTTTTAAAAACTGTAAACCTCAAAGGAAATACTCAGAAAATGGTCTCAACAGTTTAAAAGGCAAAGGGTGAGTATGTTAACACTATACTGTATGTGTACAGTTTCTCTGAAGTGGAATTCATAAAGAAAACAGTGTAGAGCTGGAAAAAAAAGAATTAAATCTGGAAGAGGTATAGGTTACAGCTATTTAAGGAAGTATCAAAGGTTGCTCTTAATTTTATACAAAAATCACTGTACTTAAATAAATTCAACTAAAGAAAAACTAGGCTTCATAAGAAACTGCAAATAACTACAATGATGTCCATTCATGGACAAAATTTACCTTCTAAAGTTAAAAATGCCATCAACAATTAGTAGCGCCATCAAATAATTATATTTTCAATTGACACAAAATTTTAAAAGAATGAACGAAACTCACAATTTTTTAAAAAGCTTTACATAGTAAACTATACCAAAATAGTGACAAGGATGAATACCAATGAAACTTTCCTTGTCTGTCCTTAGTAAAAACCACAACATAATACATAATTTGAGAGAACAGGCCGGCGCCGCGGCTCACTAGGCTAATCCTCCGCCTTGTGGCGCCGGCACACCGGGTTCTAGTCCCGGTCGGGGCGCCGGATTCTGTCCCGGTTGTCCCTCTTCCAGGCCAGCTCTCTGCTGTGGCCAGGGATTGCAGTGGAGGATGGCCCAAGTGCTTGAGCCCTGCACCCCATGGGAGACCAGGAGAAGTACCTGGCTCCTGGCTTCAGATCAGCGCGATGCGCAGGCTGCAGTGCGCTGGCCGCAGCGCCCATTGGGGGGTGAACCAACGGCAAAAGGAAGACCTTTCTCTCTGTCTCTCTCTCTCTCTCACTGTCCACTCTGCCTGTCAAAAAAAAAAAAAAAAAAAAAAAAAAAAAAAAAAAAAAGGAAGAGACCTCTCCCCCCCGCCTCTCCTCTCCTCTCTGTAGCTCTGCCTTTCAAATAAATAAATAAATAAATAAATAAAAATCTTTAAAAAAAAATAATACATAATTTGAGAGAACAATGTAGTTGCTACTATTCTATTAACAGTGTTAACAGACACTACAATGATATGAATATAAACAAATTGAAATGGAGACTATTGTACTTCCTATTTTTTAAAAAGAAAGCTTTGAGATTATTTATAACAAAAGAACAGTGTAACAGCAACAAAAACTAGATATGTAACCTGAATAGAATTACATTCATAGTACAATAGTACCCACGTCCAGGATCTCTTGACTACTGATCAGAGGGCAGGAATGAATTAGCTCAGAGTTGTTCATTCATTAAACATTTACTATGCACTTTCTTGAGCATCACTATACTAGCGGAATAATGCACATAAATGAGTGGAATACAATGCTTAATTTATAACAGAAATAGGTATAAAGTGTTATGGGAGAAAAATTGAGCACACAACTTAATCCCAGACTTTTTGGCAGCAAGAGTAAAAGCAGTAACAAACAAAAGCCATACTGGTTACATAAATTTAGTTTCAAAGAATGGAAGGTATACCAGTAGGTAACAAAGTAAACTATGCTAACCGTGGTAAAGTATTGTAAAATATTGAAAGCATAAGGAATTTCAAATGAGAGAATTAAGAAGGTCATCATGCTTTCAATTTGAAATAGCCAATTTTTTTTTTTTTTTTATGAGAAAGAGATGCAGACATTTTGGCATTCAGACGGCTGCTTGAGTATAACGGTGCCTGGGAGAAAGTAATGAAGAGAAAGGTGGGCTAGGGTTGGCGCAGTGCCGTAGTGGGTAAAGCTGCCGCCTGCAGTGCTAGCATCCCATATGGACGCTGGTTCAGGTACCGGCTGCTCCACTTCCAATCCAGCTCACTGCTATGGCCTGGGAGAGCAGTGGAGGATGATCCACATCCTTGGGCCCTTGCACCCAGGTGGGAGACCCGGAGGAAGCTCCTGGCTTCAGATCGGCACAGCTCCGGCCATGGTGGCCATCTGGGTAGTGAACTAGTGGATAGAAAGACCTCTCTGTCTCTCTCTGCCTCTCTTTCCCTCTCTGTGTAACTCTTTCAAATAAATAAGTAAACCTCTAAAAAAGAGAGAGAGAAAGGTGCGCTAAGGATCACAGCAAATAGAGATGAGAATGTCAAATGCAGTGGCATGAAGAAAGCTTGGTTGCAACCTCCACCCCGAAGAGTGCTCACTGAGGAACTAAAGGCACATTAGTTAAACTCTGGGGACTCTGCAGATCAAGCTGAGAAACAGGGAAACTTTGTATCTTTGATTGCTGTAATAGCTAAATGAGAAGAGATACACAGGGGATTAGTTCGTTAGGTTCCTCTTTTAAACAACTGTTATATGGAAGAAAGGTAACAGTTCACTTGCTATAGAACCAATTACACAGAGAATGAAAAATTCAGTTTCCTTTTAGGTGCTGTTAATTAGAATGAATATTTTGTGGCACAAAGAAAAAGAAAACAGGGGTTTACACAGGATATGCTGCCAGACTTTACCAACAATGACACGCGACTTTGCTGCAAACTGTCACATGCATATCTGGCTTAAGAAATATTCATGCATGTCAAATTTTGCATCACATGCTTTCAAAAGAAGGCTCATATTGAAATTAGCTTAAGAATACACACACTCATTAAATAAAAGAACACCATTTAAAATGCTTTTAGACTATCATGGTAAACAGTCTTTTGGTGGTAAGGAGTGGGGGAAGTGGGAGAGGAGTGGGTGGGCATCTACACCACTTAATCAGACTTCTCCTTTATGTAGGAAAACAGGAGACTGGAAAATAAGCACTTTCTGTAGTTATGCTACGAGAGTCTGAAGCCCACTTTTAATATTCCTGACAAGACTAAAAAATAATAATTAACATTTGAAAAGCTGTCATTATTATAGACAGGGACACTTAATCCCCAAAGCAGCACAGTCTTAATTGAGACTATGATTAAACGAAAGTACCCATCAGAATTATATCCACACATCTGGTTTGAAGTTTATGTTTTGTCTTATTTAAATTATTATATTCATTATAATTCTGTCTAGACAATGCCATGTACAATGTGTCACATAAACAGTTTTGGCAATTTCTTTCAAATACAGGCAACAGTTGTGTCCTCCTCATATTGTTTCAGTGAATAAAACGTGATACAGGGAAGCTCTATATCACCACCTTACAAATGGGATCAATTTGATGCTGTTTCATTTCATTTACAGAATAAGTTTGTTTTGCTTTCCAATTTTTCACATGAAATAATCAGAACACTAGCCAAAAGAAGCTTCGTACAAAAATGTAAGGACTGATGTTTTTACTAATAAGTATGCTACTTCTTCGAAGACTCCTCTCAGAAAAATTCAAAACATACCAAAAGAATCACTGTTGAAGTATCATTATATATAATAGCTTTAAAATATCTTTGCTACTTTCATCCATAGCCACACTAAAAAGCCAGACTAATCACAAGAATAACGTAATTAACAAATTATTTTCTTCTTGAGAATCAAAGGGCAAATTTTGCATACATGAATGTTTTCTGTATTTATGGCATATTTACATAAAATAATTACAAAGAACTTTTAATTCATACAAGCAGCGAAATCCCGAAGAACTGTCTGGGTCAAAGCAGCTGTGTTGTTCTCCTGATGCCCAGTCAAGTGTCTTACCCAGGAGACAAGTGATTCTAAACCTGGGCCCAGAACTAATGAAGCTCTACACGAAATTTCACCCTGCTGACTACAGTCTAGGGGTTTTACCACCAGTGTTCAAGTTAGTGACATGGAAACATTTATTATTTTGTTTCTGACACAAATAATTTGAAAATTTCTTCTACTGAAATATCATTAAAAGTAGATTTCACAAAAAGGTATGAGAAATTTTTAGAATTAGCAAATAAAAGCAAGTAACTACTTGTGTTGTATGTTTTTTTAAAAAAATATTTATTTATTTGAGAGACAGGAAGAGAAAGGGAGACACAGAGACAGAAATCTTCCATTTGCTGCTTTGCTACCCAAATGGCTGCAATGGCCAGAGCTGAGCTGACTCAAGGGTAAGAACCAGAAGCTTCTTCTGCAACTTCCATGTGGAAGCAGGGGCCCACGCACTTGGGCTTCTTCCACTGTTTTCCCAGGCTCATTAGCAAGGAGCTGGATCACAAGAGGAGCAGCTGGGACTAGAACTGGCACCCATATGGGATGCCGGTGCTGCAGAAAAGAAGCTTAACCTACCACACCACAGCACAGGCTCCAATACTTCTGCTGAACAAGATATTAAAAAGCAGAATACAATGACCACTGTGAAAAGAACAGAAATATAAAGCTATAAAAATCTTGGGAGACAACATAGGAGGAAATCTTTTCTGGCCTTGGATTAGGAAATTTCTTCTTAGATATGACAACGTAAAAGCACAAACAACCAAAGAAAAACCAGACAAACCATACTTTCTCAAAACAGAAAACCTTTGGTTCTCCAAAGAACACTGTTAAGAAAATGAGAGAAAAATCCACAGAATGGGAGACACCAAATGTGATTATTGTCATACAGTGGACTATTACTAGGACAAAAAAGGAATCATGTAATGAGACATGCTTCCATATGGACGAACCTTAATCGTATACAAGTAAAAGAGGCCAGACACAAAGGCCACATGTTATGTGACGCCAATTATATGAAGTGTCCATAATAGGCAAATTCATAGAGACAGAAAATAAATTAGTGGCTTTCAAAGGCTGCAGAGAGGGGGAATGAAGAGTCACTGCTAATGAGTATGAAATTGTCTTCTAGGGAGAAAAAATGTTGTGGAATTTTAAGGCAATGACAGCTGCACAACTCTAAATATTCTAAAAATGATGGAATAGTAAGCTTTAAAAAAAGTGTGATGGTGGGGTCGGCACTGTGGCATAGCAGGTTAATGCCCTGGCCTGAGCTTGGCATCCTGTTTGGGTGCTGGTTCAAGAACTGGCTGCTCCACTTCCGATCCAGCTCTCTGCGGGAAATCAGTAGAGGTTGACCCAAGTCCTTGGGCCCCTGCACCCATGTGGGAGACCTGGAAGAAGCTCCTGGCTCCTGAATTTGCATTGGCGCAGCTCTGGCCATTGCATCCAATTGGGGAGTGAATCAGCAGATGGAAGACCTCTCTCTCTCTCTGCCTCTCCTCTCTGTGTAACTCTGAGTTTCAAATAAATAAATAAATCTTTTTTAAAAAAAGTGTGACGGTATAGGAATTATATTTCAGTAAGATTTATTATTTTTAATGCTTCTTATGTGGAGGAGGGGAGGTCTTGGGCTGCCAGAGCCCTATCAGTGATTAACAATCATGCCATATGTCTTACAAGTTTTTCAAAAGCAATTATATATTTTATAAACAATTTTTTATTTAAAGGAAATAAAAAATCTCTAAACAACAAGGGTCAGAGAAATATTTCTGCCTCCATCAATTCAGAAAAATTAGGTTTTATCCTGCAAAGTTGTATAGCATCATGGCAATTTTAAGCTACTGGGGATTAAATGACTTTGCTTAATTGTTTACTAGAGCTCATTTAATATTCATGTTCTGATTCTTAAAATGGAATTAGGAAACTTTGACATTACAAAACTCCAGTTTAGAAAGGAAGGTTTAGGGGTTGGTTATTTGGCACCGATGTGAAGATACACCACGTGGGACATCCGCATCCCTGTTAGGACTGCCTGGATTTGAATCCTGGCTGATTCTCATTCCAGCATCCCTCTAATGTGTACGTACCCTGGTAGACAGCAGGTATTGGCTCAAGCACTTGAGTCCCTGCCACCTACACAAGAGACCCAAATGAAGTTCTTGCATCCCAGCATCGGCCTGGACTGACTGTTTTGAGTATTTGGGGAATAAAAGTGGATGGAAGATATCTCTGCCTTTCCAATAAAAATTACATATATGGAAGATTTATTAAGATAGATGCATGATTTCATTATAGAGGATAACACGAACCAGAAGTACTAAATGCTATGACTGAAATATGTAAAATGTCCTCAATGATAAACTACTGCCAGATTATGGATTTCCTGTTATTACCATTTCTGAGATTTTCTCCACCAGGTAGGGTAGTCGAGGATCTCCTCATATCTTAATTTCCTTACTAGCTTGGACCTTCTTGGACTGCTGTGGTCTGAATGGGGCAGAGGAGACCTGTAGTAAAAGGATTCTTCCTCTTACAGATTCTTCAGTTAGATTCTGACATGGAAAAAAGGCAGGTTAGGGGTGGCAAAACTGATGTCACAGTTCTGTTCCATTATCACTTGCTTACAATGTAGTGCCTACCTCCACAAAAGTCTAATTTTTGACCTTTAATATATGAAGAGGGGAGACTGTCTACAGAACCTATAGTAGGATGATATAGCCCCAAAATATTTTATTTTGAGATAATAATCAGGTACCATCAGTTCAGCACATCAAACTGCAGCTTTTTCATAATAGAAGTTTTAAAATAATCTAAATATTTTTGTTATTTAGTGATTTTTAAATAGGTTCTAAGAGGACAGCATACATCCCAGTTTATCCATCTGAGAAATGGAAGAGATTGTGGTGAGGGTCTGCTTCAAAGAATACACCAGCCAAAGAAGATACAGTATAGGCAAAAAGCTATAATCGCTGCATTTATTTTAAAGCCCTCTTAAGGAACATCTTAAAATATGACAAACTTGGGGTAGGCATTACAGCCCACATCCCTTATCAGAGAGCCTGGTTTAAGTCCCAGCTGCTCAGCTTCTTGTTAATGAGGCTGGGAAGGTAGCAGATGATGGCCCAAGTACTTGGGTCCCTGCCACCCATCTAAGACACCTAGATAGAGTCCCACACTCTAGGCCTTGGGCCTGGTCGAGGCCTGATTATTGTAGGCCTTTGGGGAAGTAAGCTAGCAGATGGAAGATCACTATGTCTCTCCCTTTCTCTTGTTTACTCTGTCTTTTAAATAAATAAATATTTTTAAAAAGTGACAAACTTGGCCTTGTGTATAACTGTCAACCAAACTACAGAAACAAGTGGAAGAGTGTGGTATTCTAACTGAAAATACTGACTTATTTGAAGAATCTGACACAAGGCTCCAAAAATGGCATCATCATTCCCCAGAATTAATTACATTTAATGGAAACCTGCCTTATTAAACAAAAACTGATTTGTAATAATATGAAACTGTTGTTATAAAGTTCCCCAAATAACAAGATTATTCATTTATACAGGATATGGCTTAGGAAGGCATGGAAATCGGAAGTATTAGAAACTTCAAAGTGATAATGTAGAAGAGCAAATTTGCTAGTTCTACACTCTTATGGATTCCCCAAGCAATGTAAAAGCCCAAATTCAAGTTATACTTTGATGTGCAGAGCCTTTTGAAGGTTAGTCCGCCCTGTTTTATATGAAGCATCTGTAGCTAAAATGAACACCTAGCAAAGAGCATGGCGGCTGCATCACATAAGGAGACGTCAGAACTGCACCAAGGTGATTCGAAGTTACTTTAAACACGCATGTAGAGTCAGAAATTAGTACAGCTTGCTTCTCAGAAGTAACAGATAATTACCCTCATCACGATGAAAAGGATATTTTAAATGTAAGCTAACAGAGGTATTTTTCCTTTAGCAAAGCTCTGCTTTTAAAAGTAAACTTCAAAACTTTAATTGAAGTAGGAAATGCTTAACTATGTAGCAGTCAAAACACTTCGGTAAGGAAGAGAAAAGGGAGGATTGTGTGAGAGAAGTGAGGTGGGACATCTTCTCATTTTGCCCAGTTGAAGATTTGAGGGGTTTTAAGTATGGACATGTCAATGCCTGCATCTACATGTGACATTAATGTAACTGGTGAAAACATCTGTGTATCTACACAAGCATTTCTACTTATATCATCTCTTCAGACTTATAAACAGTCTGCATGGCTCACAAAGCAAAACTATCTATAAATCCCACAAAATATTGGAAATTAAAAACAAAATAAAAACTGGGTATGATTGAAAAATCAAGGCATACAGCTTATCAGAGTATAATGTTAAATATACAACAAAATTATTCAGGCTCAGGTCATAAACAACGAATAGGGCAATAGTCTTTATAGTTTGAAATTGATTTTGCCTTCCATGGCTTATATGCTCTCTGTATACATCACCTACTTGAAATTATTAGCAAGTCGTTATTTTAGAAGTATGAGTAATTAGACCAAAGCCAACTCTCGTATTTACCCAAAAGAAGGAACCACTACTAAGAATCAAAGCCTAGTAATTCTGTTCTTAACAGACAGATGTTCAGTGTTCTGACATGTTATATGAAAATCATTTATGAGAAGAACAGAAAAAAAAATTGAAAGGTAGTTTTCACTATTGGAACAGATAAGTGATTCAGCAGATTTTCTTATACTATTTAGTTGTCAACAGATAGAAAGTTCTCCTAAAGTCATCATTCTGACATTGGCATTCTCTGTGATGCAAAAAAGAAAACTAGGCTGAAAGAAAAATGTGACAGCAATAGAAACCAACTTAGGTCTTAACTGATCTTTATGAACAGTAAGGGTGAAGCAATGAACAATCTTTGCCAGGAAATAATCTTATATTTGCAGCTGCCAAGATCATATTAGGCTAGCAGTAAACCAGGAAATTAAAGCTCAGGTTAGTTGGTCAGGAACTGGGAGTGTGACAGTTAGATGAACTAACAAGCAGTGAGGTTGGTTACTGTCAGAATAAGGGAAGGGCTATCTTCACGAGGGTGCAAAATGCTCCTTTCTCCCCAAAAGCTGCCTTTACCAAGACAAACGTGCCCACTCCACCCTTCTGAGTTTCTAGTTTTATCATCAGAATAGAAAAGAAGTTCCCTATCCCACCCTTCTGAGAGTTATTCTGTTTTACCAGGGGCAAACTAGACAGGACAGACAAAATTACAAATCTGGCCTTTTGTTGCCACCCCCCCACCAACTGACTGTTAGCTGCTGTTCCAGGTCTCCCCCCTCAAAACTGTACTTCAGAACCAACGTGACACAGTCCCTGGGGTCTGCCTCTCTTGGAGCCCCCCTCTAGGCTGCTGTGGCAGGAGGTTTCTGGCTTAAATAAATCTTGCTTTTCTCTCTCCCATGTTGGTGTGTAAATTCTTCTTTCATGTGAAACAAAGAACCCAGGTGGGGCACCCCGGCTCACTTGGCTAATCCTCCGCCTGCGGTGCTGGCACCCCGGGTTCTAGTCCCAGTCAGGGTGCCGGATTCTGTCCCGGTTGCTCCTCTTCCAGGCCAGCTCTCTGCTGTGGCCAGGGAGTGCAGTGGAGGATGGCCCAGGTCCTTGGGCCCTGCACCCGCACGGGAGACCAGGAGATGCACCTGGCTCCTGGCTTCGGATGGGTGCAGAGCACTGGCCGCAGCGGCCATTTGGGAGTGAAGCAACAGAAGGAAGACCTTTTTCTCTGTCTCTCTCTCACTAACTCTGCCTGTCAAAAAAAAAAAAAAGAACCAAGGTGGCCTTCCTCTGCCGCCATTTCATCCCTAAGAAGAGGGCTGGAAAGGGTGTTTGGTGTAGCAGTTAAGACACCACTTGAGACTCCTGCATTCGGACCTAAGTGCCTGGGTTCGAGTCCTTATTCTACAAATGTTCACACTGGGAGGCAGCAGATGACAGCAGAAGAAGCTGCGTCCCTGTCACTGAACTGGGAAATCCAGGCTGAGTACTGGGCTTCTGGCTTTGGCCTGCCCCATGCCCAGCTATTGCAGGCGCTAGGGGAGTGACCAGCAGATGGGAGATCTTTGTTTGCTTTTACATATTAAAAAAGAGGGGGCTGGGCAGAGGAAGGCCTCAAGCCAACCAGTAAAGCAGCTGCCTAACCATCTTGAAGTACAGGTGAGCTCTGGCATGATTCACCAGGGTCTACCATAAACTGGAATCTGTGACACTTTCCAAAGTAAATAATAAGAACAAACAGTAAATTTAATTTTAAAATACTTTCTTCTAAGAGAGATCACTAAGATCATAATCTCTGATGGAAATCCTACTGGATCCTCAGCTGTGCACAGCACTATTGCCAGTAGTTCTGAGATGCTAAGCCATCTTACACTGATTACAAGCCACGATCCAACTGTAAAACTGACCAATTTCAGTCTCACTTGTTTTCACTGTATTTAATCATATGCTCACTGAAGTATTAAGCAGGGGTGAAATTATGAAAAGGAAATACCAATATTGTAATGCTACCATCATCTCATGAAAATATATTAAAATGGTTTACATGAGATGTTCCTTACAAGTTTTATTCATATCTGATTGGTTTATCTGAGAACGATTATCAGGAAGTAAGACAGCACATTAGACTAGCATAAAAAATAACTAGGTGTCTTATAACAAAGAATTTCTTTGTATACAGGGCTAACAAAACCATTTGTAGTAATTAAAACCATCTTAGTTGTGGGGCTGGCACTGTGGAGTAACAGGTAAAGCCACCACCTGTGATGGGGAGTGAAGCAGCAGATGGAAGACCTCTCTGTCTCTCCCCCTCTGCCTTTTAAGTAAATAAAATAAACTTAAAAACAAAATACATAAATAAAACCATCTTGGGGCTGGCATGTGGTGTAGCAGGGAAAGCCGCTGCCAGCAATGTCAACACCTCACATGGGAACCACTTCGTGTCCCGGCTGCTCTACTTCCTAACTAGCTCCCTGCTAATAGCCTGGGAAAAGCAGCAGAAAATGCCCCAGTGCTTGGGCCCCCGATACTGAAGTGGGAGATACCCGGAAGAAGCTTCTGGCTCCTAGCTTCAGTCTGGTCCAGCCCTGGTTATTACAGCCATCTAGGGAGTGAACCGGCAGATGAAAGATCTTCCCTTCTAAAACTGCCTTTCAGATAAATAAACAAATCTTTAAAAAAAATCTTATTTGTAATCTCTCTCTTAAAATGAGGCAGTAACTCTTTTAGCTTTAAAATTCACCCTCATACAACATGCATAGAAAATGAAGTTCATTCTTTTCCTAAATTTGAGAGTTCATGTTTAATATGATCACTAAAAATCACCTAATAAGGACCAGCATTGTGGGACAGCGGGTTAAGCTGCTGCCTGCAAGGCTGGCATCCCATATGGGTGCGAGTTGGAGTCCCAGCTGCTTCACTTCTGATCCAGTTCCCTACTTGTGTGCCTAGTGCTTGGAGCCCGGCACCCGCATGAGAGACTTGCATGAAGCTCCTGGAACTTGGCTTTGACCTGGCCCAGCCCTGGCTGTTGCGGCCATTTGGGGAGTGAATCAGTGGATGGAAGATATCTCTCTCTCTCTCCTCCTCCCTCCCATTCCTTCTCTCTCTCTCTCTCTTTCTCTCTCCATCTTTTCCATCTCTCTGTAACTCTGCCTTTCAAATAATCCTTTTTTTAAAAAAACCTAATTATTAAATAACTTTCTGTGAATAAGCAGAAAACAAGCCCACTGTACTAGCTGTGCCAGTCTCTTTACACTAACAGGAGGATGCTATGTCTTTACTTTCTTCCATGTACTCTACTAGGAGAAAACAAACTAAAGGCAGGAAGCAGTAGAAAGGGAGGAGTAATAAGAAACATGCAGGGTGTGCAAGTTGGAAAACTGTCTCAAATGGAAAGTTATTATAAAAAAGAATTTTAAAAAAAGTAAAGGATTTAGCAATACCTGAAAGGGAACAGTGACTAAGAGTAAGGCTCTAGAGTAACTCTAGGCTGCCTGGAGTCAAATCTTGACTCTTCTCCAATTCCTGGGGGGATGACTGTGGGCAAATTCCAATGACCAATCTTTATCTCCTTTACCTCACATATATATAGGGGACAGTAATGTATATAACCCAGCAGACAACAGTAAGGATTACATAAATTTGAATGTGGCAGTCAAGCAAATACTCAATAAATGTTAGCTCATACTATAATCATTCATTTATAGTTTACTTCAGTTTCCATCACTATTTTTTAATCCTGAAATTACTGAATGAACAATGACCAGCTCAGTGCAGCAAATAAATAACGAGAAAAGGTTGACTTCATTCAGTGACATCTATAGTAGTTTGCAATAACACTGCTCATTTTGTCCATTTTTATTTCTTCAGTTCATAAATAAGGAACAACATTTGCCACCAGATTATCTATGTTATTCTGAGATTAATAAAGTAAAATTTTAAAAGGCTCTAATAAATAACTTTTGTTCCTCTCCAATGCTTTAAAAACAAAACAGCAAATTATCTGTATCAAATGGCTCTTATTCCTATACATGACAGTTATTTTACACAATAACCACCAAATAAGCCAAATAAGCTTATAATTAATAGTTGCTCTTATTTTTTCAAAAATCCATATAGGAAGCAATTTAAGTGTAAAAAGATCTCAGAATAGTAGCTGATTTAGCAAGGGCAACCAAAACTTACTGTGTTGGGCTGCCCCCTACAGGCTTCAATTTACCTTCTTTTTTAATAGGTTAGAGTCTGATTTAAGCTTCACATTGAATCACTGAATATTAATACTACAGCAAATCATCACTATTCAGTCATTCAGTGTAGTAGTAAATAGTCTGTGGGAAGCATTTATAAAGAAATAGAGGAAACTAAACCATTTTTGACCTCAAGGAATTCACAGATTACTGTGTACAGAAAAACTACATATGTTTCAACAGAACCATGGCAAAATATTCAAAAATGGTTTAGGATATAGAATATGTTTGTATTACGTTATAATGTTTGGTACAGAAAAATAATTAGGACGAATACCCAAGATTCAAGTTCTACTCCTGGCTCTGCCATCAAATATCAAGTTGAATACCGGGCAAGTGAGTTTTGTGTAAGCTATCTTATTTACAAAATGAAGTTAAATTAGATGATCGATCCTTCTACCTTCCATGGCTCTAAAAATTCTACAGTTACATTTGCTATAACAAAAAGTAGAAGGGAATGTTTCAAAACAGAGAGAAGAGAAAGAAGTAAATTTTCAAAGGAATCAAACAGCTGAGGATGGAGGCATATGTGAAGAAATAAAGAAAGACTTCCTAGGGCCAGTGCCATGGCGCAGTAGGTTAATTCTCCACCTGCGGTGCCGGCATCCCATATGGGCGCCGGGTTCTAGTCCTGGCTGCTCCTCTTCTGATCCGGCTTTCTGCTGTGGCCTGGGAAAGCAATAGAGGATGGCCCAAATCCTTGGGCCCCTACACCCATGTGGAAGACCAGGAAGAAGCACTTGGCTCCTGGCTTCGGATCAGTGTAGCACCGGCCGTTGCAGCCATTTGGGGAGTGTACCAGCACACAGAGGACCTTTCTCTGTGTCTCTGCCTCTCACTGCTCTCACTGTCTGTGACTCTACCTCGCAAAAAAAAAAAAAAAAAAAAAAAAAAAAGACTTCTTGAGGGAGGTGATACTTGTTGTGAGTTCAGAAACAATAAACTAGGGGATATTCCTAGGAAGAGTAAACAGTAAAAAAATAAAAGATCAAAGATCTTTTAGGGAGCAGCACATGCTGAGAGTTGGTGGCAGGCAAGCTGTATTTTAGAAATGTCAATTTAAAACAGCAGTATAAAAAATCCATACACTGCAGGGACAAAGAGGAGGTAGAAAAATCTACTAACAACTAAATTGGTTCAGTTTGGAGATAGAGGACATGAACTAAACAAAAGTCTGTGGAAATGGCAAAAGAGGGATAAAAGCAAATGGTTCTGGTACATTAGATGTGGAATACAAAAACAGTAATCAAAAGGCATCCCAAAGCATTAACCTCATAACTTTAAGGAAAGCAGTAAAGAAATGGGAAATAGGACATGGAAACCGAAGGGGTACATTATGTGAGTGCTTGACATAACTGGAAGAGATTTTGGGGATGAGTTGGAACTGTCCAGAGAAGGCCACGCTAAGACTTGAAATACACCAATAAATGGAATGAGCTATTCGGCAGATACATCTCCCTGGTCATAAGACAAAAGAATATAAATGGAGAGGCATGACAAGCCATCAGCATTGCTGTCAAAGTAATTCATAGCAAAACAGTAATGGTTTACATCAATAACATCTAATAATAATCCTGACTATAATTTTCAAATTATACACTATGTTCTGGGCATAGTGTGTATTAAAGGTGGAGATGTCATCAGTTAACTTTAGAGTAGGGACCATGAATATACTCCATTTCGGGAAGATAGTAAGAACACTGGCACAAACGCTCATAATTAACTTTTCTTAAAGGAAGATTTATTTATTTATTCGAAAGGCAGAGTTACAGTGAGGCAGAGGTAGAGAAAGACAAAGAGAGAGAGAGGTCTTCCATCCGCTGGTCCAGTCCCCAGATGGCTGCAAGGGCTAGGAGCTGTTCCAATCCAAAGCCAGGAGCCAGGAGCTTCTTCTGGGTCTCCCACCTGGGTGCTGGGGCCCAAGCACTTGGGCCATCTTCTACTGCTTTCCCAGGCCATAGCAGAGAGCTGGATTGGAAGAGAAGTAGCTTGGACTTGAACTGTCACCCATATGGGATGCTGGGACTGCAGACAGCAGCTTTACCTGCTACACCGCAGCACTGGCCCCAATAATTAACTTTTAACAATAAAAGCCTGCAACAAACTGAAGTGTACTTATTCAAAAAATGTATTGGTAGCAACAGTAAAATATATCGTGCTTTACCTTGGCCTTCTTGTATCTCATCACCCCAGCTTTATGGTGGACTTAAAAACCTATAGCCTGGGAGCCAGCATTGTGACATAGCAGAGTGTCACAGCTGCTCCACTTCCAATCCAGCTCCTGGTTAATGTGCCTGGGATAATAGTGGATGATGGTCCAAGTACCTGGGTCCCTGCCACCCATGTGGGAGACCCATATGAAGTTCTTAGTTTTGGCCTGCCCCAGCCTTACCTGTGGAAGCCATTTGGGGACTAAAACAGCAGATGAAAGATATCTCTCTCTTTGTCTCTAAGTCTGCCTTTCACATAAATAAATAAATCTTAAAACAAAAAAACAAACAAAACACACACACACACACACAAAACAACAAAACAAAACTCTATAGTCTGCAATCAAAACAGCCTAGCTGAAACCTGATGGTTCAGAATGGGGCTGGAGCTCTTTCAAACTCCCATTCCCAGAAAACTGTCATTACTTAATTTGCCAGTTCTCCAGAAAACCTCACTCCTAAGATTTTATTTGATCTGATTTGAACTCACTCAGGAAACAACTTTATTCCTATCCCCAGGAGCATTTGCCAAAAAAAATTAAATAAATAAATAAATAAATAAAGCACCAAAAAAACCCACAAAAAAAAAAAAACACAAAAAAGAGTAGCAATTATTAAATATCATAGCCACCCCTAGGCAGTAACAATAGCCGGGGCAAACAATGGGCTTAAAAGGAGAATGTAGGAAATGAGAAATCCAATGGGGCCTTGAAAAGCTCCAACATATTGCTGGTGATCTAGAAGGCCCTGTGTGCCCCGAGGGATACTTAGAGGAGACCTGTGGAGGCAGGCATTTGGTGCAGCAGCCGCAGCCTGCTTGGGATGCCCACACCCCATATCAGAGAGGCTGGCTTCAAATTGGCTACTCTACTTCTGAGCCAGCTTCCTTTAATGTGCATCCTGGGAGGCAGCAAAGGGTGGCTCAAGTACTTGGATCCCTGCCACCCACGTGGGAGACGCAGGTGGGTTCCAAACTCCTGGCTCCAGCACGGCCCAGTTCTGGCTGTTACAAGCCTTTGGAGAGTGACCCAGCAGAAGAAAGAACTTTCTATATCTCTCTGCCTTTCAAATGAAATGAGAATAAATACAAACATAGTATTTATTTTTTAAAGACTTATTTATCTTATTTATTTATTTGAAAGGCAGAGTGACAGTATGGGAATATCAGGGCAAAGGAGATAAAAGAGATCGTCCATCCACTGGTTCACTCTCCAAATACCTGCCACAACCAGGGCTGGCTCAGGCCTAAGCCAGGAACTAGAAATTCCATCTGATCTCTCACATGGGTGTCAGGGACTCAAATACCTGGGCCATTGCCTGCTGCCTTCGCAGGTACACGAGCCGAGAGCTGCGTTCATTCAGAAGCAGAAGTGCAAAGTAGCTGACACTTAAGTCAGCACTCCAATATGGGACATGGGCAGCCCAAGCAGGGACTCAATCTTCTGTGCCACAATACCCACTGGAAAAAAAATAAAAGGTCTGTGAAGCTCTACATTTCACCCATGGCTAATGTTGAGGCCTTGTATAATCAAGTAAAACTTTCTTCTGCATTCAGAATATGTCAGAACATTCAAAGGCTGAAGATGTAACGGTTCTAGGCATTTAAGCAAGTCTTTCTTAATCATCACCTGCCCACTAAACCAGTCAAGTAGAAGGATCAGAGGGCACTCATGACAAAGAATAAAAACTTTACAGAAGCTGTTCAGGAAAATAACAAACAACAGCATCAACAGAAATAAGCACCAACCTTGGGCGGGGAAAAACACTTGATTTCGAGAGTTACCATGCTATGCATTTCCATGCTAGGCATTTGGTGTAGGGGTTACAGTGCCAGTGGGGATGTCCACATTGCATATCAGAGGGCCCGAGTTCAAAGTTCTGGCTCTGCTCCGAATTCTAACTTCCTGTCAATGTGCATCCCAGCTCAAGTAGTAACATCCCTGTCACTAAAATGGGGTAGACCTGGATTGAGTTCCCAACTTTGGTCTGGCCTGCGCTGCTACATGCATTTGGAAAGCAAACCATCAGAAATGGGAGTTCTCCCTCCCCACCAACTCATGGCTCTAAAAGCTAGAAAACTAAAAAATAAAGTCAAAGAGATCCACAGCTAGGTACATTACAACAAGCCTGTCAAGGACATGAGAGAATCTAGAAAAGAAGCCCACAGATTAGGGACTATCACATACGAAAGACCTTCGGGTTAACAGTACACTTCTCATTAGACATTATGAAGGTCAACAAGCGTTTATATGATATAATCAAAGCTGAAAGGAAAAGTCAGTCAAAAACTCTACATTTAGAAAAAATGTCCTTTAAAAATGAAGATGAATCTGATGAAAGAGAGGATCTGCACCATCCATCATGTTAAAGGCAATCTTTCATTTTGAAATGACACTATACAGTAACTCAAAATCCACACGAGGGGGCCGGTGCTGTGGCGTAGCGGGTGAGGCTGCCGCCTGCAGTGCCGGCATCCCATGTACGTGCCAGTTCGAGTCCTGGCTGCTCCACTTCCCATACAGCTCTCTGCTATGGCCTAGGAAAGTGGTGGAGATGGCCCAAGTCCTTGGACCCCTGCACCCGCGTGGGAGACCCGGAAGAAGCTCCTGGCTCTTGGATTCGGATCGGCACAGCTCCAGCTGTTGCGGCCAACTGGGGAGTGAAACAGTGGATGGAAGACCTCTCTTTCTCTGCCTCTCCTTCTCTCTCTGTGTAACTCTTTCAAGTAAATACTCTTTAAAAAAAAAAAAATCCACATGAAGATAAAGTACCAGTGTCTGTATAGATATATACAAAGGACACTGAGTGCTTGTGCTTGTAATTTATTTTAAGGAGTGTGTGCTGGTACACAGGCCATATACAAAGATGCAATTTGTATTACACTAATGTACTAGGGCAGCAGTGGTGGCAATGAACCTATAAGGGACCAGATTTTTTTATATATTGCTGGGATAAATTGGTACTAATTTAGTTAAAACTGTTGTCACCTAAAACGCTGATCACAATTCCTAGACACACACATACCCCTACCTCAAAAAATACAGTAAAAGAAATGAAAAGGGAATTAAAATGGCATCTCAAACACAAAACAAGACAGTACTAGGGAAACAAAGAAGATATAAGATATATAAGAGGGTGGGAAGGAGGTTATGGGGGGAAAAGCCACTATAATCCAAAAGCTGTACTTTTGAAATTTATACTTATTAAATAAAAGTTAAAAAAAGATATATAAGAAACAAAATATGAAAATGGGAGGGAAATAAACTTACATCATAAGTGAATCATTAAATGCAAATGAATTAAATATTCTAATCAGAAAGCAAAGATTGGTAGAGGGATTTTAAAAGCATATGCTAAGATAACTAACAAAAAACAGAACCTGAAAATTTATGAAGCAAAACTTTCAAAAGTGAAGGAAAAAAATCCACATGACTAAAT
This sequence comes from Oryctolagus cuniculus, assembly GCF_051225735.1. NCBI lineage: Eukaryota > Metazoa > Chordata > Mammalia > Lagomorpha > Leporidae > Oryctolagus > Oryctolagus cuniculus. The sequence goes on along the minus strand of NC_142871.1, from coordinate 64,834,133 downwards.
AATAATCCTAAGAATTTTTAGCATCTCTTTCAACAATAAAAAAAACTTGACAGAAGACCAAACAAACAAAAAACTCAGAATACAGAATACTTGGACTCTACTACCCACCAACTAAACCTAACAAGTATTGATAGAATACCTTCCCAACACTCCTAGAACACCCATTCCCCTTAAGTGCACATGGAACACTTCCCAGGAGACTCAGGACAGGACATAAAATAAGCCACAGTAAATCTGAAAGCACTGAATCATACTTTGACTATAACAGAATGGAATCAGAAATGAAAAAAAGAAATTTGAGAAATGACAAATATGTGGGGATTACATGTGATACTCCTAAATAACCAATGAATCAAAGAAGAAATCACAAGGGAAATTTCAAAAATTCTTTGGCAGGAATGAAAATCAAACTATATATGAAGACGCTGCATAAAGCTAAAGCAGTACCCAGAGAGAACCATGTAAGTGTAAATGCCTGTGTGTATTTCAAACCAACAAACCAGCTTCCTGCATTAACAAAATACAAAAAGAACATATAACTCAAAGCAAGTGGAATGAAGAAAATAATACAGATGAGAAGAAATGAATTAGATAGAGAATGTAAAAATGGAGGCAATCAACAAAACCAAAGTAAATTTTTGAAAAGATCAACCACACAGATAAAACGTTAGCTAGCATAACCAGGGAAAAAAGTTTAATCAAATTATCAAAATCAGAAATGGGGAACTGATGCTGTGGCACGGGTTAAGTCACTGCTTGCAGTACCACATCAGAGTGTGTCCCATCAGAGTACAGTTCAAGTCCTGGCTGCTCCCCATTCTGAATCAGCTCCTGCTCAGGTACATGATGGAGTTTCCTGGCCTCTCACACAGCCCTGACTGCTGTGGTCATTTGGGCAGCGGACACCTGGACAGAAGATCTCTGACTCTACCACTCTGCCTTTCAAATAAATCAATCTTTAAAAAATAAAATGAAATCAGAAATGAAAAAGTGACCATTACAATTAATCATGCCGAAATAAAAATGAGGGAACACTATATGCCAAAAAACTAGATAAACTAAAGAGAATGGCCAAATTCCTGGAAAGAAGCAAACTACAACAAACAAAAAACTCAAGAAAAACAACAAAAAATCCAAAAAGACCTACAACAAATTGAGTGAATTAGTGATTTAAAATTAATGATGTCCCACCAAGAAATTCTCAGGACAAATGGTTTCACTGCTGACTTCTACTCAACATATAAATATTTAGACCAACTATTCACAAACTCAAACAAAAACTAGAAGAGAGCGCATTTTCTAATTCATTCTGAATCCAGTATTAGCCTGATAGCAAAAACAGACAAAGACATCACAGGGATACTAGAGAATAATATCATTTACAAATACAGACATAAAATTCTCAACAAAATATAGGAAACAAAACCCAGCAGCAGATGAATGGGATTATATACTCAGCCAAATGTAATCTTCCCCAGGAGTCCATGGTCATTCACAAAAGGATATGAATCAACATACTGTACTAAAAAGGGAAAAAAACCTAAGAGATCACCTGGACAGAGAACGAAAAAGCATTTGACAAACTCAAATACCCTTTCACAACAGAAAACACTTAACATGGGTGAGCATTTAGCCTAGTTGTTAAAGATGCTTCTGTCCAACTGGAGTACCTGTGTTTGATACCTGGCACTGTTTCTGACTCCATCCTTCTATAGCAAAGAGTGGGAGGCAGCAGGTGACGGCTCAAGTAGCTGGGTTCCTGCTGTCCATCTGGGAGACTTGGATGGAGTTCCCAACTCCTGGCTTCAACACTGGCCCAGCAGACAGAATCCCCCGCCCCCCACCTCTCTCAAATAAATGAAATTTAGGAAAAAAAAAAACAACTAGGAACAGAACTCAATTTGATAAAGGGCATCTTTGAAAAACATATAACTATCATTGCTAATGATGAACCACTCTCTAACATTAACACACAAGGACACCTGCTTCTGTCACTTCTCTTTGACACTGTACTGGAGGTTCCTGACAGAGAAATCAGACAAGAAAAAGCAACAAAAGTGATTCAGACTGGGAAGAAGTAAAGCTATTTCTATGCATAGTGACATGACTGACCTAGAAAATTCCAATGAGTCAACAACAACAAAACCACATGCGAGAGCTACTCGCTGAGTTCAACAAGGTTGTAGATCAATATATGAATATAAAAATCAATATTATTAACATATACTAACAGTGACAAACAATGCAAAAGCCAATCCATTCACCATGGAATCACACTTAGAAATCAATTTTACAAAAATGTAAGACTTGAATACAGAAAACTTCAAAACATCAGTGAAACAAACTATGGCTCTAAATAAACAGAAAGCAAGTCCATGTCCAATGACCGAAAGGTCAATTTTTTTTTTTTTGGACAGGCAGAGTGGACAGTGAGAGAGAGAGACAGAGAGAAAGGTCTTCCTTTGCCGTTGGTTCACCCTCCAATGGCCACCACAGCCAGCACGCTGTGGCCGGCACACCGCGCTGAGCCCGATGGCAGGAGCCAGGTACTTCTCCTGGTCTCCCATGGGGTGCAGGGCCCAAGCACTTGGGCCATCCTCCACTGCACTCCCGGGCCACAGCAGCGAGCTGGCCTGGAAGAGGAGCAACTGGGACAGAATCCGGCGCCCCGACCGGGACTAGAACCCGGTGTGCCGGCGCTGCAAGGCGGAGGATTAGCCTAGTGAGCCGCGGCACCGGCTGAAAGGTCAATATTGTTCCGTCTATTTGTCCCGTCTGTTACTGTAAGCCAGATGCAGCCATTTTCACTGATTAATATCGCCAGCACACAGTTGTGCTTGCCCAAGGCATAAACTCTGTAAAATTAACACACATCAATGCATATATGTATACAAACAGTAACTGTGAGATACACAAATCTAAGGAATTCAGCCTCTAAGTTTTCATTTAACCTTTTTTTTTTTTTTAATTTATTTATTTGAAAGAGTGAGAGAGAGAAAACGGGAGGCAGAAAAAGAGAGACCTTCCATACGCTGGTTCACTCCCCAGATGGCCACAAGGGCTAGGGCTTGGCCAGAAGCCAGGAGTTTCATCAGGGTGTCCCATGTGAGTAGCAGGGGCCCAAATCCTTGGGCCATCCTCTGCTGCCAGTCCCAGGTGATTAGCAGAGAGCTGGACCAGAAGTAGAGCAACCAGCACATAAACCGGCACCCACCCACATGGAGTGCCAGTGTCCCAGGCGGAGACTCTACCCATTAAGCCACGGCACCAGATCCTTCATTTAACTTTTTTTGTTATTTGACAGATAGTTATTAAGAAACATTTTCATTTACTTATTCTGAAAGTCAGAGAGACAGAAATAGAGAGATCTCCCATCTGACGTTTCACTCCCTAAAGACCTCCCTAAATACCCAGAGATGGATCAGGCTGAAGTAAGGACCCTGGAATTCAATCCAGGTTTCTCAAGCACTTGGGCCATCACACACTGCCTCACAGCACATGCATTAGCAGGAAGCTGCAATTGGAAGCAGAGCTGGGACCCAAACTTAGGCACTCGATATGGGCTGCAGGTATACCAGTGTCTTAACTATTGCATAACATGCCAGCCTTCAGCCCTGGATTTAAAAAATTTTCAAGTTACTAATAAAGTCTCTTGTGTTCTACTCCAAATTCACTGTATCTGAAACAGCCCTAGTATTTTTATTAATTTCATTTTTGTATAATTAAGATTCTAACTTCAGGAAACAATTTGAAAGTTACCAATGAAATACACTACCCAAAAACAGAATTTTGAATAAAATCAAAACTAAGCCAATTAAATCCTGTGTTCCATATTTTTAATACTTAAAATTTAAATCGCGGCCAGCGCCGCGGCTCACTTGGCTAATCCTCCGCCTGTGGCGCTGGCACCCCGGGGTTCTAGTCCCGGTTGGGGCGCCGGATTCTGTCCTGGTTGCCCCCTCTTCCAGGCCAGCTCTCTGCTATGGCCCAGGAGTGCAGTGGAGGATGGCCCAAGTCCTTGGGCCCTGCACCCACATGGGAGACTAGGAGAAGCACCTGGCTCCTGGCTTCAGATCAGCGCGATGCGCTGGCCGCAGCGCGCCAGCCACGGCAGCCATTGGAGGGTGAACCAACGGCAAAGGAAGACCTTTCTCTCTGTCTCTCTCTCTCACTGTCCACTCTGCCTGTCAAAAAAATTAAAAAACAAAAATTTAAATCTCAATGTTCTAAAGAAATCTTCATTAAATAATCCAATACCCATAAAACATGAATCTCATAAGCAACTTCTAAAGCCTCAATAAACATGCCCATCTTCTTTTAAAAAAGACATTCCTTTATAACATGCACATGCAATATATACAATTTTGAGACACTCTATATTATAGTTCCTGATCTACTGCCATTAGCTGTCCTTTGGTCATTACGCTCTACCTTAAAAAGACAATGTCTAGTCTATTCCATACGGGTGTTTGGAAGATCAAATATGGTGTTCTACAAAACATAAAGTGCTATAAGCACACAGCATGATTTCTTATTATGTTTCTTCCACACTACATTGAACTAGAGCTATAGAACAACAGAAGAAAATGAGAATTATTGCCTAACTGAAAATCCAGCCCAAAACTTTATGGAATGAATGTCACAGTGTTATTACATTATGAGACTAGAATAACCATCATTTCATGGGTGGTTATGACTTCCTTAATTTGTTCACAAGTTTATACATTTATGAAGCTCCTATTATGAAGCTCCTGTTTACACTGTAAGAAGTACAGGATATAAGCCTATGAAGCCAGCACTGTGACCCAGCGATTTAGGCCACCACTTGCAACACCAGTAAGTCCTGGCTGCACTGCTTCTGACCCAGCGTCCTGCTAATGAGCCTGGGAAGGCAGCAGAAGACAGCCCAAGTACTTGGGCCCTTGTCATCCATGTGGGAGATGAGAATGGAGTTTCCAGGTTCCTAACTTTGGCCTGGTCCAGATCCCCCACCTCCACCCCTGTCGATGCACCATTCAAATAAATAAATAAATCTTTAAAAAAACTGTAGTATGGTGCTGAGACTTAGCTTCTTAATGTTTATTAAAGTAGCATTCTTCTTAGAAGTTTAATAAAAATAGTAAAAAGTACTTGGAGAGGAACTGTAATTAACTTCATAGACTGGTTTTAGATTACTAGCCAATAAAAAAAGATGTATGATCTGAAGAGTGTGAATTTAGCCTAGAGCTTAAGAAAACTGCAACCTATACTGGAGTGCCAGGGTCCAATTCCTGGCTCAGTTACTGATTCCAGCTTCCTGTTAATACAGATCCAGGGAGGCAGCAGTGATGGCTGAAGTGGTTAGATCACCATCACCATGAGGGAGGCTTAGATTGAGTAACTGGCTCCTGCCTCATTCTGGCCCAACCCAAATTGTTGTGGGCCTTTCGGAGTGAGCTAGAGGATGGGAGCGCACTCTCTATGTCTATCTGTCTTTCAAACAGGTAAGATAAATAAAGAAACAGTCTTAAGCACATATACCTTAGCATGCTATTGCTACATTTAGGGTGTGAATTAATTATTACAGACACCTTCCTACAAGAATTAGCATCAGATCATTCTTTAAATGAGAAACAACCTATTAACATCTCACTTGGAGGGGATTCTAGGGAGGGTGTTGGCTTAATACACTCCTCTCCCCTTTCCTCAAATTCCATCTCAGTCCCCCTGAGCTAAGCAGTGCTGGGATTAGGGGAGGACCCACACAAAGAGAGCCAGGAACTTCTGCAGTGTTCCCCCTCACTGGGTGGAAACGAACTGCAGGAGCAACTGGCATCTGGGTCTATAGAAGCGGGGGAAGATCTCCCTAAGACACAGATTCCTTTCTATTCTAGAGACAGAGAGGACCGGGGAACAGAGAGCCTTTTTTCCAAAGCCTTTGCAGGAACTGACACCTTGGATATGGACAGACCACTAGGGATGTAAAATATAAACGTTAAATATGTATCCTTGAAACAGGAGACACAATCTGCAAAGGAAAATCTCAGGGCACCAGGAAGTTCAAGTGTTATAAATACCTCTATAAAGTGAAAGAGTGGAGGAGCACAGAGAGGGGAGAGTACTTTAAAGTTGTCATCTCAAGCAGTAAAATAATATAGTGTCTTGGTAAGTAAAATAGATAATATCTTAATAACATGATTACGAGCCTGAGAAAAAGGAGGGTCAACATTAATGGAATGAAAACACAGAAGTATTAAAAGGACAAAAAGGGGAGAAATACTAACTTCAAACTAAAAATAGCATCTATTTCTAATTGAAAATGGTACAAGGAAATTACTCAATCTGCTAAAGACTACGCTGTCTATCATTCTGAATGATAACCACTAAACAGCATCACTCCATCAGAAACCAAACAGAAATGTCTGCTGGGACGATCATTTAACGTTATACTAGTAATGCAATAAAGCAAGAAAAAAAAAGAAATGATTGGTTAAAAAAAATAGTAGGAAAGGTTTTTAAATTTGTCTTACTAAGCACTGTGGTTTAGCAGGTAAAGCTACCATCTGCAGTGCTTGTTGGCACCCCATATGGACTCCGGTTCCAGGCCTGGCCACTCCACTTCCAATCCAGCTCTCGGCTATGGCTTGGGAAAGCAGTAGAAGATGGCCCAAGTCCTTGGGGCCCTGTACCCACATGAGACCTGGAGGAAGATCCTAGGTCCTGGCTTTGTATCAGCTCAGCTCTGGCCATTGTGGCCATCTGGGGAGTGAAACAGAGGATGGACGATCTCACTCTCTCTTTCTGCCTCTGCCTTTCTGTAATTCTGCCTTTCAAATAAATAAATAAATCTTTTAAAAAAATTTGCCTTACTCATGCCATAAATAAGTACCCAGAAATGGTAATGAAATAAACTCTACAAAATGTCTAGAAATTAAAGAGAAAAGCACACAGACTATTGAAGAAAACCTTAAAATATATATAAAAAAAACATAAAATAAAATCTAAATAGTAAGAAAGGCATTTCATGTTTTTCTCTGGGAAGACTTCATAACTTGAACTGCACTAAAATTACAATTGAAATTTAGTGTTTTTCCACTTACACAGAGCACAATGGGGAACTGAATAAAATGACTAAAAAAATCATATGGAAAAAGTGGCTGATACTAACCATAAAAACCATGAGAAAAGAGGAAAGGAATGGATTGCTCCAGCAGGCATAAAAACACTAAAATTAAATTAAAATAATACTGGCATAAGAAACAGAGGTGACATGGTTACCCAGCAGAAAAAGAACAGTTTACATCCGGAGCCAACAAACTACGATACACAAGCCAAACTGTGCCCTTGGCTGTTTCTGTAAAGGGAGTTTGACAGGGACACAGCTGGGCCTGTCATTTGCAAACTGTCTAACGATGCTCTCACGCTAGAGTCACCAGTTAGTTTGTAAATCTGAAAATACTTACTGACTGGCCCTTTCAGAAAAGAAGTTGGCCAGCCCTTAGTTTATATAATAAATAACAAGTTATCATCTGGAAGAAAATAAAACTGGACCCCTATCACATATAATACACAGTGAGGAAAGGCCTGCCTAACAAAGGAAAAAATCCATTACACTATGGAGAAAAACTCCATCTGGGTTTCCCACACAGGTGGCAGGGACTCAAGTCCTTGAGCCATCATCTGCTGCCTTCCCAGGGTAGACATTAGCAGGGAGCTAGATGGGAAACAGAGGGAACCAGGCACTTTGATACAGGATGTGAGTTTCCCAAGTGGCATCTTCACCACTGCATTACAATGCCTGCCCCACAGTGTATCTTTTTTAAATGACTGAAACTAAAGTAAAAGCAGCAATATTCAGTTTAATAACCATAAAGCCCTTCTTCTTGGTTTTTCTGCTAGATGTAATTGCAAGATATCGACTGAAACGGAAAACAACGTGGAAGAACAGAAGTATAATGTCTCACCAGCATCGCTGTAACCCTGGAAGGGGAGGAATCCTAACAAATACAGCCATAATTTGCCATACATTCCTACTGTTCACGTGAACCTTCCAAAATTAATAAATCAACATTTCTGGAAAAACATTTGGCCTTTTCTTCAGGTTTAGAAGTGTCAAGTTAATCCCTGACATTCTAGTTTCCATTTTTTAAAAAGGAACTCTTTCTTCTCCAACACTCCTAAGTATCTAGATGTTTTTAACACAACTGAAGCTAAGTAGACTTCCTTAAGTAAAATGGCTAGTAAACCTCCCTATAGAACTAAAATACTAGTAGGGTTTTAATAACATAAATGAACAATTCTATATTGAAGTGATAAAAAGGAAAAGCAGCAGAGTTTTAGGAATTAAGAAAGAGAATAAAACTAAGTTTAAAATCTACTTAATATCCTATCATATGACTGATAAACAACCTCTTCAAAGACAAATGAGTAGGAACCATCTTAACTTTATGAGAAAACAGGCACTATCAGCTTCATGTTTTTAAAACTAAAAATGTTAGGTGTTTCCTGAGAAGATTCTCTAAATTTATTTATAATTTCAAGAATTACATGCAGAACAAAGCAGCTGACTAAATGCTCTTTGTTGAAGAACAGATGTTCAGATCATTAAAAAGCCCTTAGGATTTCCCATTCTTTATGAAGAAAAATTTCCTTAGTAAGTCTCACTCCTAGTTTCAGCCTCCAATTCTCTGTGCTCAATTCAAACCAGGTATCCTCATACACACAATGTCTCCTGTACCTACATGATTCTTCTCATGAGACACTACTGACCTGAATTCCACCTGACAGATCTCCCACCATGCAACACTTCCTCAAGGCAGTCTACTCTGACTGCCCAAACCCACATGAATCCCTCCTCCAGGATCATTTGGCTTTGATCCCACTGTATACCTCTTCTTGATAGAAACCACAGGTGCAAACTTAAGCTTGTATCCTTAGTTTCTTTCCACATTTATAATACAGGCTTCTCAGGCGGTGCTGTGGCATAACAGATAAAGCCGCCACCTGCAGTGCTGATGTCCCATGTTGGCACCAGTTTGAGTTCCAGCTGCTCTACTTCTGATCCAGCTCTCTGCTATGGCCTGGGGAAGCAGAAGATGGCCCAAATCTTTGAGCCCCTTCACCCACTGGGAGACCTGGAAGAAGCTCCTGGCTCCTGGCTTTGGATCAGTGCAGCTCTGGCCTATGCGATCATTTGGGGAGTGAACCAGCAGATGGAGGACCTCTCTGTCTCTGCCACTCTGTTAACTCTGCCTATCAAATAAAAAAATCTTTAAAAAAAAAACCCACAAACTTCTATACAGGATAATGTATGATATTAATCACCACTTGCATACCCTTTACACAGCAGAGCACACAGCATGCATATATTTCTAAGTAGATAAATGTGATGATTAAATGAATGAGACAAATTTTTTCTTATCTAAAGTATATTGGCACGATAATATTTATCCATCTATTGCTTCTTGAAAAATGGAAACAATGTACCTAGTTTTGATCTACAACATAAATATCAGCACCTAAGGACTTCACTGCCATTTTATAAATCTTTTGACAGATATCCTCATTAATCACCATCTGTTTATGCGTGCTATTCTAGATAACATTTTGGTTACATTTCTGAAACATTTCCTGCCATTAACCTCATCTCTAGAATACCAGCTAGTACGAAGCACCTGGATTTCAGGAACACAAACCTGAAACCCACACACCAAACTAAACTGTTATGTAAATGACAGAAATGACACATTTTGGTCTCAACATCTCTTAGAGAAAACTTCTAGACCAATTTAACTTTTACCACTAAGACCCTGTCACTTAATTACAGTCATTTGGAGTCCATGATAGATGCCCATGATAGATGGATCAGAGATGAAAAATAAACAATTTTCCAACAATGTTTACAAAAGTCAGTATTTAAGGACATCTATTAATCCCGGTTTGTTAGAATCCCACTAACTTATTTGGTCAAAAGGGACATCATTTTTTTGTCTGAAGATACCACAAGCTTAACTTTGTAAGAAAAAGATCATACTTTGTTCATCAACTAAAACTAGGTCTGGATTTGTGTTTTGTAGTTTTTATATGCATGACCCCAAGTCAGTGAAATGAATCCCTGAGTTTCATTTTCTCATAGGTAAAATCAATGAATGATTCCTATATCCTAAGATGATTTTGAGGCTTCAACATGCCCAAGCATGCTCAGTGCTGCTCCCTTCTCCCCCGGCTATACAGGAATTATATTAGGATTCTGCAGAGTAACATAAGTATTTTAGTAAAAACTACACCCTTCAATTATCTATTACTAGACCAGAATTTTTAGGTTTTTAAAAAATGTTTTTCTTACTAATTTTAAGCTCTTAAATAGTGCGGATTTATATCTACAGAAATGACAGTGCTAATTCATCAAATTCTTGCATAAATAAAAGATACACTTAAACAGAATATCACAAAAATAAAAAGTAATCAGATGTAAAGAAGCTAACAGAAATGTGATGCTACCTTCAGATCATAAAATTTTTCTAACTACAACAGAGAGCCAAGCCCTGTCATTCCTCCAGTGAAAGCACAGAAGGTTAAAATAATTTATATTCAATTATGTATCTCACCTCTAAAATTTTACAAATTCACATAAGAAACAAGATGGAAAGGGGGCAAAGCCAAAAGGAAAGTTACAGCCTTCTAGGTCAGGAAGAAGCAATAAAGCCCTGGGGCTCTTCATCTCTTTCTGTTTCAGAATAAACTGCCCAACTGCTCTGACACAGGAAAGACCAGGCAGGAAGCTCTGCCCTAAAACAGTCCCCATCTGGCTGCCAGGCTTTGTCAAGCAAATTTTGAGAATTCTCTACCTTCCCACTTTCTAAATGATTATAGATATTTTCAAAAACTATTATTCCCCACTGCCAGCATTCTTTCTCTTTTCCTTCCCTGTAAGAATCTTTTGGTGTTAAAGACGTCACAGCAGGAGCTTCAGACAATAAGAATTTCTTTGTTAAGTAATAGTAAAATGCACTTTCCCTACAGGAGCTTAAAAAAAATGATATGAATATACAATTCAGAGCTTAATCCAAATAATGATGCAGAGTATAAATCTCAAAAACTGCTGTGGAATTCTTTTGGAAATGTCTTCAAAGTCTATGGTATATTTTATTCAACTAAATCCTATAAATAAGATAATTTCATAGATTGTGGGAATGCCTAATGATACGTCACTATGGAGCTCCTGGTACATAAAATGAAAATAAAATTGGGGCCATCGCTGTGGTGTAGCCGGTCAAGCCCAAGTCCTTGGGCCCCTACACCCACATGGGAGACCAGGAAGAAGCTTCTGGCTCCTGGCTTCGGATCACTCCAGCTCCAGCCATTGTGGCCATCTGGGGAGTGAAAAAGAGAGATGGAAGATTGATGTCTCTCTCTGTAACTCTGCCTTTCAAATAAATAAATAAATCTGTAAAAAAAAGTCTACAAGCAAAAAAGAAATGATCCTTATTCTTATTTTTCTCTTTGAACAGTTATGTGATCCTCTATAAAAGGTTATAAAAAAAAACTACAGAAGTAACTATGGGTAACGTTGCGGAATATTGAAGATTGCTATAACAATGTGACAAAAGTTTGAATGGAAGTTGATGGAACAAAGACATAAGCCTCAGCCATTCTTGCTCATTGCCCAAAAGACAGATAAACATTGGAATGTACTCCTTGCCCTTGAATCTCACATCCTATTGCCTTCATATCCCACCAGCCACAGCCACCTGAAAGACCAGTTGCTAGAACACGTGAAAGACCAGTACCAGGAATTCCCCTCCCTGCTGCTCCCATCCCCCATCGCCATCCCTAACCCTCCTAAAATATAAAAAGGCCCGGCCCCTGGGGGTCATTCTGCCACGTGTCCCATCAATGTGCCCGCTGGCTGTTGGTCACCCCGCTCTGCGAATTTATTTTCTCTGAATAAATTCGGTCTGGCTGAAAATTCGTACACTGCCTCCTCTCTATTCTTCACGTCTTTTCCTAACAGAAGTTCTACTATAGTCTATGCCTGTGAATTATATTTCTAATTCTTGTTCTTAGGTATATTTTTTACAACAGCGTTAGCTTGCCTTCTGTAATACTGATCATTCAATACTTAATATTACTATATCCAATAACACAGGATTTTAAAAGTACATAAACAGTTTCTTTACCTCATGCAAATATATCTTATGTATATGTATATCTTATGTCTTATGTCTAATGTATAAAACTGAGGAAACAAAAGATCAGTAGATTCTCATTATTCATGACACTTACGTTTTATAAAGTCACTGGAATTAGCAAAGGTTGAACCATTGTCCTTAAGGGAAACAGAGAGTTGTGTTTCTGTGAGCTTTGGTCACAATGTGTTAATCGAATCATTAACAGATAACCTTTTATGTGTGTTAATAGTTAAAAATCAGTACTTCAGCATTTGCCTGAGGTTCATTTTAAGTAGTAAAATCACCATCAAAAAGCATAAAAATGTGAAAAATAGCACTATATAGACTGTGAACATAATGTCTGTTTAGAGTATGAGAGGTAAAACAAGTAGGAAGAGCATCAATTTGCTCAAGTTCTGCTGAGAACTGAGTGTTGAGTAAATCGTACTTTTTACACATCATACACACATACAAATGAGTACAAAAAGTGTTCCAAGTATTGACTTCGATTCACAAATAAATTTTAGCAAACACATGAGTCTGCAAACACAGATTCTACAAATAACTGTCAATTGCATATGAGACAAATAATCCAGTGAAGTCTCTGATTTGACTGTCACCAGAAGTCACAGATCTGAAAAATCCTAACAAATTCAGTTTAGTTAATATGCAAACATAAGTATTTTGGACTAGTGTGCTTTAAGAAGGAAGATGGCTGAGGCTTTGGCCAACAGTTATTTTTTAGAGTGATATTTCTCACCTGATATATTCTAAATGGGATATAACGAAATCCACTTTCTTCTGCAGGATATTCCATGAGTTTGCGATTGATGGCCCAAAACTGGTCAAATCTGTCTGAAATGATATAGATTATGTTATTAAAATGAACACTATAATGGTATAACTCAGTTGAAGAGAAAAAATGTTTTAAATATCCTTCTATGTGTTTCTGAAAGGATATCCTTATTATCTTTTCTTATACATATCTCTTTCTATAACTATGCATAAAGATACAAAATGAACTTTTTCTGTTTTTGCCTCTTTTCCCTAATCACCTTGACGTTTTCTCTCATAAGACAAACTATACAGACGTATAATGATAAGAATCTTCAAAACAAAAAACACCCAAGCAGGGACAGATGGCTTGACTTTCCCGGTCCTGCTCCTACAGTCACAGCTCGAAGTGATCTGTTAACCAGAACTATAAACAAAGCCAAAACCTGAATACAGTAAACATTAAACACCAAAGAAGATAGACGCTTAGAAAGGATAGAGAAGAAATGTTCAAGTGACACTTAAAAATGGACTGCCAATTACACCTTAATCCTAGACAAATTAAACTCCCTTTTAAACCGTTTAGGTTCAATTAAAAAATTACTGCTATAATTTGCATACCATTAAATTCACCTGATGAAAGAACAAGACTCAGAAGTTTTGGTATATCCAGAGTTCTGAACATTGTCATCATCCAAAAAGAAGCATGTAGCTATTAATGAGGGGTTCTTTAAAAAGTTCATGGAAATTGTGTATTATGAGAAGACTCTGTATGATTTCAAAATTTTTATAGCACAATAGCTTTTTAGTGACAGAGGTAAGGGGAGAAACTGAGAGATAGGCATCTTTCCATCTGCTGGTTCACTACCCAAGTGGTTGCCTAGGCCAGGGCTGAAGCTAGGAACTGCACCTGGGTCTCCCACATGGATGGCAAGGGCCCAGACAGTTGAGCCATCATGTGCTGCCTTCCCAGGTGCACTAGCAGGAACGCTGGGTTAGAAGCAGAGCAGCCTGGACTGGCACTCTAATTTACTGTGCTGGCATCACAAGCAGCAGCTTAAACTGCTGCACCACGACACTGGCCCCAATAACCTTTTCTTTTAATTCCCGTCTCTACAACTTTTTGAATTACCCTCATACTTTCTATCTCTATTGCTTGCCAATTCCAGATATTTTATATAAATGGAATCACATAGTATATAGTCTTTAGAAAGTTCCCTTACCACCACTTGGCCACATTTTCAAGGTATGTTCACTTCATGGCATATATCAGAACTTCATTTGTTTTATGGCTGATTGCCATCCCATCCTATGCAGTTACCATATTCTATTCACCCATAAGTTGATGGACATTTGAGTTGTTTATACTTTTTGGCTATTAGGAATATTAACTTTTTTTTTTTTTTTTTGACAGGCAGAGTGGACAGTGAGAGAGAGAGACAGAGAGAAAGGTCTTCCTTTGCCTTTGGTTCACCCTCCAATGGCCGCCGCGGCCGGCGCGCTGCGGCCGGCGCGCTGCGGCCGGCGCACTGCGCTGATCCGATGGCAGGAGCCAGGAGCCAGGTGCTTTTCCTGGTCTCCCATGGGGTGCAGGGCCCAAGCACTTGGGCCATCCTCCACTGCACTCCCAGGCCACAGCAGAGAGCTGGCCTGGAAGAGGGGCAACCGGGACAGAATCCAGCGCCCCGACCGGGACTAGAACCCGGTGTGCCGGCGCTGCTAGGCAGAGGATTAGCCTAGTGAGCCGCGGCACCGACTAATATTAACATTCTTGAACAAATCTTTGTGTGGAGGTTTATTCAATCCTCCTGGGTAAGTACTTAGGAACTGCTGGGTCATATGGTAATTCTGTTTAACTGTTATGTTGTAACTGTGTTTTGAAAAACTGCCAAGGCTTTTCCAAAGTGATGGGATTACTTTACATTCCCATCAGCAATGCACTAAGTTTTAAATTTGTCTACATCGTTGTCAATACTTGTCATCGTTGGTCATTTTCATTGTAGTTATCCTAGTGGGTGTGAAGTGATATCTCATGTTTTTGTTTTGTTATATTCTAATTTGGAAAGCAAAAGAACAGAGACCTTTCATTTGCTTGCTTATTCCCCAAATGCCACAGTGGGCTCTGGTTGGAGCAGAAACCAGGAGCCAGGAACTCCATCCAAGTCTCCCACGTGGGTGGCAGGGGAATCCAAGTGCTTGAGCCATCATCTGCTGCCTCTCATGGTGCACATCAGCAGGAAGCTCAACTGGAAGCAGAAGTGACTCAAACCCAGGCTCCCCAACAGGGGATGTCTGTGTCCCAAGCAGCAACTTAACCCACTGCACCCAACAACAGCCCCTCATGGGGTTTTTCCTTTTTTAAAAAAAAATTATTTATTTACTTTAAAGTCAGAGTTACACAGAGAGAGAAGGAGAGGCAGAGAGAGACAGAGACAGAGAGAGAGAGAGGTCTTCCATCCGTTGGTTCACTCCCCAGATGGCTGCAACAGCCGGAGCTGGGCAGATCCGAAGCCAGGAGCCAGGAGCTTCTTCCAGGTCTCCCATGTGGGTGCAGGACTTGGACCATGCTCCACTGCCTTCCCAGGCCATAGCAGGGAGCTGGATTGGAAGTGGAGAAGCTGGGACATGAACCGGCACCCATATGGGATGTCAGCACCGCAGGCAGCGGCTTTATCCGCTATGCCACTGCACCAGCCCCCATGGTGGTTTTCATTGGCATCACCCTAATGACTAGTTACTCTGAGCATCTTCTTGTGTTCTTCCTGGCCATCTATTAAGTATCATCTTTGGAAAAGCATTCAGTAAATACTATGCCCTTTTGCTTGTCTTTATTGTTGAGTTGTAACAGTTCCTTATGTATTCTGGATATACATGCCTTCTACATGACATACAAATATGTTCTTCTATTCTGTATATTGTTTTTTTAAGCATTTCCCTTTTTTAACCCGAAATCCTGCCTTAAGATACTTTTTTTTTTTTTCCTCAAAAGACACAATCAAATCTCTGTAAAGCAGATAAAGAGCACCAGAATTTCAGTTTATCTTGGAGTTCCAAGTACTTCTCTACTAAACAGGCTTGTTTCAGTTCAATCTACTGGCCATCTACTGACACTGCTTAGGCTACTGTAACTATATAAGACAGAAAATACAATTATTTCTTCTTACACCCTGTACTAGAAGAATATCTTAGGCTTTAGGCATTCGCTACTCTCATTTTCAACTCCAATCCAGGGGAAGACTACTACTATATTAGAGCTGAGTGGAGAGTGAATTTTGAATCCAGTTAGTCTAGTACAAATTCACAAAGGACAACTAAGGCCAAATTTGTTACCAATTTAAGGATCAAGACCAGAATCTTGGAATTCTGATTTAAAGTCCCCAGGAGTTTCAATAGTTGCAGCCACAAAATTGTATTGTTACACAAACAGCGACTCCTCTGACACAACACTTCTAGACAGGAAGCATTCATTCTGTCAATCCTTTTTAAGAATGTCTTTCTATGAAGCATAAGAGAATGTGACAGGGAAATAAAAATGACTTTTCATGTAAACTTGGAACTTTTTCTCACTATTGCCTTTTCATGACATCTCCAGTACCAACTACAGTGAGTGCACGGCATACACTCGTGAATTAAAATAAATGCAATACTACAGACTTAACTTTTCATTTAAGAAAACTTAGGTGACTAGACACAAAATCTCTTGAAAATTCTGATGTCATTCACATACAGATAAAATAGAGGAGCTAAAATACTTCATGATGATCACTAAAAATCATTTTTTAAAATTATTTAAGACTCCCTTTATTAACATAGAATCTGTAAAAAAGACACAAGAAACCACTCATGAAAAGAGAGATTTTATAGGTTCTAACAGAGAAAACAAATGGCCTAAAGCAGTGATGCCCAACTAGGAAAGACTTGGCTCCCCGGGAGACATTCAGACTAACGTCCAAGGACACTTGTGGCTGTCGCAACTGTATGTGCGTGCTACTAGCATTATGTGCACCAAAGACAGAGATGCTGCTGAACACAACTGTGATGCAAAGGACAGCTACTCAAAACAATGATCTGATTCAAAATGTCAAAGGGCAAAAGGAAGGAAAGCAAACACAAACAAAAAGTATAGAAAAGTAATCAGTAAAAAGTGACTTTACATAGCTAGACGGCAAGAAAGTAAACTGGGAAAAGGGTCATTCCTGTTCAGTTATCAATTTAGCGACTCAGTTCCAAACTTGCCCTTCATTATATGCGCTGCCATAGGGACACAGACCCTTTAAGAACGGATGGTGACT
The DNA here is from genome assembly GCF_051225735.1 of Oryctolagus cuniculus. NCBI lineage: Eukaryota > Metazoa > Chordata > Mammalia > Lagomorpha > Leporidae > Oryctolagus > Oryctolagus cuniculus. The sequence continues at coordinate 64,816,918 of NC_142871.1, read as the reverse complement.
GTGAGATTTCTCAGCAGAGTACGTAGAGCAGAATGCAGGACAAAGGGCTCTTCTGCGGTTCCCCCGTGCTGCCCGCTGCGTCAGTGGCATGAGTGTGTGTGTGTGTGTATGTGTTTACCTCGGGCTGGACACAATCCTAGCCACAATGCAGATGTGCAACCTTCTTGGTGACCCTGCAGCCTCCCCTTGTCTGGCAATAACTGCCCTCTCCACACAGAACCCAGCACTCCAAAGACGTGTTGCCTGCGCAAGCACAGAGAAGGCCCCTTGTGCACATTCCTGCCTGTTTCCTCTGGAGGCTCACACGGATTGCATTTATACAGTTTCCCTCACGGCCACGCCTTTTTCTGCATGCCCATGAGCCTTTGGCTGAACATCTGCATTCCTGATCAGGGACTACCAACCAGCCTGGGCAAAACAGTGACCTCTCTGAATTCAGTGGGCCAATCTATACCTTCCCCATCAAGATCGAAACTGCAACCTTGGTGAAGGATCCCTTAAGAGTTTGCCTCTCCTCCCTCAACCCTAGGTACCATACACAGTTTTCTCATATTTACAGTCCCTCTTTTACCAGAGTTTAATAATTCTTTGTATCAAACTTACCCTGTTTAACCCACTGTGTGGTTTCTATCTCCTGACTGGACCCAGACAGACAAAACTATGTTTAAAAGGAAGAAAGATACAATAAAAGATCTGTATTAATTATCATTAGTTAAATGTTATATTCTTATATGAAATAGTCATTTTCTAAGCAATGCTAAAAATATACTATCCAAGAATAAGCTAACAAGTATGGATGAACATTGTTAACAAGGAAGATACAAATAGAAGTTAAAAAAAAATTAGTGTTAAGACTGAGTGTATTAAACTGTCTTTCACATTAGATTTTATTACATTAGTATATCTTTTCTATACTGTAGTCAAGAATAAAAAGAAATGTTTTACTAGCTTCCTAGATATTAATGAACCAAGAACATTTAATCTGTTCTCAAGCAATAGTTTAAAAATCAGAACTATGCTATTAGTTATTAAAATTGAGTCATAAAATCACATTTTTATCAGTAATGAAGAACAGTATTTACAAGTAACAGAAGTATAATCTTTATATATTTTTAGAGCAAAATACAATTACACACAAATGTATACAACGATGAATGTATACAACAACTTTCACATTTCTAATTCAAAAGCAAAACAAAACAAAGAACTAAGCAGAACATTAAAAGTAGCTGTCACTGAACTCTGTACAAAGGAAGAGAACATATATCATTCCTGCCAGAGCCACTAGAAAATGACTGAGGAGTTGGTTTCTTTTTGTAGAACTTAACAGTTGTGTAAGACTACCAACTAGGGGCTAGCCTTGTCCAGCAGAAATATAAGCCACCGCCTTCAACACCAGCACCCTATACGGGCAGTGATTCAAGCGCTGGCTGCTCCGCTTCTGACCAAGCTCCCTGCTAATGTGCCTGGGAAAGCGGAGGAAGATGGCCCAAGTGCTTGGGCCCCTCCCACTCATATGAGAGACCTGGAAGAAGTTCTTGGCTTCAATCTGGCCTAGCAATAGCTGTTGTAGCCATCTGGGAGAGTGAATCAGTAGATCGAAGATCTCTTTCTCTCTGATCATTCTTTTCTGTAACTCTGTCTTTTAATTAAATAAATAAATCTTTTAAAAAAACAAAATAAAACCTAGCAAACCAAGGATCAAAAAACCCTGAAGAACCATTCTTTAAAAACATTTGAAGCATTTTTAAGAAATGAAGTAGTTTGGCCAGCGCCATGGCTCAGTTGGCTAATCCTCCCCCTGCGGCGCCAGCACCCCGGGTTCCAGTCCCGGTTCAGGGGCCGGATTCTGTCCCGATTGCTCCTCTTCCAGTCCAGCTCTCTGTTGTGGCCCGGGACGGCAGTGGAGGATGGCCCAAGTGCTTGGGCCCTACACCCGCATGGGAGACCAGGAGGAAGCACCTCGCTCCTGGTTTCGGATCGGCGCAGGGAACCAAGCACTTGAAGCCATCAACCTTATACCTCCCAGGGTATGCACTTGCAGGAAGTTGGAATGGAAAGGAGAGTTGGGACTTCAACTCAGGACTCCAACTTGGAATGCAGGCACCCCAAACAGCATTTTAACTCCTGTGCCAGCCACCCACTCCCATCTTTATTTTCAAGTAAGGATTAAATTACTATATTCTAACCAATTATATGAGATTTCCAATTTATTTTTAAATTGGTTACAAAAAAGATTCAAAATTTAAAAATGTAATAATGTACCATAATCCATTGTTGGTGGGTATGTAAACTAGTACAGTATAGAGATTCCTCAGAAAGCTGAAAATAGGGGCAAGCACTGTGGTATAGCTGGTAAAGCCACCACCTGCAGTACTGGCATCCCATATGGGCACCAGTTCGAGTCCTGGCTGTTCCACTTCTGAACTAGCTCTCTGCTATGGTCTGGGAAAGCAGTGGAAGATGGCCAAAGTCCTCGGGCATCTGTACCTGTGGGGGAGACCCAGAAGCAGCTCAGGCTCCTGGCTTCAGATTGGCCCAGCTTCGGCCACTGTGGCCATTTGGGGAGCGAACCAGCAGACAGAAGACCTCTCTCCCTCTCTCTCTCTGCCTTTCAAATAAATAAATAAATCTTTAAAAAAAAATCTGAAAATATTATGATCCAGCAATCCCAATCCTGGGAATTTACCCAAAAAAATGAAATCAGCATGTGGAAGTTATTTGTACCCAAGTTCAGTGCAGCTCAATTCACAATATCTCAGATATGGAATCAACCCAGTTTCCCAACTGGATAAAGAAAATAGCGTATATACATGCTACAGAATACTATTCACCATAAAAAAGAATGAAATCCTGTCTTTCGCAACAAAATGGATGCAACTGGAAACTATTATACTTAGTGAAATAAGTCAATCTCAAAAAGACAGATACTGGATGTTTTCCCTGATCTGTGATAACAGTGTGCAAAAAAAAAAAAAAAAGTAATGTATGTGAACAAAATTGACATTCTGAGATTTGTTGACTGTTTAGAGCCCTTGTCTCTAATGTTGAGGAACAGTGTTTTCCTTCTTCCTATTTGTTGAATTCTTTATTTAGTGTTGAATTCTTTACTTAATCTTATGTGTATAAAATAATCTGAAAGTATATCATTGCAAAAAATGCAATAATGTAAAAAAATTTACTATGTTGTCCTATGTGCTTACGTTATCATTTAAAAAGGAAGAATGAGGGGCCAACATTGTGGCATAGCAAGTAAAGCCGCTGCCTGCAATGCCAGCATCTGGTGTGGACAACAGTTTAAGTCCCAGCTGCGCCACTTCTGATCCAGCTACCTGCTAACAGCTTTGGAAAGCAACGGAAGATGGTGCAAGTTCTTGGGCTCATACACCCATGTGGGAGACCTGGAAGAAGCTCCTGGCTTCTGGCTTCAGATGGGCCCACCTCTGGCCATGTGGGTAATAAACCAGTGGGTGGAAGATCTCCGTCTCTCCCTCATATCTGTAAACTCTGCCATTCTTTTCTTTTTGAAGATTTATTAATTTATTTGAAAGGCAGAGTTATAGAAAGGCAGAAGCAGAGAGAGAGAGAGAGAGAGAGGTCTTCCATCCACTGGTTCATTCCATCCCCAGCGGCTACAAAGGCCAGAGCTGAGCCAATCCGAAGCCAGGAGGCAGGAGCTTCCTCTGGGTTCCCCATGTGGGTGCAGGGGCCCAAGGACTTGGCCTCTTCTACTGCTTTCCTAGGCCATAGCAGAGAGCTGGATCAGAAGTGGAACAGCTGGGACTCAAACTGCCAGGCTATGCCAAAGTGCCAGCTCCAACAATGCCTTTCAAAAAAATAAATCTTAAAAAAAGAAAAGTTCGGCCAGCACCGCGGCTCACTAGGCTAATCTTCCGCCTTGTGGCGCTGGCACACCGGGTTCTAGTCCTGGTCGGGGCGCTGGATTCTGTCCCAGTTGCCCCTCTTCCAGGCCAGCTCTCTGCTGTGGCCAGGGAGTGCAGTGGAGGATGGCCCAAGTGCTTGGGCCCTGCACCCCATGGGAGACCAGGATAAGTACCTGGCTCCTGCCATCGGATCAGCGCGGTGTGCCGGCTGCAGCGCGCCAGCCGCGGTGGCCATTGGAGGGTGAACCAACGGCAAAGTAAGACCTTTCTCTCTGTCTCTCTCTCTCATTGTCCACTCTGCCGGTCAAAAAAAAAAAAAAAAAAAAAAAATTCTTCTGCTTAGTCTAAATTAGCACATCACTAATTCCAGAGAATCAGTAATAAATTTTCACTTTACTCAAAAACACTCAAAGTTGTAAGATCAAAAAAAGCTACCTTAATTTTTTAAAGATTTACTGAGGAAAAAGTTACCCTCTTCTGTTCCCTGTTATCACTGAAATGTTTTATGTAGAACAGTCTTTATTCTAATATAAATCCCGAATAATTCTGATGAAAAAATGCAAACTAGAAAACACTATGTTAATTACCCTGATGGTGAGCATACATATATTTTTAAGTTTCTTTTTTTTTTAAGATTTATTTATTAATTTGGCAGAATTACAGAGAGAAGAGGGAGAGAGATCTCCTATCAGCTGGTTCACTCTCCAAACAGCCCCAAGGACTTGGGCCATCCTCTGCTGCTTTCCCAGGCACATTAGCAGGGAGCTCTACTGGAAGTGGAGCAGCTAGGACTGGAACCAGTGCCCATATGGGATGTTGGCATTGCAGGCAGAGGCTTAACTGGCTGTGCCACAGTACCAGCCCCAGGATACTTGAATTAAAATAGCATTGTGCCCCATTATATATACTATTATCATGTGCTAATTATAAAGAAAAAATTAAAATAATAGAATCACTCTTAGTTCAACAACAGCATACGGGGGCCAGCGCTGTGGCATAGCGGGTAAAGCCACCGCCTACAGTGCCAGCACCCCGTATGGGCACTGGTTCAAGTCCCAGCTGCTCCTGTTCTGATCTAGCTCTCTGCTAATGGCCTGGAAAAGCAGTAAAAGACAGCCCAAGTCCTTGGGCCCCTGCACCTGTGTGGGAGACCAGGAGGAAGTTCCTAGCTCCTGGCTTCAGATTAGTGCAGCTCCAGCAGTTGCAGCCAACTGGGGAGTGAACCAGCAGATGGAAGACCTCAATTTCTCTCTGCCTCTCCTTCTCTCTCTATGTAAATTTTCCTTTCAAATAAATCTTAAAAAAAAAAAACACACACACACACACACACACAGCATACTATTGATTGATTTATAATTCACACTTGATTGCCTCATCGCAAATAATTGCCTTTTATCCAGAAACAATTATGGTTAAGTTTATAAAAGGTTTACACCTATAAGCAGTACCTGGTTAGAATAACTATTTATTTTGTTTATATGCCAAATTCTTTTTGCTTCAAAAAGAATACGACTCCAAGTACAGCCAAGTGAGTCATTACGACAACCAGATGTACTAGTTCTCAAGTCCTGAGCTGATGGAATAGATGAGAAATTTCATAAATTGTATAGTCTAGGTTTTGGATTTTGAAACACATCTTGGGTGGCTGTTGTGATGTCAACAGTATAAACTGTCAGGCACTTGAGACAGAATTGGAACAAGTTGAAGGTATTCAATATGTGGTCACTGCTACTGTAAATAAGAAGCTGTTTTACCCATTCACTCCACATCACACAGTGCTAGAATAGCAGTTCCCCCAACCCCCACGGTGCGGGTGTGTGTGTGTGTGTGTGTGTGTGTGTGTGGCTATTGCCCCGAGGGAATGTTTGGCAATGTCTGGATACCTCCCTGGTTGTCAGGCTTGGGGAAAGGGTGTGAGGGAGGGACAGTCTGCTCCTGGCACCCAGGGTATAGAGGACAGGAGGGTTGCTAAACATCATATAACACATGGGATAGTCCCCTACTCCCACAGCCAAATCAAACAACTATCTAAACCATAATATCAAAAGTGCCAAGGTTGAAAAACCCTGCTCCAAAGCAGTGGTTCTCAAACTTTATCATGTCACAAACACCTGGAAGGCTTGCTGAAAACAAAGTCTTCCAGGACCTGCCCCAGAGTTTCTGACTTAATTGGCCTAGGATACATTTCTAATCAGTTATCAGCTAATGCTGATGCTACTGGCCCATGGTCTACACTGTGAGAAACACAGCTCTATAATAGGTGATAAGAAGCTAATGAACAAAACAAGTATTAGGAAAGTGAGTGCTTCCACAATCTTGTTTTTCTAAATGACAATCATAATTTTTGTTTCAAAGTTCTAAACCAAAAAAATTTTAAAGTTACGCCATACTCATATACCTGTGTGTATGTACACTTTTACGTACATGAGGATACTTGAAAAATCCATGGAAAATAGAATTAAAAGAATGCATACTTCCCATGAACTTTCGGAAGTACCCTCTTTTACAGATGGGTGTATATAGTACAATTTGTTAAAGAAGAAAGAAAAGTTTCACGGACTTTCTTAAATTTCATTTAAAAACTTGGGGCAAGCGCTGTGGCACAGCAGCTTAAGCTACCATCTCCAACCCACATGGGTGCCAGTTTGAGTCGTAGCTGCTTTACTTCCAATCCTGCTCCCTGCTAATTGCCTGTGAAAAGTAGCAGAAGATGGCTCAAGTGCTTGGCCCCTGTCACCCATGAGGGAGATCCAGAAGAAGCTCCTGGCTCTTGGTTTTGGTCTGGCCCAAGTCTGGCCAGTGCAGTCATCTGGAGAGTGAACCAGTAGATGGAAGATCTCTCATTCTTGCCCTCTCTCTGTAACTCTGCCTTTCAAATAAATAAATAAATCTCTTTTAAAAATTTGCTGTATGCAATTTTTTCTCACAAAGTTATAGATTCTTAAATGCCACACATAAAACTTCAGACTGAACTTATTAATCTAGCTGCAAAAAGCACTGGTAGAAAAAAATGACTAATTAGCTGAGTTGTATGAAGAAAAAAAGACAACCTACTAACTTGAAACTATTGTCAAACATGTACACTAAATGGGATTACATCATATTTCATGTTTTTGTATCACTGGGACATATTAACTCTCTGATCCTTCAAGACAAATTAAAAAAAAAAAAAGATGGCACTTACTGTGCATGTCAACAGAGTATGAAATTAAAAGCTGCAGTATTAGATGTTCATCTAGTAACCCCTCTCCATCTACTGTCACTCACAATATTTAATCACAGCAGTATCTAACCCAGTACATCTGCACACGGATGTCTACAACTTTTATTCTCAAAAGTGACCTCTCAAGCCTGACACTTACTCTCTACCTAGTATTTCATATCTCAGTATAAAATACCACTATCCACATAGACAGTCAAGTCAGAACCCAGGAACAATTCTTTTCTTTTCTTTTTTATTTTTCCCCCGACAGCCAGAGTGGACAGTGAGAGAGAGACAGAGAGAAAGGTCTTCCTTTGCCGTTGGTTCACCCTCCAATGGCTGCCATGGCCCGTGCGCTGCGCTGATCTGAAGCCAGGAGCCAGGTGCTTCTCCTGGTCTCCCATGGGGTGCAGGGTCCAAGCATTTTGGGCCATCCTCCACTGCACTCCTGGGCCACAGCAGAGAGCTGGCCTGGAAGAGGGGCAACTGGGACAGAATCCAGCGCCTCGACTGGGACTAGAACCCAGGGTGCCGGCACCACAGGTGGAGGAATAGCCTATTGAGCCTCGGCAACAATTCTTTTCTTTTACCCCAACTTTTACATGCAAATCAGGAATTGCTTCTGGCAATTTTGCCTCCAAAATAAACCTCAAATGTAAGGACTTTTCTCTATCATTACCCTTCTCTTGTACCCAGACTTCTCCCAGAGGCCCCGCACTCCTACTCCTGACTCTAGTTCAGTCATTCTATGTTCAGCAACCGAAGTATTCTTGCATCATACTCTCTACCTCATCACTCCCTGCTTTAAAAATACCCCAATAGCTTTACATCACACTTACAAACTAAATCCCTTCCCTTGATCTACAAACAAGGTCCTAGATAACTGGTTCTTTCCTTTCTCCAACTCGTCTCAGGTGCTTGCCTCCTTGGCCGCTCGTTAATATCACCTGATCAGTGAGAACTTCCCTTTCCCTAACCATCCTATTGAAACTAACCATGCCCTCTCTCTTTCTCATCTTTCCCTGGCACTTCTCACATGACACAAATGTATTTTAGTTTTAAATATGCTTATTGTTTGTCTCCTCCATTAGAGTTAAGCTGCATCAAGATGCAAATGTTTGCTCATGGTTCTATCTCCAGTCCCTAGAATGCAAATCACATAATGAGCAATCAATAACTACTCAGTCAACTAATTAATATTACCATAACAATCTCTAAAAGATAAACCAAATTATAGCAACAGGAGAGTGGCAGAAAGCCCAATACAGCATGAGATGAGCAGGTAAAAAGGAGTACAGAAAACAAAATGAGCTCGCTAAACTAAGCTTGGCAAAGAAACAAGAACACACAGAGACTTCTATTGGGGAAGACACTATCATAGTATGGAGATGAAAAACAAAAACATGACTATATGAACTCTGTTTAGCTTCCACTTTTCCCACCAACAGAATGGTCTTCTATGAAGAAAGGGCAAAAACATACTGCTAAGGTGAAAATAATGCTTCCATAGGCTCAAGGACAGGTAAATGCTTTGGTCGATTTGCTGTCTTAAATTAAAAACATGAATTACTTTAAAAGTCACTAAAAGAACTTAGAAGACAAAACCAATATCGTTAATCTTATGAAAAATGAAGACTGGGTTCTTCTACAGGAAGCCTGCAGGGTGCCATTTTGCAACCGCCGTGTCTCTAGTGATCCCTGAGAAGTTCCAGCACATTTTGGGAGTACTCAATACTAATATCAATGAGTGTCACAAAATAGCCTTCGCCAGCACTGCCATTAAGGGTGTAGGGTGAAGATATGCCCATGTGGCGCTGACCTCATCAAGAGGGCAGGAGACCTCGCTGAGGATGAGGCAGAATGGGTAAGCATTATTACGCAGAATCCCTGTCAGTACAAGATCCCAGACTGGTTCTTGAACAGACAGAAGGAAGGAAAAGATGGAAAGTACAGTTAGGTTCTGGCCAATGGTTTGGGTGACAAAACTCCATGAGGACCCGGAGCGAATGAAGAATATCCATACGTACAGAGGGCTGCGCCATTTCTGGGGCTTCAAGTCAGAGGTCAGCACATCAAGACCATGGGGCACTGCAGCCCTACTGCAGGCATGTACAGGAAGAAATGAGTCAGTGGGCTTTTTCTGTTAAAAAATAGTTCATATACACACAAAAGAAGAAGAAGAAAAAAACCAAAAACTGGAAGAGGTGCCTGAGGTCAGGAAGACAGGCAAACATTTCACTTTAAAGATAAGGATGGATTTGGTCAACAAGTAAGCCAGACTTGTGCACTCAGGAAGTAAAACAGTCATTAGTAGGAATCTGCATAAATTTTAAAACATTTATAGCATCAAATAACTTCGTTCTTTTTTGTTACAGTATTAAGGGATTAGATATCAAAGAGGTGATTTATCTTAAAAGTACCAGTTGTAGTAACTGATACCAGGTAAACCGGATCAGAACAGTCAGGCACACTTAGTTACTAAATGTCTACGAATCAACTTCAACAATTCTTACTCTACTGCTGACCACATTCAACAAAGTACTAAATCTCAGCCATTCTATAGTTCAAATATTTCTCCCATCTTCCCACTTCTCTCTACCATTCACAGTCAACATGTGTATCTCGATAGTTACCATCTCTTACCTGACCACTGGTATAGAACTCTATGAGAGCCCCCCCCTCCAGAAACCTTTTATTTAAGCAATATAAACTTCATGCATTTCATAAATACAACTTTATGAACACAGCAATTCTTTCCACCCACATTCCTACCTTTCTTCCTCCTCCTCCTATTTCCATTCTTTTTTTTTTTTTGACAGGCAGAGTGGATAGTGAGAGAGAGAGAGAAAGGCCTTCCTTTTGCCATTGGTTCACCCTCCAATGGCCGCCGCGGCTGGCGCACCAAGCTGATCCGAAGGCAGGAGCCAGGTGCTTCTCCTGGTCTCCCATGGGATGCAGGGCCCAAACACTTGGGCCATCCTCCACTGCCTTCCCGGGCCACAGCAGAGAGCTGGCCTGGAAGAGGGGCAACCGGGACAGAATCCAGCGCCCCAACTGGGACTAGAACCCGGTGTGCCAGTGCCACTAGGTGGAGGATTAGCCTATTGAGCCGCGGCGCCGGCCTCCATTCTTATTTTTTTACTAAGATCTATTTTCAATTAACTTTATATACATTAACTCCTTTCTAACTCATTAACTACAATGCAGGCAATGGGATGCTCATAAGGAAAATATGATTCTGTTACAGTCTTGCTTAAGTAAGTCTATTATCAATTTTTTATAGGCTCACCTCACTCCCTAGGGATTAAGTTAAACGTTGTTAAAAAAGGCCTATAAGGTTCTGAATAGAATGTTTCCCTAATAGCCAGTGTTACTTCTTTGCCACTCTCAAACTTCATCATCTCACTCCACTTAGAATGGTCTTCTTGGCATGCCCACTGTGGAGTGGTGGGTTAAGCCACACTTGTGATGCCGGCATCTCGTACTGGCTATCAGTTATGTCATATCAGTTCAAGTCCAAGCTACTCCATGTCCAATCCAGCTCCCTGATGATGGACCTGTGAAAGCAGCAAAGGATGGCTCAAGTACTAGAGTCCCTGCCTCCCATGTAGGAGACCTGGATGGAGTTCTGGTCCAGCCCCACTGCGGCCATCTAGTGAGTGAACCAGTGGATAGAGGACCTCTCTCTCTGGCTTGCCCTCTATCACTCTGCCTGACAAATAAACAAATACATTTTTAAAAATGAAAACAAGAAAATGACCTTGTTTTGGTTCCCAAAATTTAGTAACCTCTCTGCTTCCAAGAGCAATCCAGATTATTCCCTCAGTTTAGCACACTTCCATCACAACAACCTGTTCTCTATTCCTTTCCTCTTTTTCTACCACCTCAGTTATCAAGGTAATAATTATGAAAAGGATGTCTGCCTCCTCCCACTAGACCATAAATTCTAAGGGAAGAGATCAGGCCTGTCATATTCACCCCAGGGTCCTAGCTAATTAGCTCTAGCTAATCCATACTACTAAAACAGTCTGCACATGACACTCCTATAATGAAGACTGAACTAATGGTCATGAAGATAGGAACCATGAATGTTATTTCCAAGACTTGATTAAACATCATAAAATATATAAACAATGCAAATCTGTGACCAATATTTGTAACTATGAAAGAAAGAATAAAAATTTACAAAACACTCAGATGAAAAGACTGACCATGTATTGATAACTGCTGAGGCTGACTGGTCAGTATACAGCAATTCAATATATACTCTGTTCTTATTTATATAAAGTAACACCAGTGATCTCATATCTGGTAACATTATTTTTCTAGAGAAAGACAATGTAAAATAAGAACCTTTCATTGAAGACAAAAGCCTCAAGAAGACTACTTATACTTTCTATCACCACCTCTACTTAACAAATATCCTTCTATACAGTCCACACCTAGAATAGTACCGACACTGTAACAAAGTCACAGATATTGAAGCTTCAGGATACACAGACAGGCAGTGGCTGCAAGATTGGAAACCTGTCCCTCTGCTTTAGCAGCCTTTCTATGCCACTATAGTTATTTCTTTTTTCTTTCTTTTCTTTTTTTTTTTAAATTTATGTGACAGGTAGAGTTATAGACAGCGAGAGAGACAGAGAGAAAGGTCTTCCTTCCGTTGGTTCACCCCCCAAATGGCCACTACAGCCAGAGCTATGCCGATCCGAAGCCAGGAGCCAGGTGCTTCCTCCTGGTCTCCCATGCGGGTGCAGGGCACAAGCACTTGGGCCATCCTCCACTGCCTTCCTGGGCCACAGCAGAGAGCTGGACTGGAAAAGGAGCAACCGGGACTAGAACCCGGAGCCCATGTGGGATGCTGGCACTGCAGGCAGAGGATTAACCAAGTGAGCCACGGTGCCGGCCCCAACTATAGTTATTTCTGAAGTTGTCTAGAATCTTCCTCAAGACAGAGAGAGAGGGATGAAAAGAGACATATTAACAGCAGTTACACATCCAGGAAGAACTTCTGAATAAATTGAAAAACATCTATCATCATAGTTCAGGTTATATGTAATTACTGCTTTCCAGTCCATGAATTTGAGTCTTATAGGATATTACCAATTTCACACGTAATAGGCAATTTTAGGTGTAGGTGTTCAGCACAGGAGTTAACAGGCTGTTCACACCCCATATCAGAGTCCCTGGATTTGGTGCCCAGGTCTGCCAGTTTCCGTGTTCCTGCTAATGCACATCCCGCGAGGTTGCTGATGATGGCTTGAGTGCTTGGGTTTCTGCCACTCACACAGGAGACCCAAATTGGGTTCCAAGCTCCTGGCTTCAGTGTGGTCCAACCCCAGCTGTTATGGAAATTTGGGGATGGACCAGTGGATGGAAGATGTCTTTTGTCTGTACTGTTCCTCTGCCTTTCTAATAAATAAAAACATTTTTTTCTAAATAATAATAGTAATAATAAAAAGGAAATCCAGCTTAGAGATAGAAGTCATATGCCATGGGGTACAGTGCTTCACCTGAGGGCAATGGACTGGGTCTAATACTCTACTATACTCAACAAAGACAAAGCAAGGCAACATTACAACACACTGTCTCTCTCACTCAAACTTCCAAAGAGCTGGAATCATTACACCTATCTTTTACATTATGCACCAGACAAAAGTATTTGCAAAATAGAACTCTTGTTGTAACATCACCATTGGCTAATCACCATTTCCTTTGAGAAAGCAGTTTTAAGTTAAAATAGCCCACTATCAAATAACAATTCATCTTAAAGTAAACAGCCAAAAAGGACATTTTAAAAACATTTTTAGCAGTCAAATCTTGTCTTTAATTGAAGGTCCAGGGAATTGAATGTCTTGCTTCTGTTTCAGAATCTAATATAGTCTCAGAAAAGCAAGGTTGAAAACCAAGTCATGTCAAAAACATTTTCAGAGATTTTCACAGATCTCCAGGTTATAAGAAAAACAGCCTGACACTTAACAGAAAACAGCCAGTACAAGTAGTGGCAACTCCACACAAATTAAAATACTACTTTCTTCTCGTTTTTGTGGTGATCACTTTGTTTCACAGGGTGGTGAAATATTTCTGTAGCTAAAATGAAAACCCATAAAAAATACTGAAAGGCACAGTATGTCTTAAATGAGTTTTCTTGGTTTCATAAGCTTTTCTTATTTCTCTTTCACAGAGGTCTGCAAAATTAAAATTAGCATTTGAAAGTATTCAAAAATTGTTTAAATCTTTGTTTAGTTGCTCTACAGGTGCAGCTCTGAATGAAATACATTTACCATCTGCTATGTCATAATTTTGACACATTTATAATTATACTAACAGGGAGGTAAACTATCTTCGACTTCACAAACCAACAGTAACTTCTTTCAGAGAGAAAAATTCTGAAACTTAAAATCCATTTCCATAAAAAAATCTGAAGTGAGGTATTCCTCTATTTTATAGTTATATTAAACTATTTACGAAAAGCTGTTTATATTACTTCCTGGTGGCATTAGAAAGGAATATAATAAGAGTCATTTTCTCTACTCTCTGCTTAAGACCATAGTAGGTTCTAAGGAATTAAGCACATATTGAGTGTTCTATAAATACCTGCTGACTAAAAACATAATGGAAGACTTCATATAGATAAGGTGGAATGAGATGAGCATTAAAACACGAGCTGGAGGCAGATGTTTGCCATGGTGGGACCATCTGGTACATTCACACCCCATTATCAAAGTACCTGGGTTTGAGTCCTGGCTCTGCTCCATATTCTAACTTCCTTCTAATGTGTACTGGATGAGACAGACAGCTCAAGGAGGTGGATCCCTGCCACCCACATAGGAGGCCCAGGTCGAGTTCCTGGCTCCCGAATTCAGCCTGGTTCAGTCTCAGATACAGAGGCATGAGGAGTGAACCAGCAGATAGGATTTTTTTTTCTTTTTCTCTTTGTGCCTTGCAAATAAAACAAATTAAAAAGGAAAAAAAAAAAAAAAGGAATTACAGTTAAATAGACAAATACCAAGAGAAAAGGCATTCTAGCCAGCATTTTATTTAATGACACACAGAAAGATCCCATCAATCAGCTAACTTCCCAAATGCCTGAGATAGCAAAGGACTGTGCCAGTAAGAATCTAGAAGCCAGGAACTCAATCTGAGTCTGCCACATGGTTGGCAGAGACTCAAATACTTGAGCCATCACCTGCTGTTTACCAGGGTGCACATTAGCTGAAGTTGGAATCAGGAGCCGGTATTTGGATACAAGACGCTGGTGTTCCAGGAACATTTTTTTTTTTTAAAGATTTTATTTATTTATTTGAGAGGTAGAGTTACAGACAGTGAGAAGGAGAAAGGTCTTCCTTCCATTGGTTTACTCCCCAAATGGCCACAACAGCCAGCTGCAACAGCCAGAGCTGCGCCAATCCGAAGCCAGGAGCCAGGTGCTTCTTCCCTATCTCCCACATGGGTGCAGGGGCCCAGGGTCTTGGGCCATCTTCTACTGCTTTCCCAGGCCACAGGATTGGAAGAGGAGCAGCCAGGATTAGAAACGGCACCCATATGGGATACCGTCGCTGCCAGTGGAGGATTAACCTACTGTGCCACGGTGCCGGCCCCTCCAAGGTTAACATCTTAATCGCTAGGCAAAATGCCTGCCCTAGAATATGTGATATTTTGAGTGATACTTTGTCAGTAATGAATGAACCAGCTTTCAATGGCTTGGTAAGCACTGTTTTATTAAAGAGTAAGATAATAAATTTCTTGGGCTTGTGGGCCACATAGTTTCTGTAACAACAACTTGACTCTGTTACTGTGGCATGACAGTATCCAAGACAACATATCAATGCATTAAGTGTGGCTGAATTCCCGCAAATCTTCATAAAAACAGGTGGTGAGCCCACATTCACAGTTTGCTATCCATGTCCTGGAGTCTCACTGAGACTTCAGTAATTCTTTTCATCAAGACAGTTTTACTTCCTTTCAAACACTTTCACATGAACTGCCTTAGCGTTTCGTTGCAGCCTCTAGAGACACCTCCTGTTACACAGGTTAAGAAACTGAAGCTCAACAGGACTGTGGGACTTGACCTAAGTACTAGTAAGCAGAGCTGAGAATTAAAAAACAGGCCTTCATTCTTTTCATTAACTGTTTATCTGAAACATTTCCACCCGTTTTAGAATCCTCTGCTAAGCCTCTGGTTCTTTGCGGCAGACTCACCAAATCCAAGACTGATTTCAAGAGCATCAACTTTTCTTTTTCCCCTATACATAATTTATTTAAACTCTGGAGTCAAATTATTCTCAAATGTTTTCCCTCTACATGAATCCTTTTCTGTTTAGACTCTCCTTTTATTCATGTCACCTAAAATACATGTCTTCAAATAGCAAGCAAAAAAAAAAAAAAAAAAAAATGGATGGGTACATTCTCAAGGAGTTAAAAGTTTTTTAATAACTTAACAATAATTTGTGTACTCAATAATATAAATGGCCAAGTGGCTTCCATCTACTGAGAAATACTGGACATACAAAAAAGAAACTAGGACCAACTCCATATAACTTACAGTAAACCAAAGAAATTTAAAACCAAAAAAAAAGAAATGAGATGATGTAATTTATAATATAGGTTGTAATGAATTAAGTTCTTTATATGCTACTGCAGTTACAATAAAGCCTTGAGTTTTACATAATGAAAGTTAATAAATACTAAATAACTATAAACATCTCCTTAACATAATAATATAGTTCAAAAATTAAAACTAGATCACATTTGTAAAAAATTGTGTTTTAGAAGGCTGGGCATTTTCTATTTTATTATAGTCATTGAAATAACAGAACTCAATTTGCTGTTACTTTCCAGCAAAAAATAACTATCAAATATAGGTAAAACATAGGATGTTCTAGTTTTGCACGGCAATGTGGGAATGGAAAAGTGACGATGCAGAATGAAACTGAAATATGGTCTTAACTGATGGGGAAAATTATGATTGTATTATGATTCTTACAAAAAAACTTGCCAAATTACTATTTGGTTATAAATGTATAGAGGAAAATAAAAAATAAAATAATACTTAGTACCCTGAAATGTGTTTTATTTCTTTTTAATAAACCCAACTATCACCCAAGAGTGCTTGCTTTCTCAATGTATAACTTACAGGCAAATTATACATCTTTTGTATGCCTTGGTGAACTGAAATAATTCTGTTTTAATCAATTCCCTACATTTTATTATTTGTGCTTTCAATGTCATGAGATATTTCTGAGACTTCCTTTAACATGAAGATCTTTTTATAGCATTAACTTCCTCTGAGACATCTGTATCCTTTTTGTCACAGCTATTTTCTTTAGTTATGTCAATAAGTTCACCTTCAGTAAGCTGCACTGGCTGCATTTCTAGTCTCTTGAAAGGCAGCCATGCCAACATTCCCTAAGTCAGCTATTTCTCCACTTCCTTTTATCCAAATTTCATTTCCCACATTATCACTGTTTTGTTTTTTACTGTATAGCCATCTATCCATCCTTCTTTCTTGGTCAATCCTCTTTTTCAATGACCCATTTTTTAAAAATGATACACGGGTTTATTGCAGAAGACACAGATCAACACAACTACATGCTTCGAGGCATGGGTAAAATGAGGAACAGATGTACCATAACCAAACACCAGCAGACACTGAATGAATGACATGATTTGTCACTGATGACAGGCACATTTGTTGTTATGTGATGATTTCTACAGTGAAATGCTAGCAAATTTGTGTTTTATCTAATTATTTACAGTTAACATGCCATAATAACTGAAATGTGAACCACATACCGGGAAATGGGTGTTACTTACCTAAAAACACAGTAACAAAACCTCATGCATAATGGGATGATCAAGTGAGGACTGCCTGTGCATTAAACAACTGTCTGAAGCATTATAAGGCAATCAATGCAAAAAAGATTAAGGACTCAAGAACTTCAAAATCTGGGAAACACAGAGATGAGCTCCTTGTTTCCCCTCAGCTGTCTCCTTGGGCTATTTTCTAAATCACAGAAAAAAAGAAAATCTAAAGCCCAAGCAAGTCTACTATTCTAAGAAAGCAGAGGTTGGAACTGTCCTGCTCCATGCCCAGGGTTTTCTGTTGTGATCCTAGAGGGGACACACGTGAAAAAGGGCCCCAGCCTAGCAGGAACAGTATTTTCTTCAAAAGCTAAACAGAGTTTACTCTATCATGTGTTATGGGTAGGCAATCAGTAAAATGCTAGAGAATCCATGAACAGAGTAATGTTGGTCTAAGGGAAGGGATGACAGAAACTCACACTACCAGTTCTACAGCGTGTCAATCACACAGTACGGCTGAGTTATGTTTCCTAAAATGGTATTCTGAAATCAAACACTGCTATAGTTACCATTTTGTAATCCCATCCACAGCTGCTTGTGATCTTTTTTCTGCATTTCATTAATTACTTGACTTTTATGCTTTAAAGCATCAGCTTCTTTCATACAAGACATAAAATGAGCTTCAATTGCATCCTTAGATGGACAGTGCAGAAGGTCCTTTTCTGGAAAATTCTATCAAAGAAAAAAACACATATAAAACAGGTAGACACATTGTAAAATTAGCTTCTTAAAGAAGAACTTTCATCACCAATTTTCCAATATTTACAACCAATCATCTATAACCACTGCAATAAGTCTAAATGCTTTTTAACTTGAAATAGCCTATTTGCCAAATTTTGGACTTTTCTCAAATAATCCTCATATGTGTTTATAACACAGAATAAGACAGTAAAATAAAATAATTTAAAAATATATGAGGGGTCTTCAAAAAGTTCATAGAAAATCTGTATTATAGAAACATATGCATGGATTTCAAGAAGTTTTTATACTAAAATAAACTTGTCTTTTAATTTCACTTTTCCACAAACTCTGTGAAGTACCCTCGATGCTTCTGAACTGCCCATATTATGAACTGGCAAAGATATGGAATGCAACCGGCAGACACTGCTGGTGGGAACATAAAGTTATGACCACTTTGGAAAACACACTGATAGTTTCTTTTAAAGAGTAAACATGCACCTGCCACCTGACCCAGACATTTTACAACTAGGCATTTGGCTAAAAGAAATGATAGCCTTTGTCCATGTAAAGACTTGCACACAAATGTTGACAACAGCTTTATTTTTAACAGTCAAAAACAAGAAACAACATACATATGACATAAGTTGTGGTATAAACTTATTAAAGTGTATACTTTGAATATGAGTAGTGTACTCTAAGTCGGTAAGAACTCTTTTAGCTGTAGAAAGCAGCTTTTAACCTCATCTCCCAACTCTACAGGAGCTTTTCTTATTAACCAAAAACAAATCCTGGACTCTCCAAGAAATGCTACACCATCGGCTCCAGGCTTCAGTTGCTTCTATTTTTTGATTCTGGGGGATTCATCCTTAATTTCTAAGCCTTTAAAAGACTGTTCGTTTGGGTTAAGTTTTGTTATTCCTTATAATTTATAATGTTTATGAAAAAAAATTCAGGGGGCTAAGCCTTTCCAAAAATTACTAGTACATAGATATAGTTGCTCAATCTGTTATAATGTACATCTGAACTTACCTATAACATGTGGTTAGTGGACAGTCTTTTTTCCCTATACCAATGTTAATGAGAATAGATGCAAAACTCAAAAACAAAATCACTGGTGAGGGGGCCAGAGCCGTGGCACAGTGGGTTAATCCTCCACCTGAGGCACCGGCATCCCATATGGGTGCTGGTTCTAGTCCCAGCTGTTTCACTTCCAGTCCAGCTATCTGCTGTGGCCTGGGAAAGCAGTGGAAGATGGCCCAAATCCTTGGGCCCCTGCACCCACGTGGGAGACCGGGAAGAAGCACCTGGCTCCTGGCTTCAGACTGGCACAGTTCCAGCCGTTGTGGCCATCTGGGGAATGAACCAGTGGAAGGAAGACCTTTCTCTCTGTCTCTCCTTCTCACTGTCGACAGCTCTCTCAAATAAAGTAAAATAGAAATCTTTAAAAAAATTAATTAAAAAATCAATGGTGAGGTGGAAAAGCAGCTTTGAAAGTCAAACAGCTAAATTTACATCCTGTACCTTCTCAGAATCTTTTAGCAGTTGAGCCAATAATGATTGGACCAATAAGTAATAAATGAGATAACTAATGCACTTTCCACGGGGGGGGGGGGGGGGGGGGACAAGAGCTAACATTTATTGAACACTTTGGATTTGACAATGTACTAAGGCTTTTTATACTTATTATCTAACTGACTTCTCACAAGAATACTCAATATAAAATTACTGGGTCTGGTGCTGTGGCGTAGCAGGTAAAGCTGCCACCTACAGTGCCAGCATCCCATATGGGCACAGGTTGAAGACCCGGCTGCTCCACTTCCGATCCAGCTCTCTGTTGTGGCCTGGGAAAGCAGTAGAAGACGGCCCAGGTTCTTGGGCCCCTGCACCCACGTGGGAGATCCAGAGGAAGCCCCTGGCTCCTGGCTTCAGATCGGCACAGCTCTGGCTGTTGCGGCCAATTGGGGAGTGAACGAGTGGATGAAAGATCTCTCTCTCTCTCTGCCTCTCCTCTCTCTGCGTAACTCTGACTTTCAAATAAATAAATAAATAAATCGTTTTAAAAAAAGATAGAATTATTACAGCTATTTCACAAAAGAAAAGTACAACTCAGAGAATGACAACAGTCCAAAGAGTTACTGACTTTGCAAGTAGTAGAGCTAGGGTATAAGACTAGTTTGACATTAAGACTCCTAACTTTTAACCACTAAATAATATCACTTACTCCAGGTGACCCAAATATTAGGAATAATGACTATATTCACAGTTACTCTCTACACAGGTCCTTTAATAAAAACAGTTTAAAAAATAATGGTGAAGACAGCATTTAGTTATAGTCTAATCAGGTTACTGTATTCATAAACATCATAGAGCTCTGATACAGAGAATCTTAAGAAAATAGAAGGGGCCAATGTTGTGGCATAGCAGGTTAAGCCGACACCTGTGATGCCAGCAGCCCATATGGGTACCAGTTCAAGTCTCGGTTGCTCCACTTCTGATCCAGCTCCCTGCTAATATGCCTGGGAAAGCAGCCTAAGATGACCCAAGTCCATTGGCCCCTGCGCCCACATTCAAGACTCAGATGAAACGCTTAGCTTTGGCTGGCCCAGCCCCAGCTAATATGGCCATCTGGGGAGTGAACCAGAGGATGAACGCTATTTCTGTCTCTCTGTAACTCTTTCAAATAAATAAATAAATCTTTTTAAAAAATGAAAAGTTACTTTTATTTTTTAGATTTAATTGAAAGGCAGAGCAACAGAGGGATGGCAAACTTCCATTTCCAAGTGGCCAAAAAGCCAGGTCTGAGTCAAGAACCAGGAACTAAGTCCTAGTCTCCCACATGAGCCATCCTCTGCTGCTTTCCCAGGCATATTAGCAGGGGTCTGGATTGAAGGCAGAGCAGCAGAGACTTGAACCACAACTGTAATATGGGATGAGGCCTGTCAAGCAGCAGCTTAAGCTGCTCAACCACAATACCACTCCTCCAAATGTAAGTTTTTAAAAAATAATCAGGAACTAATCATGAGTGACAGTTTTAATCAGTCTACCCTGCTCATGCCTCCTCCTGTTCAAAACAAACTAATCCCACAGCTTCTGCTGAGTAGCCACCGAGCCCCTACACATCCCTAAGAACTGAGCTGCATGTTTTCAAACATACACACATGAAGACTTACAATGAAAAACTATAAAATTTCATAAAATATGAAAAGGCAAAAGGAGCATTTCAGAAGCAGAAAGGCAGAACCAAAAGACGAGAGACATGAACTGAAGGGAGGGAAAGTACTAGCTTAATGAAATTTCCAAGCAACTGGGAGTGAGTGTTTGACAGAGCAGTTAAGACAGTTCTCCCAAGAGAGCATGTGGATTTGAGTGTCACCTCTGGATTCCAACTTCCCACTAATGCACACCCTGGGGAGCAGCAGGTGATGACGACTCGAGTACTCAGGTCCCTGCTGCCCATGTAGGGAACCCAGATTGAGTTCCAGGATTCTGGCTTTGGCGTGCTCAGCAAAGGGTTCTGCAGACATTTGGGGGATGGACCAGAGGGCAGAAGACCTATCTATGTCTGTCTCTATCTCTACTTTCCATACGAATTAAAAAACATCGTCATTATCATAATAAATTTCCGATCAGCTATACTGGCTTTACTTATCCTACATTGAGATTTGTTTTTGGCTTCCTGACCTGGACAAAGAATTACATGTACATATTACATACACATCAATTCTATTATATTCAAATGGATTAACATTATGAAAGTCACTTCTAGTTATTTTTTCATTTTTCAAAAATTTTTTAATTTTTAGTTTTTAACAAATTCAGTGTGATTTGTAGATGTGTTTCTAAGAACATAATGATATTCCCTTTCTCCTCCCCCACTACCTACTCCCCCGCTCCCTTTCTTTCCTTCTCTGTAGTTTTTAGATAACATATTTTAAATTTATATTACAGTAAAAAGGATTAATACTACATCAAATAAGAAGTTTAATAGGTTACTTCTACTTAAATTCAATGTTTTCCATTTCAGGTCTATAAATCAACCCCTAAAACATAAAAAAGTTCATCAAATTTAAAAAAATCCTAACATACTCTAAATATTGCACACAATTTTCAATAATTTCTAGAAATTTTTAAATTTAGTAAACAATGTATAAATCTAAAATGGCTCTTCAATTTCAAAACAGCCTGATATATATGATAAATGTTCACATATGATTTTCATTTATCAATAAAGCCTAAAACGGCTTTTCAGATGCTGTACAATTTCACATGATTATACATTTTTGTTACTAATGAGTAGCTGAAAATATGAATGTTCATATTCCAAAGAAAATATATAAAAGTTGCAATTTTTCACCTATTTAAGTACTATTCATATTTCTTAAAACTGTTTACAAGCTGAAAATGAAAGAGGTAGTTAAGATCACTCAAAACAGTGTTTTGAGAAGTCTGAAGAAAACATCATTTTGGTGTACTTTTGACAGTGTCTATACTAATCTCAACAGATCTTGTAACCAGTAAGTGCTAAAAAGTCTTACTTTTTCCACTTCCATTGTTTTGCAGGTTTCTAAGCTTAACAAACCCTGACTTCATTAACTGATAGCTGTCAATTACAAATGAATAGTCTTCATGGCAAAAAAAGGGTCTACCAAAACAGCAGATATTTACATATACTCACCTTTCAACAGAGAATGCCTCCTGGGGCCAGCATTGTGGTGTGGAGGGTAAACCTGCCACCTACAATGCTGGCATCCCACATGAAAGCCAGTTTGAGTCCTGGCTGCTCCACTTCCCATCCAGCTCCCTGCTAATGCTCCTGGGAAAGCAGCAAAGGGTGGCCCAAGTGCTTGGGTTCCTATGCCCACATGGAAGACCTGAAGGAGACTCCTGGCACCTGGCTTCAGCCTACCTCCAGGTCTGGTCGTTGTAGCCATCCTGGGAGTGAACCAGCAGATGGAAGACCTCACTCTTTGAAACAAAATA
Organism: Oryctolagus cuniculus; assembly: GCF_051225735.1. NCBI lineage: Eukaryota > Metazoa > Chordata > Mammalia > Lagomorpha > Leporidae > Oryctolagus > Oryctolagus cuniculus. The sequence continues at coordinate 64,794,307 of NC_142871.1, read as the reverse complement.
AATCTCAACACACACACACACACACACACACACACTATGCCTCCCCTCTCCCTAGGATAAGGAGCGAATCTTTAGTGATGGGGGCTCAGAGGAAACACGAGAGAGGCATCACAGGAAAAGGCAGCCAATATGCCTGACACTAATGGTGGCAGTGAAAACAGTGTCAGATGCCTGAACCCAAGAAAGCTTCCTCAGCTCCTGCAGTGTGCTTCATGCCACCACGGGCTGAAGGCAGGAGTGTGAAATCATTCTTTTAAAACCTTCATGATGAAATGACAGATAGGCTTTGCTTCATTCCATTTCTAATCTAGCACACATTTGCAACTGTATCAAAGTGCCTATCTTCTCAATCCAAATCCTTACAAAATAAAGGGGGTGAGTCTGATATCATGTTTACTTGCTTTCATTAATCTTCCATGTCAGAGATCTGATGAACTAAATCTAATTTCATTTTTATAAAAGTAATTTTAAATGGTTCCATTTACTTTAATATTATTACTTGTGTCCTTTAATTAAAATAGTAAACCAGCCTGTGTGGAATTAGTTCAGACACACTAAAGATAACCAAACAATACTATGCTAAAACTATTTCCAAACTAAGGGGAAAAAATAGCCTTTTTCAACCTTTTAGTAATACTGTAAGATTAGGGTACAATGAAGATGTCTTTTCCATATGACCCATAAAGAATCTAGCATCTGCTTAAACATACGAGTGTTGCCATAGCAATGTAATTTCATTACTGAGTCACCTCTAATAATAGTGCACCCAGCATTAGGGCAGAAAAAAATATGAGTTAAATAGCTTACTTTTACAAAATCTTTAAATGTTCATATACATGTACAAATGAGTAAAGAAAGGGAGAGGATTTTTCAAATATTTTTACCAAAATATCATTTTCAGGATGTGAGGAAGGATGCTACAAAAAAAAAGCAGCAAAAGAAATAAACTGAATCAATACTAAAACCAAAATTTGCTATCTTTTTCAACTCTCTTAAATGTTCTGATTCTTTTTTAAAGATTTATTTATTTATTTGAAAGAGAGTTAGAGAGAGAGAGAGAGAGAAAAAAAAAATCAAGAGATCTTCCTTCCATCTGCTGGTTCACTCCCCAGATAGTCGCAATGGCCAGGGCTAGGCCAGTCGGAAGCCAGGAGCCAGGAGCTTCTTCCAGGTCTCCTACATGGATGTCAGAGGCCAAGCACTTGGGCTATCCTCTGCTGCTTTCCCAGGCACATTAGCAGGAAGCTGTATGAGAAGTAGAGCAACCAGCACTCAAACCAGCACCAATATGAGATACCAGTACTGCAGGCAGTGGCTTTACCCTCTGAGCTACAGTGCCAGCCCCAGTCTTCTAATTCTATCAAGGGGCAATCTGAAACCTTACCTGCAATCATCTCCTTCAGCCCTGCTACAACCTAAGGGGTATCCAACATCCTGCTGGCTTGATGCCATCTGCTGAATCTTTGGAACACAGCTCAATTAATTATTCCCCTCCCTTTCCATAATAGTATCTTTAACCATTTTCTAATTACTGTTTTCCACCAGCATTCTCCCATCTTAAACCAACAACCAAAAACCAGCCAAGCAATAACCCTTCTCCTCAACCCCAGCTCCTCTTTGGCTTAGCCCTGTCTTTTCTACCTGTAGCTCACCACGGCCTTTCAGCTCCTAAGAGTCTGCAATGTTGACCCTCACCCACTGCAAATTCTCTCTGCATGGTCACCACTGATGCCCTTCAATTCTTCAGTGTTTGAAGGCCTAACCAAACATCTCCATGAAGCACTCATGTACAGGTTCCTGTGTCATCACATTTCTCATTTCCCTCCAACCTCTTTTTCACCTCTCTTGTTTCTTCCTTAACTGTTTTTTATATATTGGTATTTTTCAAGATTCCAGCTCAGGACCTCTTCACTTTTTCATCCCATACGCTCACCTACAGTAAGATTACCTTCTGCCATAGCATGTAGGGACGGAATCACATTATCTGTCTCCTGCCAAGATCCTCTCATGATCTTCAGACCCATACTAATCTAGTTGAATGCTTCATAGACATGTGCAACTCAGCAAGTCCAAAAATAAACTAATTATTTCCCCCTTACTCCTCCTCCTCCCCATTTTCCATATCCAATTCAGTTCTGTTGACTTTATATCCTAAATACATCTGGAATTCCTTCACTTTTTAACATCCCCAGTGCCACTTATCTAGTTGAAGACTAACATCTAATTACTTTTTAAATGTTTATGTATTTTTATTTATTTGAAAGGCAGAATACACACACACACATATACACACGGGGAGGGGAGGGAGAATCTTCCATCCACTGGTTCATCCCAAAACTCCTCTAACAGTGGGGCCTGGACCCACCGGAACCCAAGAGCCAAGAGCTCCATCCAGGTCTCCTACATGGGTGACAGGGACACAATTCCTGATTCATTACCTGCTGCCTCCCAGGTGCATTAGCAAAAGCTGACTAGAAACAGAGGCAAAATTCAGTCCCACGCACTCCAATATGGAACAAGCAGCATCTTAACCTTCTATACCCCACTGCCCACGCAATATTCATGATTTATAAAAAGTCTTGGAACTGGATCCCATGCCTGCAGTCTCACCCCTTTTAACTCATTTTCTTCCCTTACATTCTGAGCTGCAGCCATCCCCCTAAAACACAATTCAAATCTGTCATTCCACCAATTAGCTCTAATGTTGAAAAAAATTAAAAGTGACTTTTAAATCACTTTTAGATAAAATTAAAAATGGAAAAAAAGATTGACTTTTTAAATAAGTCAAATCACTTCTAAGATTTTAAATGATTTAGGCCCCTGGTAACCTGTCCCACATAATTTCTCACTACCATTTCACATACTCTACTCTCTCTGCCCACTAGACCAAATATTCCCTGCTTCAGCTATCTTCAACAGTTCTCATCTCCTTCAACACTCCTTTAGTTCTTTCAGCAATACTGTCTCGTCTCCATGTCCTTCCACAAATTATTTCCTCTGCACCTCTCCTTTCCTAGGCTCAACAAGTTACACACTTGACCAAAAAAAAAAAAAAAAAAAAAAAAAAATCCTTCTCAACCTTCATGTTCAATTTCTACCTCCTTCCTGCAAGAAAACCTTCCCTATTCCAAATCTAGGCAAAATTCATGAAGTTCTAACACCTGACTCTATAATAACATTTATCTGCCAGGATTACAATGCTGTTGGCATTTCCTTAGTCACAGCGCAGTGAAAGTGCATTAACACACAGGTAATGACTGTTCTTACCTCTGTCAACTTCTTATAAGCTAAATTGAGATATGATTCACATACAGTAAGGCTCAGCAATCTTAAGAATAAAGTTAGATGAGCTGGACCAAACAAGGTATAGAACATTACCATCAAAGCCATCCTACCACCAAAGTTCCCTGTGCCCTCTACAATCGGTGCCCCCAATCCCACCCCACGCAATCACTGTTAGAACTTGTAACACCTGGGACTAGTTTTGCTTGGAATGAAATCTCATAAATACAACTGTACTAATGTAATATTGTGTAATCTCAAACCTCTCACTCAGCATGATATTTTACAATTAATTTGTGTTAATGCACATATCAATAGCTTTTTGACTGAGTAGTATGCCATTAAAGGAATACCATCATCTTTTACCCCAAAACATGTTAAAGATATTAGGATTGTCTCCAGGATTGTGCTATTAGTAGTAAGGCTACTCCAAGCACTAATGTTAGTCTTTTTTTATGGAAATACTTGCATCTGTCATGGGCGCACACTGGAAGCAGAAATACTCAAAGTCTGGGAGCAAGTGTATGTTTTACTATATTTCAAAACTATCAAGGCCGGCATTTGTGGCATAGTGGGTTAGGCCACTGCCTGTAATGCCTGCATCCCAAATGGGTGCCGGTTCGAGTCCTAGCTACTCCACTTCTGATCCAGTTCTCTACTAATGCACTGGGAAGGCAGTGGAAGACGGCCCAAGTATTTGGGCCCCTATACCCATATGGGAGACCAGGAAGAAGCTCCTGGCTTCTAGCTTCAGCCTGGCCCAGCTCTAGTGGCTGTGGCCATTTGGTAGTTAATCTGTGGATGAAAGATCTCTCTCTCTCTGTGTCTCTCCTCTCTCTATAACTCTGCCTTCCAAATAAGTAAATCTTAAAAAAAAAAAAAAAAAAAACTGCCAATGATGGGCATTTGACACATTGCTTAATGTCACTTGGGATACCCACATACCATATTGGAGTGCTTGGGTCTGCAGTACTAACTCTATTCATGATTCCATCTTTCTGCCAATGCACATGCTGGGAGGCAGGAAGTGAAGGCTCAAAAAAAAAGTTCACGCCCACATGAATGATTCAGATTGAATTCCAGGCTCTTGGCTTTGGCCTGCCCTCACCCCAAATGTGGGCATTTGGAGAGTTAATCAGCAGATGGAAGATCCATCTGTTTCATTCCATGTCTCTCTTCCTTTCAAGTAAATAAATTTAACAACAACAACAACAAAAAGCTGCAAACTATTTTCAAAATGGTTAACATAATTTTTTTTAAAGATTTATTTATTTAAAGATCGGAGTCAGCGAACTCAAAATGCTTCCATGGCCTTGGCAACTCATGACAAGAGCCTAGGGTGATTTCTGATGCTTATGGCATCAGAAGAGTGTCAATTTTCTAAGTCAACAACAGGAGTCATGTGCACTTACTCCTCATGTAGGATCTCTGTCCTTAATGTGTTGTACAATGTGAATTAACACTATAACTAGTACTCAAACAGTATTTTACACTTTGTGTTTCGGTGTGGGTGCAAACAGTTGAAATCTTTACTTAATATATACTAAATTGATCTTCTGTGTATAAACATAATTGAAAATGAATCTTGATGGGAATGGAATGGGAGAGAGAGTGGAAGATGGGAGGGTTGCGAGTGGGAGGGAAGTTATGGGGGGCAAAAATCCATTGTAATCCAAAAGCTGTACTTTAGAAATTTATATTTATTAAAGTTAAAAAAAAAAAGAAAAAGAAAATTAACCCATCTTATTTCTTCATGAAGTTATGCTTGTGTTCACCACTCTGCTTCTTATAGTGTTTTGTGTACACCAAGTAGCATTGTTACCTGCATAATTTAAAAATTTGTCCAGACCCACATAATTTTTGGGAAAAAATAGATTGGAACTCAAGAGGAAAATAAATATCCCTAGATTAAAAAAAAAAAAGATTTATTTATTTATTTGAAAGAATTACACAGAGAGAGGATAGGCAGAGTGAGAAGTCCTCCATCCGATGGTTCACTCCCCAGTTGGCCGCAATGGCTGGAGCTGCACTGATCTGAAGCCAGGATACAGGAGTCTTCCGGGTCTCCCACTTGGGTGCATGGGCCCAAGGAGTTGGGCTATCCTCCACTGCATTCCCAGGACACAGCAGGGAGCTGGATCAGAAGTGGAGCAGCTGGGTCTCGAACCGGCGCCCATATGGGATGCCGGCACTTCAGACCAGGGCATCAACCCACTGCACCACGGTGTCGGCCCCTGGTTAACAGAACCTTAATATTCCACATGAGATGAGATTTCTGGATACTCTATGACCTAAAACTTGGTACTGTCAGTGTTTTTCAGTTTAGTGATTCTAGTGAGGCAAGTAATAGCTAATGATGATTTTAATTTACAGTCCTCTGATGCCTAAGGATGCTGAGCACCTTTTCATGCGCTTACTGGTAATTCATACATATGTATCTGTGAACGGCCTGCTGAGCCTTTCACATTTGTTCCAAAGGAACTAATTAGGAAAACACTGAGCCAAGTGTGAGCTTCTGTCCACATGAAACAGGTGATGTCAGAGGACTGCACCTAGCTAAACCACGAGCACACACCTCAGAAACAGAGCAGTAAATAAATTCATGTTAGGCACTTCACTCACACCTGTCAGATATTACAATTTAGTGTCTGATTTCAGATAACCCAGCTTCCATCATTTCACAACTGACAAACTATAGCTCTTCCAATGCCCATCTCAATAAACTTCGATATTTTTCAATATGAAATATCATATTTATTGTAGCATTTATACATTTCTTAACCAGTTGATATAACTGAATCTATGCTATAGTTTTTAATACATTCCTCTTGGCCAAAGCCAAGAGCCTGGAATTCAATCTGAATCATTCATGTGGGCGACAGAGACCCATGGACTTTTTTGTTGTTGTTGTCACTGCAAGTGACTCCTAACCCCTTTCCTTTAATTCCAATATTTCTTTTTGCACATTTTTTATTCACAATTTTTTTATTTACTTATTTATTTGAATGGTAGAGTTACAGAGAGAGACAAAGACACAGCGAGATCTTCCACCCGTTGGTTCATTCCCCAAATGGCTGGAGCTAGGTCCATTCAAAGTCAGGAGCCAGGAGCTTCTTCCGGGTCTCCCACATGGGTGCAGGGGCCCAAACATTTGGGCTATCCTCCACTGCTTTCCCAGGCCATTAGCAGGCAGCTGGATCAGAAGTGGAGCAGCTGGGGCTCAAACTGGTACCCATATGGGATGCCAGCATCGCAGATGTACTTTACCAGCTATGCCACAACACTGGCCCCAGTAACAATAATTCTGAAGAATATATATGTTGGGGCTGGCGCTGTGGCATAGTGCCTGCAGTGTCAGCATCCCATATGGATGCCGGTTCAAGACCTGGCTGCTCTACTTACAATCCAGCTCTCTGCTATGACCTAGGAAAGCAGTAAAAGATGACATAAGTGCTTGGGTTCCTGCACCCGCATAGGTGACCTGGAAAAAGCTCCTGGCTCCTGGCTTCGGATTGGCCCAGCTCCAGCTGTTGTGGCCATTTGGGGAGTGAACCGGTGGATGGAAGATTTCCCTCTCTCTCTCTCTGCCTCTCTATAAGTCTGCCTTTCAAATAAATAAATAAATCTTTAAAAAAGAAAATATATATGTTGTAATAGAGCAGAACTGTTGACAGAAGCAAAGGAGCACCATTCCATGTCTTTTTTTCCCTATCTTCAGGTGAAATAAACAATAAGCCATCATTAAGCAGTAGCCTTTGTCACACCAAGGAAGTTCCCCTCCATTTCCAAGCCTGCTGACAGTCTTGATAACAAATAGGCACTGAATTCTGACAATGGTTTTTCCTGTGTCTTTGATTTTTCTACTTTCCCACATTAATGCAGTGAAGTACACTGATTGTTATTCAAGTGTTGACCCAATCTAGTACTCCTACAGCAAATTCAGCTGAGTCACGGTGTGCCCTGTCCTTTTTCATATTAAGCGGTTGGATTCAATCTGCTAGTATTTTGTCAATGGCTTTTGTATCTGTGATCATGAGGGATCTAAGATTACAGTTTCCTTCTAAAGCATTTAGTAGGTTTTAGGATTGTAGTTATCTCAGCCTCTAAAAACCAGTTCCAAGTTCCAACAAGGAAGTGTTCCCTGCCCCGCCCCCACCCCTCTTTTCTGAAAAAACTGCATAAAGATAAATATTAGTTATTCCTTAAATATTTTTGTACAATTCTCCATGAAACTGTATGTAAGGAGCTTTACTCTGTGAGGTTTTTAAAATTACAAATCTAATTTCTTTTTTTTTTTTTACCAGACAGAGTGGACATTGAGAGAGAGACAGAGAGAAAGGTCTTCCTTTGCCGTTGGTTCACCCTCCAATGGCCGCCGTGGCTGGTGCGCTGCGGCTGGCGCACTACGCCCATCCGAAGGCAGGAGCCAGGTGCTTCTCCTGGTCTCCCATGGGGTACAGGGCCCAAGCACCTGGGCCATCCTCCACTGCACTCCCGGGCCATAGCAGAGAGCTGGCCTGGAAGAGGGGCAACCAGGACAGAATCCGGCGCCCCAACCGGGACTAGAACCCGGTGTGCCGGCACCGCAAGGCAGAGGATTAGCCTAGTGAGCCGCGGTGCCGGCCACAAATCTAATTTCTTTATAGAAAGAGGCTGTTCATTTCTGTTATTTCTTGTGTCAGTTTTGGTAAAGTATATTTTCACTGAATCTGTGTCAAATTTGTTACCAAAACCTTGCAATTAAAGTTATTCATAATATAAGGGGACTTCATAAAGTTCATGGAAAAGTTTGTGGAAGATAAAATTATGAGATAAAAAATAAAAACATAATCTTTAGTTCTTAATATAAGCCCCATCAAGGTCAACACAATTTTATAAGTGGTAATACCAGCCTTTTACATCCATTTCTATAGAATATTGAGAACATTTTGGGAATTTAACCTTGGCAATGCAGTCTTTTTAACATGATAACTACCCAAAAAAAGAGCATGCCCTTTAAGTAAGATTGAAAAACAGCAGGAAGAAGGAGCCTAGTCAGGACTATTAGGCAAATGAGTAATGATTTCTCATCAAAATTTCTGCAAAATTATTGAGTAAGAGGTATAAGCAGGAATATTGTTACTGTGGAGAAGGACTTTCTGATCAAACTGTCCTGGGTACTTCTCTGCTAAAGCTTTGGCTCATTTTTTCAAAACTCTCTCTTAATAAGCAGAAAGTCAACAAGCAAAATGCCCTGACCAGCCCCAGAAGTCTGCTGCTATGATCTTTCTCCTGTTTTGCTTTTGCTTTCCCTGGACCACTTCCCCCTGTGGGTAGTCACTGCTTTGACAGTGTTTTGCCTTTCTGGAACATTCTGGTAAAGGGATATTTATCTGTTACAATTCTTCCAAGGAACACTTCAGGATCTTGATTGCATGTGCTCCAAATTTCCACAGAAAGCTCTGCTCTGATCTGCAGCTGATACAGACCCAACAGTTCCGATGCCCATACAGCAGAAAGTTTGCTCCACTTTCATTTTTCAGTCAGAACTGTGTAAGCTGAACCAATGGACATGTCTATAGTTTTAGCTATTTATTTCTGCTGTCGATCACTACATTTCGGCATGAATAGGGTTAATTTCAGCTTGACAAACTAATATGGATGTCTGTCACTACAAACTTCATCTTTGATGCTCTCTTATCCCTTCCTAAAGCAAATTATCCACTTGTAAACATTTCTTTGGGTCTTGTCCCAATAATGTTTTTTTGCAAAACATCAACAATTTCACCAATCTTCCACCAAAGCTTCATCATCAATTGGATATTTGTTCTTGCTTCAGTTCTTTTGCAGAAGGTATGTTACTCTGACAGGGGCTCCTTTCAATTAATATATTATTTGTCTTAAGTGCCTCAAACTAGATCCTGTTCAGACACACTGTAACAAGTTAGTACAAGTGCCAAAACAAAAAAAATACATGTATAGGTTTTTCATAACACAGACTTTTCCATTAATGTTGAAACCCCTTCATATTTCCTACTACTCTTTATATAGCTGTGGTATTAACAGTACTATTGTATCTTTCTGTCCTGATTTCAGTAAATTGTGTTTTTCTATGATAGGAAATAAAAGAGTGTAATTCCCTCTAAATACTGGTTTAGGTGAATCCTTAAAAACTTTAATATGCAGTGTTTTTATTATTTTTTACTTAGCAATATTTTTAGGTTTCCTCATGATAGCTTCTGATCTAAGAATAACTGAGGTCTCCAGAATTATCTACCCTTTGGATAATTATGGTCATATAATTTTATTTACACAATAAACTATGAGTGCCTCCTTATAATTATGTGAGAGTACTTTTAAAAGCTCACCCAAAAAAAAAAAAAAAAAAAGAAAAAGGAATTACAAGAGAATGTGGGGCCGGCACTGTGGCATAGAAGGTAATGCCACCAACTGAGTCCCGGAATCCCATATCGGTGCCAGTTTGTGTCCTGGCTGATCCTCTTCCAATTCAGCTCTCTGCTTATGGCCTGGGAAATCAGTGGAAGACGGCCCAAGTGCTTGGGCCCCTGTACCCATGTGGGAGGACCAGAAGACGCTCCTGGCTCCTGGCTTTGGATCGGCTCAGCTTTGGCCATTGTGGCCATCTGGGGAGTAACCAGCAGGTAGAAGACCTCTCTTCTCTCTCTCTCTCTGCCTCTGTCTCTCTGCAACTCTGCCTTTCAAATAAAATAAATAAATCTTTAAAAAAAAAAAAAAAGAAGAGAATGTAAGAGTAGGCATATGACGCTGCTTGGGATACCTGTATCCCACACAGGAGTGCCTAGGTTTGAATTCCAGTGTCTCTCCTGATTCCAGGTTCCTGCTAGTGCTGCACCTATTAGGCAGCAGGTGATGAGCTCCATAGCTGAGTGCCTTCCAACCACATGGGAGACCTGGATTAAGTTCCCAACTCCTGGTTCAACCTAGCCCAACCCCAGCCACTGTGGGCATTTGGAAAATGACCCAGTGGGTGGTAGACTTCTCTGTCTCTATGTGCCTTTAAAATGAATAAAATTTTTAAAATATGCATTTTTATGAACTTTTTGAAAATCCGTCATATTTTTCTAAATAGTTTTTCTCCTTTCAAGAAATTAAAAGAGCTTTTTAAAAAATATTTATTTATTTGAAAGTCAAAGTTAGAGAGACAGAAAGAGAGAGAGAGAGAGAGAGAGACCTTCTATCCACTGGTCCACTACCCAGATGGCCACCATGGCCAAGAGTGAGCTAGGCCGATACCAGAGACCAAGAGCTTTATCTGGGTCTCCAACATGGGTGTCAAGAGCCCAAGCACTTGGGTCATCTGCTGCTGCTTTTCCCAAGCCAACAGCAGGGAACTGGATCAGAAGTGGAGCAGCCAGGACTCGAACCAGCACCTATTTTGGATGCCAGCATCTCAGGCAGTAGGTTTACCCACTAGGCCAGAATGCCAGTGGGAAAGAGTTGATCTTCTATGTTTGCCATATATGTACCATTTCTGATGCTCTTCATTTCTGCTTCTTGTTTTTAATAGTGTTTTAAGATGCCACTTCATTATCTCTATACCTTTGTTACTACTCAAAAATTTTTACTTATTTATTTTTTGAAAGGCAGAGTCAGGCCAAGGCCAGAAGCTTGGAACTCAACCTAAGTCTCCCCATGTGGATGGCAGAGATCCCATTACTTCACATGCCATCACCCGCTGCCTCCTATGGTCTGCATTAGCAGGAGGCTACAAACAAGAGCAAGAGCTGGGGCCGGTGCTGTAGTGCAGTGGGTTAAAGCCCTGGCCTGAAGTGCCGGCATCCCTTATGGGCGAGGGTTCTAGTCCCGGCTGCTCTACTTCCAATCCAGCTATCTGCTGTGGCCTGGGAAAGCAGGAGAAGGTGACCCAATTCCTTGGGCCCCTGCACCCGCACGGGAGACCTGGAGGAAGCTCCTGACTCCTGGCTTTGAATCGGCACACCTCTGGCCGTTGCAGCCATCTGGGGAGTACCTGCAGATGGAAGACCTCTCTTTCTGTCTCTACCTCTCTCTGTAACTCTGTTTTTCAAATTAAAAAAAAAAAAAAAAAAAAAAAAAGAGCAAGAGCTGGTGGGGCCGGCACTGTGGTGCAGTAGGTTAATCCTCCACCTGCAGCACCAGCATCCCATATGGGTGCCGGCTCCTGTTCCATGTTCCAGCTGCTCCTCTTCCAATCCAGCTCTCTGCTATGGCCTGGGAAAGCAGTAGAGGACGGCCCAAGTACTTGGGCCCCTGCATCCACATGTGAGATCTGGAGGAAGCTCCTGGCTACGGATCAGCCTAGCTCTGGCCATTGCGGCCATTTGGGGAGTGAATCAGCAAATGAAAAACCTCTCTGTTTCTTCCTCTCACTGTCTGTACCTCTACCTCTCAAATAAATAATAAATAAAATCTAAAAAAAAAAAAAAAAAAAAAAAAAAAGAGCTAGAGCCAAGACTTAAACCCAAGCACTCCAATATGATACAGGCAACCCAAGCGGTATCTCAATCACTACACGAAATTCAATGAGAATCTAGTCATCAATCACATCACCACTCCTTTTTATGTTATTTTTCTGGCTGCTTTCAAAATTTCCTCTTACAATTCATTTTCAGCAGTTTGTTTTTAATGGATCCACAGCACCTTGTCTAACATTTATTTCCTCCTAGGCCTGGCAGAGTATCACCTAGGCATCTGTAACACAGCCCTCAGCCAAGTAACCTTTGAGAACAAGCCCACCCCCACTCTGCCCCCAACATACACATACTTTGGCTTCCTGTTACTTCGACACTCTGCCTAGCAAGTTTCAGCAACATGTCAGCAGTCTAGAACTCCATTCTCTCCATCCTCACCCTGTCCTGCTCCCCATGCCACTGCCAAGTAACTGTCCCAAAGCACAGAGATGTGCTAAACATGGGGCTCACCTTATTTTCTCCCTTTCTCCTAACATCCTGTGCTGGAAACAAGGGGGTTTCAGAAAAGGGTTGTAGAAAATGTGCATTATGTCTTAATCCCATCTTCCATGAAATTTCTGAAACATCCTCATGTATTCTGCCCTATTTTATAGCTATTTGTATCTGCAGGAAAAAAATTGAATACTGGGTGCTCTATTCTAGCCAAAAGGTCAATAAATATTTGATGAATAAATCAATAACTAAAGAACTTATTTCATCAAGTTCTAAGAATATATGAGCCTCCATGATCTCTACTTCCTATGCTTTCTACTTTTCTATAATCTCTTGCCACTTGAATGTGGGCCAAATATTGCTTCTAATCAAAAGAACACAGCAATGGTCATGGGATGTTCACTGGTAAGTAAGTCATGTTATGTAAGGTTCTGTCTCGACAGCTAGCAGACTAGCTCTAGACTCTTGACCTGAAGTAGGCTAAATTGGGAAAGGCCACGTGGCAAGAACTGCAAGCACTCTTTAGGTGCAGAATACCTCTGACAGCCAACAAGACAACAGGGCCCTCAATCCCACCACTACAATGAAATGAATCTGCCAGCAACACCATTGAGCACGCAAACGGTTCTTCCTCAGTCAAGCTTCTGGATAAAAATGCAGCCAAGCAAACACCTTCACTGCACACTTTGAAATCCTAAGCAAAGGATCCAGGTGAATCTAAATCTAGAAACTGTGAAAGAAGAAATCTAAATTGTTGAAGTTGTTACATTAGTGGTACTTCATTCACAGAAATAGCCGATATCAAACAGCTACCAATATTTATAGCCGAGAAGGGAACTCAGGGGCCGGTGCTATGGCACAGTGGGTAGAGCCGCCGCCTGCAGTGCCAGCATCCCATATGGGCGCCAGTTTGAGTCCCAGCTGCTCCACTTCCGATCCAGCTCTCTGCTATGGTCTGGGAAAGCAATAGAAGATGGCCCAAATGCTTGCGGCCCTGCATCCATATGGGAGACCTGCAGGAGGCTCCTAGCTTCGGATGGGCGTAACTCTGGCCATTATGGCCAACTGGGGAGTGAACCAACGGATGGAAGATCTCTCTCTCTCTCTCTGCCTCTCCTCTCTGTGTAACTTTGACTTTCAAAAAAATAAATAAATCTTCTAAAAAAGGGGGGGGGGGGCAAACCCAGTGGTAGAAGTAAGGGAAATTCATGAAGCAGAGGCTATAGCAAGGAAAGCTATTTCAGACCTCTATCATCAACACTAATTGAAGCAGCAGAAATAGGGCAAATTTTACTTGCAAGAAAATTCAACAGCGGTTCAATTTCTTGCAAGGCCAAGAACCAAACATTGTAATTAGCCTAACAAGAGGACTCTGTCCATCAGAAAAGAGGCTTGGCAGTCATACAAGCAATACACAAAGAAGAGACAGGTCCAATGACAGTGTCCTTTCCAGCAGACTAGGAAATACAGAGTGCCTTGGTCCAAAAACCTAACTTGTCTTGTCCCTGGCGATCAGCAGAATTTGGCACATAAGTACTTATCTTAATGCTGATCATCATTTTGCTAACAAATATGAGTTGTTACCCCTAATAACTGCTGTCAAAATTTTAAATTAAGATGTCTGTTCTTATCAAAACCAAATTAGCATCATGTTACCAGGAGCAAAAAGAAGAGAAACACGACAGCATGACTGGATTTGTTTACTCTATTCAATAAGTTTTATTTAGGTTACACAACAGAGCTGAAGCTTTAAAAGAGCCCACTGCCTTCATCTGACTTCACAAAGTTTCTAAATCATATTGCTCTTTTTTTAAAAATTCCACACACAATGAGCAATTTTGTGATTATAATTAAGCTTTGCAAACAGCATATGTATAGAATTAATGGGGAGAAGGAAAACAAGAAAACAGAAACAGAGGGTAGGAAATAAAGCGAGAGTGGCAACATGTTAACAATCGGCAAATCCAGGTGAGCATACATCAATCAGCTGCGACCGGCCCACTCTCAACTCTTCCAAAGTAAGTTTGAATATTTGAGATAGAAATGAGATTTTTTTAAAGTAAGCTAATCAAGTTTAAGTCTCGAAAATGCTCTCAAATCCCGTAAGGAAAGCCTGAAGTAGACATCACTTCCATTTCTGTTTTGGAAAATAAACATGGCAAAGTAAATATCCAAATCTATGAATTTTAAAGCAGTTAACATTTTACTATCATTTCTCTCCAAGAATACAAAATGCAAAAATTCCCATTAAAACATTTGTTGGTTCTACATATGGTTATTATTGACTTTTAAAGCTTTGTTTTCCCTAAACTCTTGTTATACAACATGTGGCCTGAAGGACCAACAGCCTCACATCACCTGTGAACCTAGAAACACAACACCCCTAAGCCAGGCTGAAACCTACACCCAGAAACTGCATTTCAGCAAGATAAGCACGTAATTCTAAAGAAAACACTCTGAAATGTGAGAAGCACTACTGTAAATACTAACATACATTTACCATAGACATGAAGAACCTATTCAAACCACTGGAGTCAATGTCAATTAAAAATCAGAGAAAAATGTCTACTTGAAAACTTCTTCACAAGCATTGTTTTCAAGAATTGAATCTGAACTCCAAATGATCAAAATCAAGGAAGTTCTCTTGAAGGCTTTAGTGCTGCACAAAATTTAATTTAAAAAAACTTTGAAAACAACTATAAAACAAAGTCTAAGAAGCCTGGTTAAAGCACAAACATCATGTGGCATCCTCAATACAATACTGTAAAAGATAAAATTCATACCAGAACATCAACTGATAGAACTATTGCTTGATAAATGCAATTTGTTGAGTAAACTGTTTTTTTGGGGTGACACTGATACACACACACACACACACATTTCTTCACTAAAAGTATTGCTTTTCTGCAAACTGACATTTATTCAGTTTCAATATAATCAATCAAAACCCAGAAGATAGCACAATAAGGCAGGCCTAGACTAAGCATTGCAAGCTATTGATTTTTTTTAATTTTTATTTTTGATAGGCAGAGTGAACAGTGAGAGAGAGAGACAGAGAGAAAGGTCTTCCTTTTCCATTGGTTCACCCCCCAAAGGCTGCTGTGGCCAGCGCACCGCGCTGATCCGATGGCAGGTGCTTCTCCTGGTCTCCCATGGGGTACAGGGCCCAAGCACTTGGGCCATCCTTCACTGCACTCCCGGGCCACAGCAGAGAGCTGGACTGGAAGAGGAGCAACCGGGACAGAATCTGGTGCCCCGACTGGGACTAGAAGAACTCAGAGTGCCGGCGCCGCAGGCGGAGGATTAGCCTATTGAGCTATGGCAGCGCCGGCCAAGCTATTGATTTTATACCTGAAGCAACCTTTCATATAAGCTGGGTCCAGACACAACCCTAAATCTAAATAAAAGGAACTTAGTACAGTATATAGAAAAAAGTCTCATCAACAATTGTCTTCCAACACAGGCAAGGATCAGAAAGACTAAGAGAAAACTTAAAATGTCTTTTGTAATGTCATGATTAATGACAGATTCTTACAGCTGATTTTTCTAATAATCTTTCTACTGGAAAGAAAAAGTTATGATCTATTAGGGACTCCAAAGAGCTTGTTTTTATGTGGTTTATACTATTGATATTTACTTTATTAGATATGAGGACTCATATATTTAAAAAAACCTCATTTCAATGAAAAAAACTGTATTTTCTGGAACAATAAGTTTCTTTAAAAAAAAAAAAGTAGGGAACAACTGGCATTATTTTACATTTTTGCAATCTCTTTAACATCTTAATAGAAGATAGATGGATTATCTGATTTGCATCTCTGTTCAGTATTTTGCGATATATTGTTTTTACTAAAATATATAATAAAGCTAAGCTCATCACGATATATACTCAGAGTTGGAAAAAGGTATATTTTAAGAGCCTTTTCACACTTATGGGTATTCTCTGTAGATCTTCAAAAGTCAGTAACATTTCACTTAATGAAAATTTTTTTTGAATCAGCTATTAAGACAACCAATCTGATCAGAGAGTTCTTTAAAAATAAAAACTGCCAAGATCACACTGGTATGTGTTTTCCAAAATTTCAGTTCTCACTTAAAACTTCAAATTTTATCATTGGCAATAAATGTTATCATTTTCCTTGCAGTAAGAGTTCACTCATTCATTTTCAAGAAAACAAAGGATACACACCCAAGTCTGAACAAGCAAAGCTTGTCTGTCAGTCATTCAAGTAAAACAATGGCGTTCTAAGGAAAAAGTGGCTAGTTCAGCTAGCAACTAAACAAAGGCACATATGCTTTTCCTCAAGACAACCACACTTGGCATGCCACAGAAGGTCTTTAGATGTATTTCCCATTTCATCCCAATGTATTAAAATGACATGCATCTAAGAATAAGATCAATAACTTGTACTGTTGCACTGAGAACAGTCTTAAGTAACCTCACATTCTTTATATTGTAGATGTATAGTTGTACAGACTGCAGTGACCACCAGCATTGTCTGGAGCACTGTCTTGCTTTGTGCTAGGTGCCAACAGTTTTAACCATCATTGTTTTTGCATATCAATGCAAAATTTAACACAGTGGGTAGGGCAAGTAACATCTCAGTAATATATGGAGCAGATTTGACCTGACAGCCACCTTAAAAGGGTTTCTTGGTACACAGATCACTGTGAGACCCTCTGCTTGTTATCAAGCCTATCACTACTACAATCCATTGACTCATGTAATCAATAACTACAGACAGCTTTTTACATAGCATCAGCTAGGTAGTATGAAGTGTCTTGAGTATCTGAATGTCTTTGTGTCATCCACTTACTTATCCCAAGCTCCTATAACAGTGCCTAGTTGGCATACAGCAGGATCAATAACTGTTGAATGGATGAATGGATGGATGGATAGCTATGATAAATTCGAACCCAAATTTTAGTCTTTTACAGTATTTCACACGCAAAAAATAAACAAGTTATCTATCTACTGGAATTATTTTATTGCTTTTTGAAGTTAAGATAAAAGACTTGTTAAGCAATATGGGACCTCTATTCTCAATTTGTTTGAAGTGGTTTTATCTTCAAACCACACTGAAGTTAAATTGTTGTACATACAGACAGTCCATGCTGTGCATGTATTAGAGTAACTGAAATTCATGCACATCGAAACCATGTGGTCAATCTATATGGTCTGCAGTTACCCAAGATCTTCAATAACATAATACTGTGGGGCGCCGGATTCTGTCCCGGTTGCCCCTCTTCCAGGCCAGCTCTCTGCTATGGCCAGGGAGTGCAGTGGAGGATGGCCCAGGTGCTTGGGCCCTGCACCCCATGGGAGACCAGGAAAAGCACCTGGCTCCTGGCTCCTGCCAGGATCAGCGCGGTGCGCCGGCTGCAGCGGCGGCCATTGGAGGGTGAACCAACGGCAAAGGAAGACCTTTCTCTCTGTCTCTCTCTCACTATCCACTCTGCCTGTCAAAAAAAAAAAAAAAAAAAAAAAAAAAAAAAAAAACATAATACTGTACAAGAAACATTAGTACTACTGTATAGAGAAACAAGCACTCACGACATACAAGCTCATTTTCAGTAAAACTAGATGAAAAAAGCATCAGGAAAACCACTTGAGAAGCTTTCAGGTAGTGTCACTGAAGACATACCTATTATAAGAAAGCAAACTAGAAGCCGAAATGTTTTTTTTTTTTTTTTTTTTTTTTTGGACAGGCAGAGTGGACAGTGAGAGAGAGAGAGATGGAGAGAAAGGTCTTCCTTTCTTCCCTTGGTTCACCCCCCAATGGCCGCTACGGCTGGCGTGCTGCGGCCGGTGCACTGCGTTGATCTGAAGCCAGGAGCCAGGTGCTTCTCTGGTCTCCCATGGGGTGCAGGGCCCAAGCACCTGGGCCATCCTCCACTGCACTCCCGGGCCACAGCAGAGAGCTGGCCTGGAAGAGGAGCAACCGGGACAGAATCCAGCGCCCCAACTGGGACTAGAACCCGGGGTGCCGGCGCTGCAGATGGAGGATTAGCCAAGTGAGCCGCACCGTCGGTCTGAAATGCTTTTTTTAAACTCTACATGTCTCCATCCCACTACCTACTGTAACATGAGAATCCCTGCCAGTGATCAACCAGCAGAAGTGCTTTCCAGTTGTCAATGGTATTTGTGAATCGGGGCTTGGTGAACGGAGCAGAAACAAGGTGGCTGGGGGAAACAGGAACCAGCACATTATAATACACAGAGACAAAATTAGGCTGCATGGATTTTTTTTTTTTTTTTTTTTTTGACAGAGTTAAGACTATGAGAAAGAGAAAGGTCTTCCTTCCGTTAGTTCATCCCCTAAATGGCCGCTATGGCCAGCACTGTGCCGATCTGAAGCCTGGAGCCAGGTGCTTCCTCCTGGTGTCCCATGTGGGTGCAGAGGCCTAAGCATTTGGGTCATCCTCCGCTGCCTTCCTGGGCCACAGCAAAGAGCTGGACTGGAACAGGAGCACCTGGGATTAGAACCTGGAGCCCATATGGGATGCAGGCACTGCAGGCGGAGGATTAACCAAGTGAGCCACAGCGCCGGCCCCCAGGTGCCCAGATTTTAGCCTATTCTTAAAAAATACAAGCACGAACACTTCTCAAAACAGGCATCTTATCTTTGGACTTCTGTTTCATCCTTCCTAATTTGATCAAAACAGCTTTAAGAATTAATAGTGTTGGCTGGCGCCACAACTCACTAGGCTAATCCTCCGCCTGCGGCGCTGGCACCCCAGGTTCTAGTCCCGGTTGGGGCGCCAGATTCTGTCCCGGTCACTCCTCTTCCAGTCCAGCTCTCTGCTGTGGCCCAGGAGGGCAGTGGAGGATGGTCCAAGTACTTGGGCCCTGCACCCGCATGGGAGACCAGGAGGAAGCACCTGGCTCCTGGCTTAGGATCAGCGAGGTGCGCTGGCCGCAGCACGCCAGCCGCAGCGGCCATTGGGGGTGAACCAACAGAAAAGGAAGACCTTTCTCTCTGTCTCTCTCTCTCACTGTCCACTCTGTCAAAAAAAAAAAAAAAAAAAAAAAAGGAATTAATAGTGTTACGTTCTCCTGCTTTTTACCACCATGCCCATATCAACACCCAGGATATCTGACTTTTAAAAATGGATATAATTTTTAAAACTCTTAAAAATTTTAAACAGTCTCTTCAACTCTACTAAAGAAAAAGGCACTTAAGACACTAGAAGTTAAAGTGGTTTTCCAAAGAATTAGGACAAAATTTAAAAATATTTCACAGATGAACTCTAATGGAAGCTTATAAACAAGAAAATGGCATTGAAAAAGAGATAAATAACTTCATTTTTAAAAAAACAAATTCTACAATAAATGCAGTACCACTACAAGTAGGACAAATGTGAAATGCTATTTAAATTATACCTTAAAATGGACTGTGATGTTCCAAGGAAGAGCTGAACTTGATGCAAGAAGATCAAATAGCAAACCAATTGGATAATGCCTAAAAATAAAAAAGTATATTTTAAGAGAAAAAAAATATGGAAAATTGCTACTACAACTTCAAAATAAATTGCCAGCAAACATTCTAACACTAAATATCAGTAGCTTTAACCACAGATCAAAAGAAGGTAACAAATGTTATAAGCCAGGGCCTTTGTGAAATCCTGTGCAAGTATTAGGTGGCTTTCTTCTAACCACTTCATTCCCCCACAGAATCATCCATATTCACAGTGGGACTCAAAGGCACAATATGACAAGACATTGTTGTTTCTCTGTGTTGCAGTGTCTAATTATCACCCCAGTTTTAAAATGACAGTTGTTTATCTAGAAGTTTACTTAAATTTATTTTTTTTGAATCAGAGTACTTTTTTTAAACTTTTATTTAATAAATATAAATTTCCAAAGTACAGCTTTTGGATTACAGTGCCCCCCCCATAACTTCCCTCCCACCCACAACCCTCCCATCTCCCACTCCCTCTCCCTCTCCCATTCCATTACATCAAGATTCATTTTCAATTATCTTTATATACAGAAGATCAATTTAGTATATATTAAGTAAAGATTTCAACCGTTTATACCCACACAGAAACACAAAATGTAAAGTACTATTTGAGTACTAGTTACAGCATTAATTTACATTGTACAACACATTAAGAACAGAGATCCTACATGGGAAGTAAGTGCACAGTGACTCCTGTTGTTGACTTAACAATTGACACTCTTGTTTATGGCGTCAGTAATCACCCTAGGCTCGTCATGAGTTGCCAAGGCTATGGAAGCCTTTTGAGTTCTCCGACTCTTATCTTGTTTAGACAAGGTCATAGTCAAAGTGGAAGTTCTCTCCTCCCTTCAGAGAAAGGCACCTCCTTTGATGGCCCATTCTTTCCACTGGGATCTCACTCACAGAGATCTTTCATTTAGGCTCGCCTCTTTTTTTTTTTTTTTTTTTTTTTTTTGCCAGAGTGTCTTGGCTTTCCATGCCTAAAGTACTCTAATGGGCTCTTCAGCCAGATCCAAATGCCTTAAGGGCTGATTCTGAGGCCAGTGTGCTGTTTAGGACATCTGCCATTCTATGAGTCTGCTGCGTATCCAGCTTCCCATGTTGGATTGTTCTCTCCTTTTAAATTTATTTTTTATTTTAAATCAACCTAAAAGTTTAGAAAATTTTAAGAATCAAAATGAGCACCTAAAAACCATGCAATTCACATGTTCTATGTTAATACTAATAATATTATACAGTATAAATTTCTAGCCTTTTGTCTATACATATATATGTAAATATAGATTAGGAACATCCTTTACAACTATCCTTCAACCTGCTTTTCAGCACACAAATTATAACATCAATACTTCCAAGTTACTGAGTATTATTTTGAAACCTGATTCTTTTTTTTTTTTTTAAAGATTTATTTGAAAGTCAGAGTTAGAGAAAGGAGGGGAAATAATAATCTTCTATTAGCTGGTTTACTCTCCAAATGGCTGCAACAGCCAGAGCTGAGCCAGGTGCCAGGAACTTCATCTGGGTCTTCCACATGGGTGGCAGGGGTTCAATCACTTGGGACAAGTTCCATTGCTTTTCCCACGCCAGTAGCAGGGAGCTGATTCGAAGTAGAACAGCCAGGACACAAACCAGCATCCATAAGGGATGCCTGTGTCACAGGTGGCAATTTCACCAACTATGCACAATGCTGGCATGCTTCATATTATTTTTAAGAAATAAATTTTGTCTTCTTAAACAAGAGAACATTTCTTAAATAACCATTACTCACACTGAAACAAGTTACTTCGCAATAAAAATCAATGATACAAATCTTGCAGAAATCAATGGGCCAACCTTATTTTTTTAAGTTATCCTTCTAAAAGATCCAAAGTGAGGCAGCCTAATTAGTGAATTAGAATTAGATAGTGTTCCCAATAAAGGCAAAAAGAAGCATATATGACATTATATAAAATCTGCTTTTTATCTATGTTATCTACTATTAACTTAGTTCTAGATTTAAGAGCTGTAAGATTTGAAAATATTTCCAACTGCAATCATAGTGAGTAATCCTGACCAAGATGCAAACATAAAAGTTTCTTCAAAAGGCTTTTGGAGATATGGAATTAAATATTAATATTAAATAAATTAAATATTTTTATATTAAATTAAAATTTGAAGTTACCCAGCTGATGGAAGACCTTTCTCTCTCTCTCTCTCTCTCTCTCTCCATCTCTGTTTGTCCCTCCCTCTCTACCTCATCTCCCTCTCTGTAATTCAGCCTTTCAAATAAATAAACCTTCAAAAAACTTACAGAAATATACAAACAATAAATGTCTAAGGACAAAAGGAACATAGGGTATTCTCATTAATTTTGTCATTTAACAGAAGGACTTTTTATCACATGCTCTGTTATGGTAAGAACCTGTACCATTCCATTTTCTTAAAATGATATGTACAGGGCCGGCATAGTGGCACAACAGGTTAAGCTGTTGCCTGCAGCTCCGGCATCACATATGGGTGCCAGTTATGAGACCTGGCTACTCCACTTCAGATTCAGCTCCCTGCTAATGGCTTGATAAAGCAGTGGAAATGACCCAAATGCTTGGGCCCCTGCACCCACATAGGAAACCTGGAAGAAGCTCCTGGCTCCTAGCTTTGGCCTGGCATAGCCCCAGCTGTTTCAGCCATTTATGGAGTGAACCAGCAGATGGAAAATTTCTCTATATGTCTTTTCCTCTCTCTCTAACTATGCCTTCAAGTAGATAAAAATGTAAAAATGAAAATAAAAGGATATGTGACAGTATTCTTTCATTTATTATGTCATTTATACACAATTTACTTGACAGCAGGTAATGCCAAATGCAGATTTGCATACAAAATTGATCAAAAGGAATCAGATAATGTAGAAATGAGGAAAAAATATTAGACTGATCATTCTAACTAGTGTCTGGTAACATAAAAAGAAAGTACAAAAAAAATGAGCTGACAAATGTTTTATAAATTTCTTCAAGTACTGCTATCAAGTATAGGAAGAGCCAGAAGAAATGATAAGCTAGAACCTCTTTGAGGCCCATCTGAATGTAAAAACTGATGAGCAGTCAGCTGCATGCAGAGAATCCTGCCCATTTCAGAAACCTTCAAACTGTATGTTAACGATCATTAGAATTCTTATTAAAATTGTCTTTGACTATGACCTTGTCTAAACAAGATAAGAGTCGGAGAACTCAAAAGGCTTCCATAGCCTTGGAAACTCATGACTGGAGCATAGGGAGATTACTGATGCCATAAACAGGAGTGTCAATCTGTAAAGTCAACAACAAGAGTCACTGTGCACTTACTCCTCATGTAGGATCTCTGTCCTTAATGTGCTGTACATTGAGATTTAATGCTATAACGAGTACTCAAACAGTATATTTCACTTTGTGTTTCTATGGGGGTGCAAACTGTTGAAATCTTTACTTAATGTATACTAAACTGATCTTCTGTAAAAAAAAAAAAAAAGAAATTATCAATTCCCAACTTGACTCTCACTGGGATTAAACATGACAATAGGTCTGATCTGATTTCATCATCATTTAAAAAATCATCTATTATTTTTCACTTTATGTTTCTGTGTGGGAGCAAACTGTTGAAATCTTTACTTAATGTATGCTAAACTGATCTTCTGTTTATAAAGAGAATCGAAAATGATGCTTGATGTGAATGGAAGGGGAGAGGGAGTGGGAAAGGGGAGGGTTGCGGGTGGGAGGGAAGTTATGGGGGGGAAGCCATTGTAATCCATAAGCTGTACTTTGGAAATTTATATTCATTAAATAAAAGTTAAAAAAAAAGAATTCTTATTAAAATTGTAACACATTACTACTTTATTCTAACTTTTTAAAATTACATACAAAATTACTTTAAAAATGTATTTTTTATAAAAGTTCATTGATCCTTATGTTAAATGATGATGACCCTTTTTCCTTGTATTCCATGAATTCTGACACCTAAAATTATATTTAAATTTAAATAGGAGGTGAGCTTTGTGGTGGAGCAGGTTAGGTTACACTGCCTGCTACACTGGCATCCCACATGGGCTACTGTTCGTACCCCAGATGCTCTGCTTCTGATCCAGCTCCCTGCTAATGGACGACAAAAGCAAAAGATGGCCCAAGTGTTGGGGCTACCCATGTGTAAGACCTGGAGAAGCTCCTGGCTTTGGCCTGGCCTAGCCCTGGTTTCTCTCGCTTGCTGTCTGTGTGTGTCTCTCTCTCTGTAACTCTGACGTTCAAATAAATAAATAAATCTTTTTAAAAAAATTTCATACATGGTGCTGTGGTGTATTAGGTTAAGCTTCCGCCTGCCGCACTGGCATCCCATATGGGTGCAGGTTTTAGTTCCGGGTGCTCCACTTCTAATCTATCTCCCTGATAATGTGCCTGGGAAAGCAGCGGAATATGACCCAAATGCCTGGGCCTCTACACCCACGTGGGAGACCCAGATGAAGCTCGAAGCTCCTGGTTCCTGGCTTTGGATTGGCCCAGTTCCAGCCGTTGTAGCCATTTGGGGAGTGAATCAGCAGATGGAAGACCTCTCTCTCTCTTTCCCTCCGTAACTCTGTCTCAAATGAAAATAAATAAACCTTTAAAAAAATTTTAATGCATATAAAGTACTAACATAAACATCCTAAATTCTCATAATGTAGTGGTTAATAATTATGATGTAATAATATTGAAAAAATAAAATTGAAACAGGAAAGCTTAGGAGTAACATTATATCTATTATAAAACTCTACAATTCTTATGTGATTCAATGCAGATGTTTATGTCAGAATGATTTGATGAGATTATTCCCAACAAAGGTCCTATCTGAATTAACTGGTTCCCAGATTTCCGAATTCTGATTGACCTACTACCATTCAAGAAAATCTATATAAAAAACACGACTGACAAAAACACACACACTGTAATCTGACTTACATCAAGGAATTCAAAAGTACTAATTTATACAACTCCTTTAAACAGATACTTGGTTTTGTCGGGAGGCCCCTAACCCACAACACACAAACCACATAAACCATAACTGTAGTAAATCATAATGCAGTCATTTGGCTGTTATGTTGCTATTCCTGCCATCTAATCTAAATTTTATAGAAAAAGAAGCGTAGAAATACTTGTATGTCCCATAGGAGGACTCAGTGAGTTAAAGGCTCAATTTATTGTCCTATTTTTTAAAAATGACTACATCAGATTATTTTATGTTAGGTCTATTTTCACATTTTAACTTTTTCTTTCTATTCTCTACACTGTTCTAGTCTTTCCCAAATTCAGTACTCAAAATGAACGTATTTTAAAATTTATTTGTTGAAGTTCCTTCTTCCTTGTCCTATTACTAACTGTTCACATATACTGACGTGCATGTGGTTCTCACTGTGGAGCTGTAATGGATATGGCTCAGAAGGGAGTTCATTCTAGTTTAACTATCTCTTATTCAGTCAGCAAATCAGGTATTCCAAGATTATCATTGAAAGCATCCTCACCAGGGCCAGCGCTGTGGTGTAGTGGATAAAGCCGCTACCTGCAGTGCCAATATCCCATATAGGTGCCAGTTCGAGACCCAGCTGCTCCACTTCTGATCCTGCTCTCTGCTACTGTCTGGGAAAGCAGTAGAAGATGGCCCAAGTGCTTAGGCCCCTGCACCTAGGTGGGAGACTCTGAAGAAGCTCCTGGCTCCTGACTTCAGATCGGCTCAGCTCCAGCCACTGCAGCCATTTAAGGAGTGAATCATCAGATGGAAGATCTCTCTCTCTCTCTCTCTCTCTCTCTCTCTCCACTGCGGCCATTTAAGGAGTGAATCATCAGATGGAAGACCTCTCTCTCTCTCTCTCTCTCTCTCTGCCTCTGCGTAACTCTGCTTTTTAAATAAATAAATAAAACTTGAAAAAGGAAGGAAGGGAGGAATGAAGGAAGGGAGGGAGGGAGGGAGAGAGAGAGAGAGAAAGAGAGAAAGAAAGAAAGAGAGAGAGAGACAGAGAAAGAAATTAAGAAAGGAAGAGAAAGAATCCTATCATCTTAGAGAACTACTGCCATCAGTCCATTTCACAGATATAAATGCACCCTATTCTGAAATTTGCTCCATTAGTGACTCACTGGCAAAAAGATTACATTTCACTGAATTTAAAAAAGGTATAATTACAAATGCAAATCAAAGTAAGGTCATGATCACAATCAGTTTTGCCTTTCTCTACAAGTGGCACAAATACCAATGGGTGTGGAGAACAATGTTTGCACAGCTTTCTAAGCATATTTTTACTCAGGGATAGTCTACACATAAAACACTATACAATTCACAATTGAAAATCCGTTTTACAGAATATATAACTCCAGCAAATCACAACCTTAATAAAAAGGAAAAAAATGACTGGAAATGAGAAAAATCATATAGCATTTGACTGAAATATTAAAATACTTTTCAAAGAAAAATTATAAAATGGCTTTGACTAAAGCACTTTGTTCAAATTTACTGTTGAACTCAGTTTTAATATTAAATTCGAAGTCATTTTATTATATCCACAATCCCCATAAATATTTGCTTTAAAAAAAAGATTTAATTGAAAGTTAGAGTTAGAGAGGGAGGGAGGGACAGAGAGAGATCTTATATCTGCTAGTTTACTCCCTAAATGGTCACAATGGCTGGGGCTGGGCCAGGCACCTGGAACCTGGAATGCCATTCAGGTCTCCCACATTGGTGGCAGGATCTTTCATACTTGGGCCATCTTCCACTGCTTTTGCAGGTGCATTGGCAGGGAAACGGAAAGGAAGTGGAGCAGCTGGTACTTGAACCGAAGCTCAAATGAGATGCCAGCATCGCAGCAATGACTTAAACAATGCTGGCCCCAATGTTTGCTTTTTATTTCCAAATCAAAAAGTAGTTTTGGGGCCTGGCATTATGACATGGCAGTTAAAGCAGGTGCCTGTGATCTTGGCATCCCATATGGGCACTGGTTTGAATCCCAGCTGCTCCATCCACTTCCCATCCTGATCTCTGCTATGGCTTGGGAAAGCAGAAGAGGACAGCCCAAGTGCTTGGGCCCCTGCACCCATGTGAGAAGCCCAGAAGAAGCTCCTAGATCCTGGCTTCAGTCTGGCCTGGCCCCAGCTATTGTGACCATTTGAGGAGTGAACCAGCAGAAAGGAAGATCTCTCTCTCTCTCTCTCTCTTTCAAATAACTAAATAAATCATATTAAAAAAGTTTTCAGAATAACTGTCTCACCCTAACTCTGCCTTTCAAATAAATAAATAAATCGTAAAAAAAAAGGTAGTTCCTACTTATTTTCACAATCCATCCTGAAAATATGTTAATTTAGGCAAAATAAATTTCCCATTTATACACTTGCAAAAGTTTTCTAAATTTTGCACCTGAATACCTAAAACTTATACCAATATTAGCGTTTAGCAGTGTATTCAATACAAGACCCAAGAATTGTTCTCTCAAAATCATTCTAACATATAAGTGACAAAGTGTGAATACCAGCTGTGCTAACAAGAAACCTCACCCTTTAAAACACAATGTTAGAGCACCCTCTGCTGATCAATCTAAGCCTTCTTCAGGAAGCAGATTCTTTCAGCCTTTCCAGTCCCCAAGTAACTTTCTACAGTTAGAGGTACAAAGGAATACAGAGGACAGAGCTCTAATTAGGTAATACTTTCTTGGAAGCTTCTGTAAGCTAACAATATGTTTATTAAGAATTCATTACCACTGTTCGTATAGATTTTTCTACTCTAATTTGAACAAAATAACATATGCAATTAAAACAGGGAACTACAAAACAGAATGTAAGCAGCTGTGCTGTTAAGAGCCCTGAAAACCTAGGCCCTGGGACCGGAACTGGACTGTAGTGGGTAAAGCCACTGCCTGCGTGCCAGCCTCCCCTATGGGCGCCAGTTCAATTACCGGCTGCTCCATTTCTGATACAGCTCTCTGCTATGGGCTGGGAAAACAGTAGAAGATGGACCAAGTCCTTGGGAGACTGCACTCACGTGAGAGACTCAGAAGAAAAGCTCCTGTCTCCTAGCTTCAGATTGGCCTAGATCCAGCTGTTGCAGCCACTTGGGGAGTGAACCAGCAGATGGAAGACTTCTCACTGTTCTCTCTCTCTGCCTCTCTATAACTGTGCCTTTCAAATAAATAAATATATGTTAAAAAATGAAAACCTGGCCGGCGCTGCGGCTGACTAGGCTAATCCTCCACCTACGGCGCCAGCACACTGGGTTCTAGTCCCGGTCGGGGCACCGGATTCTGTCCCGGTTGCCCCTCTTCCAGGCCAGCTCTCTACTGTGGCCCGGGAGTGCAGTGGAGGATGGCCCAAGTCCTTGGGCCCTGCACCCGCATGGGAGACCAGGAGAAGCACCTGGCTCCTGGCTTCGGATCAGTGTGGTGCGCCAGCCACAGCGGCCATTGGAGGGTGAACCAATGGTAAAGGAAGACTTTTCTCTCTGTCTCTCTCTCTCTCTCTCACTCTCCACTCTGCCTGTCCAAAAAAAAAAAAAAAAAGAAAAGAAAAGAAAAGAAAACCTCGGTCCTGTTAGCTTCAGTTATTTCACATACTTCTTTAGTTTTCTAAATAAAAGAAGCTAATTTAGACTCATTCATCCACTTATTGGACAAGCATTTACTTAACACCTGTGACATGCTATAGTTTAAGGGTCAAAGGCCCCCCCCTCAAACATCTCACATAGATATTTGAAGAGTTACAACAACAAATTCGGGGCCGGCACTGTGGCTTAGCGGGTAAAGCGGCAGCCTGCAGTGCCAGAATCCCATATGAATGGCAGTTTGAGTCCCACCTGCTCCACTTCTGATCCAGCTCTCTGCGATAGCCTGGGAAATCAGTAGAAGATGGCCCAAGTCCTTGGGCCTCTGTACCCACATGGGAGACCCAGAAGAAGCTCCTGGCTTTGGATCGGCACAGCTCCAGCCATTGTAGCCAACTGGGGAATGAATCACCAGATGGAAGACCTCTTTCTCTCTTTCTCTGCCTCTCCTTCTCTCTGTGTATAACTCTCACTTTCAAGTAAATAAATAAATCTTTTAAAAGAACAATAAATATGAAGAGACATTAACAATGGCATTAAAATTATTGCTAGTGCCCACTGAGCACTTATCTGTGCCAAGCACTATGCCAAGAATCCTATACATATAGAAACAAGTTGATCAAAGTACAAGGTACAATTGTTAACCCCACTGCACAGATAAGAAAACATGCAGTGGTCAAATAATTTGCACAAGATTATACAGCCAGTAAGTGAATGGCCTGGGATTTGAACCCTGATGCTTGGCTTCAGAGTCAGCATTCTTAACTATGATGTTACTATACACAGTGACAATATGACAGTACAGAAAGTAATCACAAGAGAAGAACTCTAAGGTAGAAGTTTTAAACAGGAATGAAAAAAGAGGATAGAAAAATAAGAAAACACAAATAAATGGGACAAAAATGCTATAAAGGGCAAAAAGAGCCACAACACATCATTCAATATGCATGAAAAGATGTATTTTTTCTTATCTGGAAAGAAGCTGGTTCCCCGTGGGAGACCTGGAAGAAGCTCCTGGCTCCCAGCTCTGGTCTGGCCCAGCACTGGCCATTGCAGCTATCTGGAAAGTGAACCAGTGGATAGAAGATCAATCCCCTTCTCTCTCATTGTCTCTCTGTGTCTCTCCCTCTCCCTGACTTGGCCTTTCATATAAATAAATAAATAAATAATCTATGAAAGGCAGAGTTACAGAGCAAGAGAGGGAGACAGAAAGGTCTTCCATCCACTGGCCCACTCCTCAAATGGCCTCAAGGGCCAGAACTGGGCTGATCCGAAGCCAGGTGCCAGGAGCTTCCTTCCAGTCTCAACATGGGTGCAAGGACCCAAGCATTTGGGCCATCCTCTGCTGCCTTCCCATCCCAGGCTCATTAGCAGGGAGCTGGAGTGTAAGTGGAGCAGCCAGGACTTGAACCGGCACCCATAGGGATGTCTGCCTGGCCAAAAAAAAAAAAGAATCAACAAAATTTTTTAAGCTTTTTTTTTTTTGACAGATAGAGTTAGACAGTGAGAGTGAGACAGAGAGAGAGAGAGTTATAGACAGTGAGAGAGAGACGGAGAGAAAGGTCTTCCTTCTGTTGGTTCACTCCCCTAATGGCTGCCACGGCCGGCGCTGCACCAATCCGAAGCCAGGAGCCAGGTGCCTCTTCCTGGTCTCCCACGCAGGTGCAGGCGCCCAAGCACTTGGTCCATCCTCCACTGCCCTCCCGGGGCACAGCAAAGAGTTGGACTGGAAGAGGAGCAACCGGGACTAGAACCCGGCGCCCATATGGGATGCCGGCATCACAGGCAGATGATTAACCAAGTGAGCCACGGCACCAGCCCATGAATCAACAAATTTTAAAGATTCAAAATTACGGTGTATGCTTTAACCATAGGAGAATCAAACTAAAATCAATGGTAGGAAAAGACAACAGAAAAACTTCTAAACACAGAGCTATTAATCACAACTAAATTACCCAAGATCCAAAAGAAAGTTTCAGAGAAGATTTTAAATATATAAACATTTATGAAAATAAAAATATAAGATATTAAAGCTTATGGGATACAGTAAAGGTGCTACTGAAATAAATTTATAGCACAAAACACTTCATAAGTGAAAAGCATTCTATAGATTGGTTACACAACATTGAGAATGTAATTAACATTACTGAAATACCCACTTAAAAATAGTCAAGGTCATAAATTCTGTATGTATTTTACCATAACTAAAAATTTTAAAAAGGTTAAGATCTTAAATAACCTAATTCAAGAGAGTATTATAAGGAAAATAAGCCCAAAGCAAGCAGAGGAAGAAAATGAGAAAGAAAAGGAATCAATGAAATTGAAAATAGAAAAAGAGAGAAATCAAAGAAATAAAGCCTGTTCTTAAAAATAACTTAAGATTGATAAACCTCTATAAAATCTGACAAAAATAAAGATGCACATACCCAGCATCAAGAAAAAAGGAATCAACACCCAGATACTGCAGTCATTAAAAGGTATGTATAACATACCTTATTAAGTATTATTATGTATTACATAAACTTTATGTTCATAAATTCAACAACTTAGAAGAGATGAACCAATTCCTCAAAAACCACAAACAATATTCAACTAAGATAAAATGGACAAGCTAAACAGATCTGTATAAGAGTACTTCAAAAGTTCATGGAAAAAATGGAATTAAAAGTATATTTTATTACCAAAAAACCCTCAAATTGTATACATTCAAATGTATCAAATAAATTG
Source organism: Oryctolagus cuniculus (assembly GCF_051225735.1). Classification (NCBI taxonomy): domain Eukaryota; kingdom Metazoa; phylum Chordata; class Mammalia; order Lagomorpha; family Leporidae; genus Oryctolagus; species Oryctolagus cuniculus. Next base: position 64,763,379 of record NC_142871.1, on the reverse strand, counting down.
AATTCATTATTAAAAATCTCCCCAGGGGCCAGTGCTGTGGCACAGCAGGTTAAAGCCTTGGCCTGCAGAGCTGGTATCCCAAATGGGTGCTAGTTTGAGTCCCAGCTCCTCCACTTCCGATCCAACTCTCTGCTGTGGCCTGGGAAGGCAGTGGAAAATGGCCCAAGTCCTTGGGCCCCTTTACTCATGTGGGAGACCCAGAGGAAGCTCCTGGATCCTGGCTCCTGGCTTCAGATCAGCTCAGCTCTGGCCATTGTGGCCATTTGGGGAGTGAACCAACGAATGGAAGATCTCTTTATTTGCCTCTACCTCTCTCTGTAACTCTTTCAAAATAAAATAAATCTTTAAAAAAAAAAAAAAAAAAAAGCTCCCCAAAAAAAGAATCTTTAGGCCCAAGTGATTTCACTGGAGAGTTCTAGCAAACATTTAATGAAGAATTAATACCACTTTAATCAGTCTTTTCCAGAAAAGGCCAGAACACTTCCAAACTCATTTTATAAGGCCAGTAATATAACATCAAATCAAACAAAGACAATACAAAAAAAATTACAATCACTCATGAGCTTAAGAAAAGTCCTTAACAAAATATTAGTAAACTAAATTCAACAATGTATGAAATTAAGTACATACTATGACCAAATAGGATTTACGAAAGGTATGCAAGAGCAGTCTAACATAAAAATTTATGAATATAACCTATTATAGCAACAAACTTAAAAAGTTATATAATATTATACTCTGAGCATTCAAAAAATTGGAAATCTGAGATGCTTCAAAATCTGAAATTTTTTGAGCACAGACATGATGCTGCAATCGGAAAATTCCACACCTGATCGCACATGATAGGGCCTCAGTCAAAACAGATATGCTAAAAGTGTGAAAAATTATTTTCAATCTATGTGTATAAGGTGTATATAGCACATAATAAATGAATTTTGTGTTTAGACTTGGCTATCATTGCCAAGATATCTCCTGTATATGCAACTAATCCAAAATCAGAGATCTGTTTATTTCTGGTCCCAAGCATTTAGATATGGGATACTGAACCTGTATTGATTCAAGAAAAAAATCTGACAAAACCCAACACCTAATTATGATAATTTCTCAGCAAATTAGAATGACCTCAACTTGATAAAAATCATCTACAAAAAACCTCACAGCTAAGAACATAATTAACTGTGGAAACCTAATAATACTCCCCCTAAAACAGAGAGCAGGAAAACATGTCTGCTCTCATCACTTACTCGGATACCAGAAGTCCTAGCCACTCCAATAAGTAGTAAAAGAAAAACAAATAAAAGGCCTAGAGATTGGAAAGAAATAAAAATTATTTACATTTATAGATGACATGACTGTCTCAGAGAAAAACCCAAGGGATCTAAAGCAAAAAGTAAACAAACAAAACCCACTTAGAACAAAAGTAGTTCTGTAAAGTTGTAGAACACAAAAACCAACCACATTTCTGAATATAATTAACATAAAGAAACTGACACTAAATGTTTCTCTTTAAATCTATGGGTTGGCTTATGTCCACACTCAGAGCTGTGGGTGAATGTCTGCAGTGATTTTTTTAATAACAGTCCCAAATGGAAACAATCCATGTGCATCAACTGCTGCATGGATAAACACATAGTGGCCCCACCCTACATGAAGTAATATTCAGCAATAAAAAGGTTAGAAACCACTGATATATTCAAGGATGAGTCTCAAAAGCAGTACTTGAGGTGAAAGAAGCCAGACACAAATTTAACTACATGATTCTATTTACATATGCCATTGTAAAAAAGGCAAACCTGCTGGGACAGAATCAGCTTAGATTGCCAAGAGCTGAAGGTAGGATAATGGGACTTACTATAAAGGACCACAAATGAATTCCGGGAGATAATATAAATACGCTATTACCGTGGTTATAATGGCAATTACACAACTATTCAAATATTCAAACTGCATTCCAAAAAACATGTTTTATCCCATGTAAATTATGCTTGGGATTATTTTTCCTTTCTCACAGAATCTGTTAGTCATGTAGAAAAGAATAGTAACAAAGAATTAACACTAAAGAGAAAACACAACTTGCTCTAACAAATCTGACCATATATGCTATTTCTTAAAAAAAAAAAAAAAAAAAAAAAAAACAACAACAACAACAACAAAACAAAACTTTAAAGCCAGGCATTTACTTTATTTTCTAAAGATTTTTATTTTACTTACTTGAAAGGCAGAGTTACAGGGAGAGGTAGAAACAGAGAGAAAGAGGTCTTCTATCCATTGGTTCATTCCCCAAATGTCTGCAACAACCGGGGCTGGGCCAGGCCGAAGCCAGGAGCCAGGAGCTTCTTCCAGGTCTCCCACATGGGTGCAGAAGCCTGAGCACTTGGGCCATCCTCTGCTGCTTTCCCAGGTGCATTAGCAGGGAGCTGGATTGGAAGTGGATCAGCCAGGTCCCCAAACCAGCGCCCATATGGGATGCCAGCACTGCAGGCCCCAGGCATTTATTTTAAAAACAAAGCCCCTGCACTCTCATTCTGTCCTACCTACAGGAAGACAGTCACATTTTTATCACTATATGTCCTGATTTGTCTAGGACTTCATTTTGTTTTTGCTCACAATTAAGAACTGTCACCTTATATGAAGACATAAGCTGAAGTCTCTAAATTAGGGATCAGAACCAGGGACAAGTTTGTAAAGGGAAAAGGAGTATCAGTCTATGCTCTTTCTTCCTTCTCTTAGAAATTGTCTAGACCGGTGTTTGATTTTCTACCCTGCTTGGATTTATTTAACTCCAAAGAACCAAATCTAAGACACATGCTGCAAATAAATGCTCCTCTAAAGACATTCAAAGCCACTGGCTGAAGTGCCAGTGCTTCAGGTGGTTTGAGTCCTGAAGTGCTTCAGGTGGTTTGAGTCCTGGCTGCTCTGCTTCCTTCCCAGCTCTCTGCCAATGTGCCTGGAAAAGCAGCAGAGGACGGCTCAAGTCCTTGGACCCCTACCACCCAGGTGGGAGACCGGAAAGAAGCTCCTGGCTCCTGCTTTCGGCCTGACCCAGGCGGGGCCATTGTGACTATTTGGGGATTTGAGGAGTGAACCAGAAGAAGGAAGATATCTCTCTCTTTCTCTCCTTCTATCTCTGTAACTCTGCCTTTCAAATAAATAAATAAATCTTTAAAAATAAACAAACAAGAAAAGATACTCAAAAGTCCAAGACTTAACAAAGCCTCAGTGGTGGCTGCTTCCCTTTACTGTAGGGAATTCATAGAATTATTCTATCCTATGAAGTCCCAGGCTTAATGCTAGGTAGATAGAGTCTTTTACGCTCATAGCCTATTTCCAGGAAGATAATTATTTTAACAAGCAGAGAAAAAACATTAAGACTTAGCCCAGAAACCCTCAAGTACTACTTATGCCTCTAAAAGTTATTCATTCCCCCTATATAGGGCGTACCTAAAATAATGAAGAAAAAGATGCATCAGAAGTCATTAGCTGGGGGCCGGAGTTGTGCGCAATGGGCTATAAGGCACCACCTGCAATGACGGCATCCCATACAAGCACTGGTTGAGCCCTGGCCGCTCTACTTGCTATGTGCCTGGGAAAAGCGGCAGAAGATGGCCCCAGGGCTTGGATCACCTGCTCACCTGGGAGACCTGGAGAGAATCCAGGCTCCTGGCTTCAGCACACCCCGTCCCAGCCATTGTGGCCATTTGGGGGCGTGAACCACTGGATGGAAGATCTCTCTCTCTCACTTGCTACCTCTTTCTGTCTCTCTCAACCCGCCCAACTCTGCTTTTCAAATAAATTATAAATCTTTTTTTGAAGTCATTAACTGCAACAAGCTTATAGCATGACATAACTATGAAAATAATCCCACTACTAAAAAGTTAGCAACTCAAAAACTAAAATGAAAAATCCTCAACATAACTGCTTTTCACATAAGCTCTCTCAAAGAGAAAAGAATCTTACTCTTGAGTAAAAGACTTTCAGAAGGGATAAATACTGACAAAGTAGACATGTGGTGCACTTAGGCCAAAATCATTCTTTGGCCAGAACCGGGAGAAACGGGACCCAACGTTTACTGATACCATCCCTAGAATACAAAGCAACACACTGGATACAAAAATAACCACCACACAGGATAAAACAGCCACTGAGAGATAAGGACTTAGCAATCACTTACATATTTACAAACTAAACTGAGGCTCCCATAATTTCAAGAGTTTCTCCACTGGGAGTGGTTCTACCCGCACCAGGGGACATTCAGCAACATTTGTGAGCAGGACTAAAGGGAGTAGTCTCAGACTCGTGCCTAGAGACCAGGACTGCTGCTAAATACCCTAAGGAAGGCCCCTCTCCGACAAGGAATTATCCAATTCAAAATGTCTGTGGTGACCCTGTTGAGGAAAACTCTGCCTTACAATAAAAATGAAAAGCTCTAGTAGTTACATAAATCTTATGATGATCTATAATCCATGGAAAGCAGTACGATTTAAATACCTAATTACAGTACAGACAGAACTGTCAAGTACATTCTATTACGATTTAAATACCTAATTACAGTACAGACAGAACTGTCAAGTACATTCTATTACGATTTAAATACCTAATTACAGTACAGACAGAACTGTCAAGTACATTCTATTGCTACTCACCCACAATCCTTCCCCTCCTTCCTTACCCTCTACTCTCTCCTGAGCTCGTCTTTTAAGACACCTTCCCACTCCAAATCTCCAATTCTTCCAGAGAAGTAAAAGGGAACATTGTCTTATCTATGAGGCTAGAGGTCTAGAAGTACTCCAGAATAATCATAATGAGGCTAATATATGGTCATAAATTTAAGTATTATGTTTTGATTATGAAAAAAGAATGCTATGCTAACACAATTTTGTCATCTCTTTCCAGAATCACCTCAAAACATTAGACTTGATCCATAACTCAATACAAAGTACCGAGGCCAGTGCTGTGGCATAGTGGGTGAAGCCACAGTGCCAGCATCCCATATGGGCACCAGTTCAAGACCCAGCTGCTCCACTTCCAATCCAGCTCTCTGCTGTGGCCTGGGAAAGCAGTAGAAAATGGCCCAAGTCCTTGGGCCTCTTTACCCGCATGGGAAACCTGGAAGAAGCTCCAGGCTACTGCCTTCGGATCAGTGCAGCTCCAGCCGTTGTGGCCAACTGGGAGTGAACCAGCAGATGGAAAATCTCTCTGTCTCTCCTTCTCTCTGTGTGTAACTCTGACTTTCAAATAAATATTTAAAAAATAATACAAAGTACCGCCTTGTCTGTTTCTTAAATACTGTGAAAAAAGTTACCTATTCTGAGGATTTCATCAGAACAAAGTGAGTTCTAAAACTATTGCTTGCTAATAGGTAGTCTTGGACTCAAATCTGCTGTGCATATTAGACCTAAATAGCTTCTTTTTATTTGTCATTAAGTCTCTTTTAAAAACTCTTCATTTTGGGGCCAGTGGCCAGTTTGTGGCTCAGTGGCTTAAAGCCCCGGCCTGCAGCGTCAGCATCCCATATGGGCACTGGTTCGGTTCCAGCTGCTCCACTTCCAATCCAGCTCTCTGCTATGGCCTGGAAAAGAAGCAGAGGATGGCCCAAGTCCTTGGGCCCCTGTGCCCACGTGGAAGACCTGGAGGAAGCTCCTGGCTCCTGAGTTTGGATCAGCTCAACTCTGGCTGTTATGGACATTTGGGAAGTGAACCAGCAGACCTCTCTCTCTTTCTGTCTCTACCTCTCTCTGTAACTCTGCCTTTCAAATAAATAAAATAAATCTTAAAAAAAAAAAAAAAAACCTTCATTTTAATATTCTCAGATTCAGAAAGTACAGAAAGTAAGTCCATCTTTTTTTTTTTTTTTTTTTTGGACAGGCAGAGTGGACAGTGAGAGAGAGAGACAGAGAGAAAGGTCTTCCTTTTACCGTTGGTTCACCCCGCACATGGCCGCTACGTCCGGTGCACTGCACCGATCCAAAGCCAAGAGCCAGGTGCTTCTCCTGGTCTCCCATGTGGGTGCAGGGCCCAAGCACTTGGGCCATCCTCCACTGCACTCCTGGGCCACAGCAGAGAGCTGGACTGGAAGAGGAGCAACCAGGACAGAATCCAGCGCCCCGACCGGGACTAGAACCTGGTGTGTCGGCGCCGCAAGGCGGAGGATTAGCCTAGTGAGCCGCGGCGCTGGCCGCAAGTCCATCTTTAACTTATTTTTACATTTTATATTTCATTTAAATCCTAGTTTGCATAGTTTTCACTCAACTGCATATAGTGGCAGCATTTCAATATCTACATCCTAACATACTTTAAAACTACTTCTTTTATAGTCTTTTCTCTTTAATTTCTCTAGTTTCATTAAATATTTTTGGAAGCACAGTGAACAAACTTCCCAATAACAGGGGAAGTATGAAAAACATCTGTACAAGGGTAGGTCCACATTTAGGATTTATTTTCAATATCCTTCTTTAAAAATGACATAACACTAAAATTATTTTTCACATAAAAAGGAAGTCAATATATTTTTAAATACTCTATACCAAGCCTAGTCAGGATGCATTTAGGGCATAGTGTTCAAGTAAACGTGGCAATCTGTTTCAACAATGTCACTTTTAAGATATGTATGTGTATACAGAGATCTAGTATAAATATCTTGGAGATGGAAAAAAGTCGAATAGTGTCCCAGAGATGACTCAGCCATAAGGTAGTCTAAAATATATCTGTTTAAAAAAAACCCATAAACAAACTTATTATTGTAATACATAAAATCTATTATTGAAAATTTATGAATTTGTCCAGTCACCCATGCATCCACGTAGAAGGCAGAAATATTTTTAATAAAAAATTCTAATCATGGTTTAAGCTTCACTTATATGAGGCTAGACTGGTGATTTCTTTCTTTATAGAACTTTTTTTTTTACAATGACTTCAGGGCACTATACCTTCTTAACGATAGCGTAAACTTAATTCTTAATAATGCAGAAAAATCCACTCACCATTTCAGTGGTGTGCCTTCATATTCAAACCATATCTCACTAATGTCTTCTTGTCTCATAACCTTCTGAAAGTGCTTTTTCACTTTGTCAGTTACCAACGTCAAATAACTTACTCTTGGCAATAGCAACTGAAATGAAAATTTGTAAAACCACGTTTATTTACTGGTTATTCTTTCCAAAAATATATACTCAATAGGTTTTTGAATTTTAAGGAAAAACAGCTATGTTCTTTGCATCACTTCAAATTTCCCACCCAAAGGTAAGTGCTTTTCATAGAAAATCAAAAGCTAAAGGTTAGACATTTTAATTATTTGTTATGGGGTCAACATAAGTATAGAATAAATACCTAGAATAACTGAAACAAATCTACAATCTTTCTGTGAACACTTTAAATAAAAATGATATAGCTACACCATTTAGGATACTTATTAGTTCTATCAAAAAAATTTTTTAAGATTTATTTTATTTATTTGAAAGAGTTACAGAGAAAGGTAGACAGAGAGGGAGGGAAGAGAAAGGGGGGGAGGAAGGGAGGGAGGGAGGGAGGGTCTTCTAACCATTGTTTTACTCACCAAATGGCTGCAACAGCCAAAGCTGAGCCAATCAGAACCCAGGAGCCAGGAGCTTCTTCCAGGTCTCCCACACAGGTATAGGGGCGTAAGCACTTGGGCCATCCTCTGTGCTTTCCCAGGCACATTAGCAGGGAGCTGGATGGGAAGTAGAGCAACTGGGACGCAAACCAGTGCCAATAGGGGATGCTGGCGCTGGAGGCCAGGGCTTTAACCCATTGTGCCCCAGCACTAGGCCCAAGTTCTATCAAATTTATCTTAAAAATCAAAGTAATTCACCTGAGTCAAAGTGTTCGGAGAAGATAATGAACTCAACCCAAGCATACACCTAGACTTATCAATCAGAACCTCTTAACTGGTTCACCATGTTTTGAAGACTAGGAAAGAATATACCACTTAGTAAGGCCTCAACTGGAGCAATATGAAGGAGGTCAGTGTTTTACTCCCAGAAAAGGTAGCCAGGAAGAAAAGAGACTTTTAGAAAATTAATTATGGTTTATATGGTTAAGAACCCATAAGTAGACAAAGGAGAAGGTTGGCAAAAATTCATGTTTTTCCACCTTTGCAACAGATACTCTAGCCATTTCTTGCTTTCCCAAGCTTCTGCCTTCTTTGGGTGGCAAAACTGCTTTGCTTCTCATCATCAGCGACTTTTATTAAGTCTAACTCTGTACCATCACAGTGATGTCTTTTGATAAGGAAACCTGGCAGAATTGCTAGGCTGGCAAATATTTATAAAGAGAAAAATTATAGTTGAAGGAACTGATATTTAATCCCTGAAGTCTAAGATAACAAGGCCAACTACTTGGGGAGACCATGACAGCAGTCTTTGGGGCTACAAGGTACAGCGGTACAAGGAGACAGTTAATATTCTCCAGTGTGGAATATGAGGTATGAAGTACTACACACAATCTATTAAATAGGGCTGATATTATGGGTCAACAGAATATACGTCCTTCTTTTATAAAGAAATGACTAATTAAGGGGCCGACAATTTGGGTAGCGGGTTAAGCTACCACCAGCAACACCAGCATCCCATATGGGTGCTAGTTCACGTCCTGGTTACTCCACTTCCAATCCAGCTCCCTGCTAATGGTCTAGAAAAGCAGCAGAGGGCAGCCCAAGTATTTGGGCCTCTGCTACCCACTTGGAAGACCCAGAAGCTCCTGGCTCCTGGCATTGGTCTGGCTCAGCCAAGGCCACTGTGGCCACTTGGGGAATGAACTAAGCAGATGGAAGATCTCCCTCTCTCCCTGTAACTCTTTCAAATAAATAAATCTTGAAAGAAGAGAAAGAGAAAGAGAGAGAGGGAGGGGGAGGGAGACGGAGAGGGAGAGGGAAAGGGAGAGAGGGAGAGGGGGAGAGGGAGAGGGAGAGAAGGAGAGGGAGAGGGAGAGAAGGAGAGGGAGAGGGAAAAGGAGAGGGAGAGAAGGAGAGGGAGAGGGAAAAGGAGAGGGAGAGAGGGAGGGAGAAGGAGAGAGGGAGGGAGGGGGGGAGTGAGAGGGAGGGAGGGGGAGGGAGGGGGAGGGAGAGGGAGGGGGGAAAGAGGGAGGGAGGAAGGAAGGGCTAATTAGAAAAAAAAGGAAATCAATATTTACTATACATAAGGAAAAGCAAAGGTTCCTTTACAGGAAGTATTATCACCTATTTTACAGACAGTTTAACTTCAAAATCATATGCTATTAAATAAATAGCACAGAAAAAACTCATTGGATTCTTTCAGAAGTGACAGAATCAATATAAAAAGATGTGACATGAAGTCTCTAAGCAATAAAAACAGCTGGGGCCCACACTGTGGTGCAGTGGATAAAGCTGCTGCCTGTGGTGCCAGCATCCCCTACAGGCGCCGGTTTGAGTCCCGGCTGCTATACTTCTGATCCAGCTCTCTATTATGGCCTGGGAAAGCAGTAGAAGACAGCCCAAATCCTTGGGCCCCTGCACCAGTGCGGGAGACCTGGAAGAAGCTCCTGGCTCCTGGCTTTGGATCGGTGCAGCTCCCAACACTGCAGCCAACTGGGGAGTGAACCATTGGATGGAAGACCTCACTCTCTCTGCCTCTCCTCTATCTGCATAACTCTGATTTTCAAATAAATAAAAAAAATATTTTTAAAAATAAAAACAGCACAGTAAATCAGCCATTAAAAAATAATTATAACCAATTAGTCTAATAAGATCTATATTGATAAATTCTGAAGTTTAGTTTAAGATGACTACTGGTCATTCCACAGTAATCTGTCTCGTAGATATGTTAAGAAGGAAGACGCACCATGACTACTGAGCACGGCTCTCAGCCTGATTCTGAAAAATGCTGTACTACATGCCTACAATTCAAAGTTGAATTAAAAAATGACTTCTATGAAATAAAAATTTCTTTACAATAGGAATGAAGAACATGAGAATGAAACCTCCCATAAGACAGGAATTTGGGACTCTCTTGTTCAATGCTACATTCCCACTGCCAAAAACAGAGCCTGCTATTATAGTAGGTGCACAATAAATATTTGCTGAATGAATCAGAGATGCCAAAGGTTAACCGGGCAAAGATCCAGAAATGATAATTAAAAACGAAAACACATTCCTAAGATGGAATCCACACTGGAATGGATTATTGTTGCCATCCTCTGCTCCAAACTGACTTCTGGGAGTAATCTTTAACTGCTGTAAAGACCAATAATAACATTAAAAAATTATTAAGATAAAAGACTGACTACATCCAAGAACAGAGACACAATTTATTTAGGAAATATTTAAATAGGTGAAAATGAAAAGAACAGCAGAGTGACGTCATCTTGCCTTTTACCTCAGTGTTTTTATTAGATATATCTCATTGGTTTACTTTATGTTCTTCTTACTCAGGTAAAATATACCTAGCAGAAAATTCTCCATTTTCACTATGTGCAACTGTACAGTGCAGGGGTAAAACACATATTCACGCTGTTGTGCAACCATCACCACCATCCTTCTCCAAAACCTTTCACTACTCCACCTGGAAACTACTTATTAAACAGTAACTCCTCAGCCGTCTCTTTCCCCAGCATTGACTATTCCAGGTGCCTCATGGAAGTGAGGCCATACACTTTTCCTTTTGCACCTGGCATATTTCACTTAGCATAAAGTCAACATTTTTTTTAAGTTATCGTAGGATGAAAAAGATGAACCCTAATGGAATCTATTGTTCTCTTATTCTTCATTTAGCAGTAGTATAAAGCACTCATTATAGCACAAGTGATTCATTTTTTTAATACAGCTTAAAAGGAATACATATTTTACACAATTGTATGGAATATTTATGTGCCTGAAAAGGGTCCATAATATATTTCATTATGCCAAGTCTCATTCTGTCAAACAATTGTCAATTATTAAGTCAGAAACTCATCTAAGGCAAAAATTGAAGTACAACATACTGGAATTCAGTTACACCCCAACGGTACTAGGCAGAAAGGATGTAGTCCTGAATGACACAGAAAGTCCTTCGTCCCATACAGCACAGAGACTAGAGAGGGAAACAGATACTAAAAACAAAATTTCAAATGTGATGAATTCAAGAAGGAAGGTAAAGAATGTTGCAAGACCCAGTAGCGAAGTTAATTTGAGAGAATCTAAGCCAGGACTCAGGAAGCCTTCACAGAAAGTACGCTGGAACTTAAAGAGTTGAAAGACAAAGAGCAGTAAACCAAACACGGGTGGGTATGGATTTCTGGGTGTGTGTATGCATGTTGTGGAAGATGCTCCTACTCATTCCAGAAGACACTGTAAGCCAAAAGGCAAAGTGTGGACACAGAGCACCACAGATGGACACATCTGAACAAACTCTAAGAAGCTGAATACGATAGAAATGTAAAGAGCTGGGTTCCAACAGTGCCATACTGGGACAGAACATTGGCAAGTTCATGACGTGTGGTCCACTGAAGTCACTATGAAGAGGACTCAAGGAAGAACTGGCCATTTTTGGGAGAAAACAAAGCAGTGCTTACTAATTATGACTGTACTTTGGATGTGGATTTGCCGTACCATTCTTCATATTAATAGAGCTGCTTAAGAAATAGCAATGTTTCAGTTCATTTGTTTAGTAGATATGAAGAGCATTTTTAGAAGTACAATCTCTGAAAAATGGACCAAACTCATGAACTCATATTGCAACTTATGACATAACGGAAGAAAAAAAAATAAGTAAAATTGTGACAGAATATTACGTAAGAAGATCGCAGAGAACCTTTCAAACTACATTAACGTTTCCTAAAGATAATGAAAAACCAATAAAGACTTAAGGAGGCAGGCGACAAGAACAGTTTGTGTTTGTGAAGGAACATTTGCAACTGCATACTAAAACATGTAGAAAAGGGAAAGCTGAAGTCAGGAAAAATGGTTACTGCCATGCAATCCATCAGTTGTTAATTCATGGTCTAGACTAAACTACAGCAGGGGTCGAAGGGAATCAGAGAAGCTTGAGAGGAATTGATATACAACATCAGCTGGACCAAAAGGCAGGGATATGGGGGAAGGAATTGTCAAAGGATGAGTCCCAGGTTTTCAGTAAGGGTAGTAAGATGGATGATGGCTCCCTGTAGCAAAGCAGGAAGCAGAGAAGAGCAGATGACCAGGTTTTCTGGGGGTAAAGATGATAGGCCCTGTTTTCAACACACTCAGTTTGAGTCCCTTCAAGACATCTAAGTGAGGCTCTCCACCAAAGAGATATATAGGTCTGCAGTGCAGGAGAAAAACACTGGGAGTTGTCAGGATATACATGTTTGATAATGAAAAAAAATGGATGAGAGCATAGCAGGGTGAAGGAGTGGGGGGAAAAGGCAAAGCGCTATGGAATCCCAACATTAAGGAACAAACAAAAGAAATCGGTCAGAAGAGATGAGAGAGAGAGAGAAAGCAAAACCAAGAATACAGGACTATGCAGAACAAGACAGTACCACAATGGGTAGAAAACAGCCAACAACATTGAAAACTACTGAAAGATCAAGCAAACAAAAATTCAGAAACAAGCACCAAGTTTGGCCAGAGACACAGAGAGAGAAATCATTAGTGACTTTGGCGAGAATCACTGTGTTGGAACAGCATGAAAATGGGACAACTACAAGTCAAGTGATGGGAAGCAGGAGGAAGAAAGTAAGAATGAACAAACTTTTGGGGGGCTAGTGCTGTAGCGGGTAAAGCTGCTGCCTGCAGTGCCAGCATCCCATATGGGCACTGGTTCAAGTCCCAGCTGCTCCACTTCCAATCCAGCTCTCTGCTAGGGCCTGGGAAAGCAGCAGAAGATGGCTGAAGTCCTTGGGCCCCTGCACCCACATGGGAGACCCAGAAGGAGCTCCTTGCTCCTGGCTTCGGATCAGTGCAGTCCAGCTGCAGAGGCCATCTGGTGAGTGAACCAGGGGATGGAAGATACCCCCCTCTCTGCCTCTGCCTCTGCCTCTGCCTCTCTGTAACTCCACCGTTCAAATAAATCTTTAAAAAAAATTCATTTTGGTGTGGCTGCAAAGAGAAAGCAAGGAATTGAGTGAGAGGGAAATGGGTCAACAACCAACAAAGAACTGTGGCTTAGGGACAGGAAGCATCTATGACAATATAAATACTATGAAGCAGCCAGCAGACAAAAGTTCAAAGCAAAACAAACAGAGAAGCAGGAGGTAGAGACAGGAGAGTTAGCTAACAACAGCTTCCAGAGAAAGTAGGAGATGGGAGCCAGAACACAGATGGGCGGTTAGGTCTGACCTAGGAGGAAGAACACTTCTTCCATTCCAACAGAAGGGGGAGAAGTCCAAGTGCGTGCTGCAGACAGAACTTCCAGATTTGGTTGCAGAAAATTAAGGAAGGTCCTCACAAGAACTGAGTTCACATGGTTAAGTGTTAAGAGATGAAGCCAGGGCTCAGAGAAACAGGCTTAGCAGAAAAAAGCAGGGACAGCTGACTGAGCAAACAGAAGAGGATTGCTGAATAATCTTTAGGATCCACAGAAGTAAATGGCATTCCCCTGATTGTATGATTTCATCTAGCAATACATCACAAGACCCAAATGCAAATTAGTATTTTTAAACTGGATAATCTAAATGAAAAGCAACAGTGTAAATGGATATAACAGAAACAAAAAACTGAAAAGCTACCTAGCTTCTAAAAAATTCCCTAACTAATATCACCTGCAAAACATAATCCTCAATGACTGAAAGAAGATTCATGCAGAGGCAACAAACCAAAACACAGAAATATCAAGACTAAACATATTTTCAAGCTTAATTTACAACTGAGACATATCCAAACACAATGGCACTAAAATGTTCACCTATGATTCTAACCTGGCTCCTGTTTTCATGTGTTTTCCTCCTGTATGAATTAACTTACACTTAAGTATATATGTATTTAAAGAGCAAACTTTGGGTTGTACTACGAAGTTTTAACCCCTACCTATTGTTTATTATTCATTTATCATATGACGATCACCCAATATTCTTCAAAAATACAAGTCAGAACCATGTAAGACTTTCCTTCAGTGAACAATTAGAAAGAATTCAGGAATTAAACAATTACCAATAAGGCAAGATAATCCTCCTTTTCCTACAGTTACACTTTTAGCATTTTCAATGTGATTAAAAAACAGAAAACTATTTACACCCTATTTCTCACAAATATTTTAAACAAATTCATATTTAAATGAAAAATACTGAATTCTTTTAAATTTTAACTTTAGGAAGTTATGTCAAATGAGTCTGATTTAAAAATAAACAGACAAATTATATTTCTCAGTTGTCACCACTTTAACCAACTAAATACATATACTCCTTTGTTTTAATACTATAGAAAGCCAGCCAAGATTTTTAATCTAAATGACAAAAATTCATTTGGAAACAAAACATAAATGGTATTACATGGTATCTTAACCCATGTTACAGAGAGAACAGAAAAAAAATACACCTTACAGATGAAATTCTTCTACAAATACACTGTGTCCACTTTGAACTGTGGAAGTTTTTCTAAAGACAGAAAAGGACATATTCGAGATTTTTCAAGTTACTCAAATGTATAAGCTGAAGTACCAATAGCAAGACTACCTAGTGTCTCAAAATTATTACTGCTAGGAAAAAAAAAAAAAAAAAAAACAAAGAGATAATTTCAAATAAATCCAAACATGAGGTTGGGGGGCCTTCCACACTTAGTTTTTGCCATTTGCATAAGCCCATGTGGATGCTGAGGAGGCAAAAGGAAAAAAAAAACTCCCATCCATAAAAAGGGAGTGAACGAGTTTGCTTAAGCAGCTTCCTCTAGCGGTGTCACTGCACTCTCAGACAGATAGGGAGGAATGCAAAGAAGAGAAACAGAAGAAGTCATCCATCAACACAAATATGTTGCCACTTCACCATATCCACTCCAGGTACACCACAAAAATAAACAACTAGAACTGAGACACAAAAATAAACAACTAGAACAACTGAAAATGCCTTCGCCTATTAGGAACTATTCAGTATATAGGCAGGATACCATCAGCCCTAATTAACAGATGCACAAACCTGGATGACATACACATTTAGAAAAGGTGGGGGGAGGGCAGCACTGTGGTGTAGGAGGCTAAGCCTCCACCTGCAGCGCTGGCATCCATATGGTCGCTGGTTCCTGTCCTGGCTGCTCTTCTTCCAATCCAGCTCTCTGCTTATGCCCTGGGAAAGCAGTGGAAGATGGCCCAAGTGCTTGGGTCCCTGCACCCATGTGGGAGACCCGGAAGAAGCTCTTGGCTTTTGGCTTCATATCAACTCAGCTCTGGCCTTGAGGCCATTTGGGGAATGAACCAGTGGATAGAAGACCTTTCTCTCTGTCTGTAACCTCTCAAATAAATAAATAAAATCTTTTTAGAACAGATAATCCATTAACTCAAACCTAGATATCTATGTATGACAATTTAGAACATGTATTACTAAATATATATTTTATATTAGATCATATATAACATGGTAGTTCAGCAAACATAGAAAAGTATATGTGTGTGTCTGTTCTTATGTCCACTGAGCTATGACAATACTTGGCTAAACAGCTGCCTGGAATACCCATAATTAAAAAAACCATAAAAAAACCCAATCTGAATCTATTTTCAAAATAGGTTTCTATTTAGAAAACAGCATATAGCCTATCACCCATGATCCAACAATATATATGCATATATGCGTAAGAAAAAAAATCAAGGAGTGTCACATCAACTTGTCAACAGTGGTTTTATACTCTGGGTGATAAGATTAGAAGTCACTTTTATTTCCTTTTTTTTTTTTTTTTTTTTTGCATATCTGTTTTTTCTAAGTTTTCTCTCCCAAAACAGCATGGATTAATTATACCTAAAATGTTGGTTAACAGCCTTTTGGAGCTCTAACAGATACTCAGAGCTTTATTTACAAAACTGGATGAAGATAAATATCCCATCTGCCACCACCAACATACTTACATAGTATGGTTCTGCTTCCCTTTCAGTTATTTCATCCTGACACAGAGTGAAGCAAGTTGGAATCCGTCCAAACCACACATCTCGAAGCACATCTTTGTCATCTGTCATTCTTCCAGTGGTTAAAGCAGTACATATAGGCTAAATTCTTTGTTCAACCAAAGCCAAACTGAAAATAAAATGAAGAACATTAGTCAGATCCTTGACAGGATGAGAACAAACCTGCTACCAAACAAAAGATTATGGGGAAAAAGTGAATGCAATAAGGATTATTTACTTCAAAAAAATCTATGTGATCAGGATTTCTTAAGAACTAGTAAAAACTAATAAAAATAAAATTCACCACAAGTCCTAAATGCAGAGCTATTATTTGTTTAAATGGATCAAACAACAACTCACAACGTTCATTACAAACTCAAGTAATGAACCCAGAAGAATCACTTATCTAAAAGGATCTTACACCTATGCCCTATGACCCCTGATAGCTCAATTCCAAAGAATCGTTCTCACACATTACCCCTGCCATACCCTAATTAGTCAGCTTCTACTCTGGATAATTCCTCCTCTCTTCTCGCAAGTATATTCTCTTATTTTGAACAAATCTTTGTATAAACCGCTTCCTCATTTTAAATTTCTTCCTTTCTACTAGTTGTTCCCACCAACATTTCCATTCTTACTATACTTCTTTTTATAAACCCTCTAGCAAAAGCGGCCCCCAAACAAGCTCTGTGTTCTACCTCCCCTGGCCTACTATGCTCTTCTCTCACCTATTAAAATCCAACCAAATTCTGTAAACCAGGCTTACAGTCCTCTGCTCCAGTGAATGGGTAAATGCTTCTACCCTCAACTCTTAGAATGTCCCTATACCATAAATATAGTATTAAATCTGCAACCTGAAAAATTTTGGATAAAGGACATGACTTTTGACTTCTGTAATGTCTAAGTGTCTTCCTGTGCTAATGTTCTACAGCTATTTAACACCACAATATACTATTAGAACATATGTTGAAATGAGTACTGTTGATAATAAATGCCAACAGTAACTAAACAGGTAGCACCTATATATTAAAATTCAATATACTTATTCAAATAATATTCCTCATTTTTCATAGGTAGTAATTTATAATTTATCATATTATATCCGCTTAAAAACATTCTATAAAATCATGAGTTTAGCCAAATATAATCAATAACACTAAATTATTCAAGAAGCCTTTTCTTTTTTCTTCCACTGACCAATGCCAAGTACATTAAGACTGCCATAAATTAATCAGAAAAAGGTGAAGGTCAATTGGCTGCCATGTCATCTACATGTAAATAAGCTGAAAGAAGTGGAAAAAACATCTGTCCAACAACAAAGCACCAAGCAACAGTCAAATTAGGGTAGGAACTCTTGTATGTAAACTAAGTCCGGTGCAATTTCAGCATACCACTGTTTTAACTTTCATTAAAATATATCTACAGGAGCCAGCGTAGTGGCCCAGTAGGTTAAGCTGCCACCTGCAATACCAGTGTGAGAGCAAGTTTGAGACTTGGCTATTCCACTTCCATTCCAGCTCTCTACTAATGCACCTGGGAAAGCAGTAAAAGGTGGTTCAAGTACTTGGGCCCCTGCCACCCAGAAGGGAGACCTGGGGGAAGCTCCTAGCCATTTAGGGAGTGAACCAACAGATGGAAGACCTCTCTCTCTCACTCTTCTCTAACTCTGCCTTTCAAATAAAATAAATCTTTAAAATACATACATATATATCCATTAAAATAACTACTTTAGGCAAACAATAAACACATGTAAACTTCATGTAGCTCCACATTGACAGGCTTCAAACTCAAACAACATGCTTAATTTCTGCATTCAGCAGAAAATTTCCAGGTTTACAGATCATACAAAATTAGGTCACTGAAAATAGGAAAGCTCTTACTACTCTCAATTACATTAACAGGTTGGTCTTTTTCAGTGGATTTATCAGTGACAGGAATTAATGAAATCTGGATTACAAATAAATCTAAAATTTGAATCTGATAAAGGTGGTAAGCAGTGGTCTCTATAACCCTAATACAACAGATTAATCAAGAGCTACAAATGCGGGGCTGGTGCTGTGGTGTAGTATGTATAGCCACCACCTGCAGGGCTGGCATCCCATATGGACACCAGTTCAAGTCCCAGCTGCTCCTCTTCTGATCCAGCTCTCTGCTGTGGCCTGGGAAAACAGCAGAAGATGGCCCAAGTTCTTGGTCCCCACACCCGCATGGGAGATCTGGAGGAAGCTCCTGGCTCCTGGCTTAGGATCTGCTCAGTTCCAGCTGTTTCAGCCATCTGGTGAGTGAACCAGCAGGTGTAAGATACCTCCCTCTCTCTCTCTCTGCCTTTCAAGTAAATAAATAAATAAAATTAAAAAAAAAAAAAAGAGCTATAACTGAGATCTCTGTCTTTCTCAGGAAGCAGAAGCAACCTGAAACAGAGCTCCTTCACAAACATTTAAGAAAACGTCATTATGACTCTAAAGTTAAGTCACAGCCACACTGGATAATCTTTCCTCTCAGAAGAAGCCAGCCAGACAATACAGTTCAAAACAATTCAAAATTCAAGTGGGAATGGCCATCCAGGGAAAAGCATCCTGACTGGCTCTTCTCTCAAGGAATCAGTCAAATTGGTCAGACTCCAGAACATCATTTCAGCCCTGTTTATTAATAGGAGGGATTGTCATGAACCAAAATACCATTCGTGTAGGTGTGGCTCCTCGCCTTCCTTCTAGGCTGCCCGATGGCGGCACCTGACTGACCTTCCTGCTTTCTTTCAATGACATCTCCTTCTGCTTCTGCCATGCATCAGGAAGAGCAAAAAGACATGCAAAGAGTGTCCCTTTAGGCTCTGAGTCCCTCTCCCAAAGAAATAAAAGTATGGTAACAGGAGATGGGAGCATACATCAACATCCCAACTACAGGCTTGCATTTATTTATTTACTTATTTATTGAGAAGGGCAAACAGAGATTTCCCATCTGCTGGTTCACTCCCTCAGATACCCAAACAGTTACAGCTGGAACAGACCAGGAGCCAGAAACTTAATCCAGGTCTCCCATACACATGGCAGGGACCCAAACACTTGAGCCATCACCTGCTGCCTCCCGGGGTATGCATTAGTAAGAAGCTGGCAGGAGCAGAGCCAGGATTAGCAGGCATTCTGAAATGGGATGTGGGCATCTGTGGCAGTATCTTAACTGCTGTACCAAATGCCTGCAATAGGGTTTGATTTTATTATAGTCTTGTGTTCCAGTCAAGTTTATCAAAGTTCTACAGAAGGATTTTAGGCATAAAAACAAGTGAAGGATAAACTGGTATCTTATTTCCCATATGTCATTTTTCTAACACGTATTTCTTGTTGGACCTCAAGGGAACAACTGACGGAAAACCAAGGCAGCTGAAGATGTAATGTAGTGGAATTGATAGAAATTTTGCAAAACAGAAACTCTGCAAAACAGTTTATGAAAACCGCACACAAAATATGCAAACTCAAGTTTACTGACTCAAAATATGCAGACTCAAGTTTAAAGAATTGTAAAAAGTTCATCTTTTAAAAAAAGATGTGATTTATCTCATTTTGAAAGAGTTACAAGGATAGAGGGAGGGAAAGGTAAAGACAAAGTGAGAGAGAGAGAGAGACAGAGAGAGGCAGAGAGAGAGAATTTTTGATCTGATGGTTTAGTGCTCAGGACTGGGACAGACCAAAGCCAAGAGCCAGGAACTCTATCCAGATCTCCTGCATGGGTGGCCAGGGCCCAGTTGCTTGTGCCATCTTCTGCTGCTCTCCCAGACGCATCAGCAGGGAGCTAGATCAGAAGTAGAACAGCCCGGACTCTAACCACTGCTCATATGGGAAGCCGGTGTCACAGGCAGTGGCTTAACCCTACATGCCACAATGCTGGACCCTAATTGTTCAATATTAATCAAGATCATATATAAGGAATCACATAAGAAAAGCAAGCCTCTAGGCTAGTGTATACTAAAGTTAAAAAAAAAAAAAAAGTGCAATAGGCCAGCGCCGCGGCTCAATAGGCTAATCCTCCACCTGTGGCACCGGCACCCCAGGTTCTAGTCCCAGTCGGGGTGCTGGATTCTGTCCCGGTCGCTCCTCTTCATGTCCAGCCCTCTGCTGTGGCCCGGGAGTGCAGTGGAGGATGGCCCAAGGACTTCACCTGCACCCGCATGGGAGACCAGGAAAAGCATTTGGCTCCTGGTTTCGGATCAGCACGGTGCGCCAGCCACAGCGCGCCGGCCGGCCATTGGGGGATGAACCAACGGAAAAAGGAAGACCTTTCTCTCTCTCTCAGTGTCCACTCTGCCTATCCAAAAAAAAAAAAAAAAAAAAAAAAGTGCAATAGAGGCCAGCGTTGCGACATAATAGGTTAAGCCACTACCTGTAACACCCGCATCCCGTAAGGGTGCCCGACTGAGTCTGGCTGCTCCACTTCTAATCCAGCTTCCTGCTAATGCCCCTGAGAAAATAGCAGAAGATGGCCCAAGCACGTGGACTGCCACGCTCATGTGGAAGACCCAGATGAAGCTCCTGGCTCCTGGCTTCAAGCTGGCCCAGCCTGGACTGTTGCGGCCATCTGGGGAGTAAACCAGAAAATGGAAGATCTCTCTCTGTATCTCTCCCTCTCTGCAACTCAGTCTTTCAAATAAATAAAATAAATCTTTTTTAAAAAGTGCAAGAAAAATTGATATTAAATAATCCAATAATTCTTTATAAACAGAGGCGGAAAAACAAAATTTTACTTTTGAGAGGCACTATACTGTAGGACTTAAAAATATGATGTGAATTCAGACTGCCTGGATCTAAAAATCTAGCTTCACCACTTACAATGTAACTCAGTTACTTAAGTTCTCTATATAAAATGAGGAAACAGCACTTAACACATCAGACAGAATTAAATGAATTAATACATGTAAAGACCTTAGAACAGCAGCAGTCATTTAAGTAGTATATAGGCTATCTACTATTACAATTTAAGAACCAAAAGCATGTCTCAAAAAATGTTTAAAAGCTGGGACAGGCATTTGGGACAATATTAAGATGCCACTTGGGACAACCACATCCCATATTAGAATGCCTAGCTCCAAGTCTCAGCTCTGCCTCAGCTTCCTGCTTCCAGGTAATGTGCACCCCGAGAGGCAGCAGGCGTTGGCTCAAGTCCTGGGTTCCCGTCACCTGGGTGAGAAGACCTGGACTGAGTACCCTTCAGCCTGGCCCAGCCCTGACTGTTGCATACATTTAGTAAGCGAACCAGCAGATGGAAGATCTCCCTTTCTATTTTTTTTCTGCCTTTCAAATAAATAAAATAAGTTTTTAAAAATGTACACTAAAAGTCAATATTCAACAACTAAGAATAATCAAAAGCATTAGGCAACAAACAGGAATTATAAGATTAAAGGAGGGTCCAGCGCTGTAGTGTAGTGGGGCAAATCTACCACCCATATGGGTGCCAGCTGGAGTCCCAGCTGCTCCACTTCTGATCCAGCAGCTCCCTGATGTGCCTGGGAAGGTCACTCTTGGCTTGTGGAATTCCTGGGATGAAAGTCATGTACTCCCATGTTGAAAGATGATTAAACAAGGCCGGCGCCGCGGCTCACTAGGCTAATCCTCCGCCTAGCGGCGCCGGCACACCGGGTTCTAGTCCCGGTCGGGGCGCCGGATTCTGTCCCGGTTGCCCCTCTTCCAGGCCAGCTCTCTGCTGTGGCCAGGGAGTGCAGTGGAGGATGGCCCAGGTGCTTGGGCCCTGCACCCCATGGGAGACCAGGAAAAGCACCTGGCTCCTGGCTCCTGCCATCGGATCAGCGCGGTGCGCCGGCCGCAGCGCGCCAGCCGCGGCGGCCATTGGAGAGTGAACCAACGGCAAAGGAAGACCTTTCTCTCTGTCTCTCTCTCTCACTGTCCACTCTGCCTGTCAAAAAAAAAAAAAAAGATGATTAAACAAGATCATGCTGCTAAAATTAACTATGTTACGACTGTGTTGCAGAAAGCCTGATAAGTTGCTTGTGTATGTTGTTACCTTCTGTTTTGCCTTGAGCTACAGCTGGTTATGCATAAATATCGCTGAGCCGCTGGGATAAACGAGCCTTGATCAGCCTTGTTGTCTTGGCTCCATTCTCTGCACCCTTGTCCCTCTTTTCATTCCCACACCCCCCTTCAGGTTCCGTTCGACTGGTGCGGTTGGCCCGCACAGGAAGGCAGCGGAAAAAGGCCCAGGTACTTGGGCCCTTGCACCCATGTGGGAGACCAGGAGGAAGTTCCTGGCTCCTGGCTTCAGACTGGCCCAGCTGCAGCTGTTTTGGCCGTTTGGGGAGTGAACCGGCCCAGCTCCAGCTGTTATGGCCATTTGGGGAGTGAACTAACAGATCAAAGATTCTCTCTCTCTGTCAGTCTCTGTGTATGTGCATCTCCCTCTCTTGGTAACCCTGCCTTTCAAATAAATAAATAATCTTAAAAAAAAAAGATTAAAGGAAAACATTAGTTAAAAACTATGCACTCAACACTACTAATAACATTCAATATAGAAGCAACAAATACTTAACCTTTGATCTGCTCAGCTCTGCGGAAGGTGCTAGAAGAATACAAAATAACAACAGCAATAATAAACTTTTTAAAACCACCTCCACTGCTCAGAGGTATCCACTCAATGTGCCAGGCACTTTGCTGTCCTTCCCAGCCTACTGCTCACGCCTGCAGCCCCTACTCTAAAGCAGCCTGCACTGTCTGGTCCTCCAAGCCCGACAGCTTTGAGGACCCAGCTCAACACAGCCTTGCTGCTCTGCATGACTCAGGCAGTCTTCCATGTCTCCTCACTGCACCCTTCCTTCTCTTCCGCGACAGGACAGTTAAACCCACACGAAAGATACTTGCTTGTACCTGCCTTTCCTCCAGACTTGGGTGCATTCCCTTGGGGAAAAGGATCACATCCCACTTCTCACTGCTGACATTTAGAGTAGTGGCTGAACTATAATAGGTGCTCAAAAAACGTTTACTGAACCTCAATTTGCTGGAAAGACAGCACATGAGTAGGAAATTACAGAACCAAACAGAATCCCAAACCATGAGGTGAGCAGATCAGATGAGACCATCAAAATTAGGTAAGAGTAGATTATATACTCCTTTAAGTAACTGTAGAACTGTAGAAACACCACACATTTTGTTTACATTATTCACACTTAATATAATCTTGCAAGTTCCCATTTTACAAACAATGAATTTGAGATGGAAAAGTTAGATGACTTTAAAAAAAATCTTGGGTGGCTAATAAGTGACAGAGTCAACAACAGAAGCCACACCTTCCTAAGATTGCCAATCGCACGTGCTTTCCATCATACCACACTGATTACCAACGGCCCTTCCAGCTCCAAAATGCCCATGTCCGTGGCAAAAGTTAATGTTACTTGTGAGGGTTTTCTTGAGTGGAGGGTAGAGAAGTTAAATGTTAGTTTACATATGCTAGTGTTCAAAGAAAACTTCCAAAAGATGCAGAATGAATAGAATATGAACAGGCAAAGAAAGACAGACAAATATTCCAATCTAGGTAAAATTGCATCAGTAAAGACACTAAGGGGTAAGAACAAACTACACACCAACTGTTTAGGATAACTTGTGTCAGAAGCAGAAGCAGTCAACAAAGGAACTGATACTGTAACATGTTTTAATATCACATGTGGGGGCCTGCCCTGTGGTAGTGGGTTAAAGAGCCAGCCTGCAGTGCCAGCATCCCATATGGGTGCCAGGTTGAGTCCTGGCTGCTCCGCTTCCTATCCAGCTCCCTGCTAATGGACCTGGGAAAACAGCAGAGGATGGTCCAAGTCCTTGGGCCCCTGCATAAATGTGGGAGACCCAGAAGAAATTCCAGGCTCCTGGCTTCGGATCAGCCCAGCTCCAGCCATTGCGGCCCTTTGGGGAGTGAACCAGCAGATGGAAGACCTCTCTTTGTCTCTACCTCTCTCGATAATTCTTTCAAATAAATAAAAATAAATATTAATATATATATATATATATATGTTTGTGTGTGTGTGTGTAGGTAGATAGATAGATATATCTCACATGTGACCCTGGGGAAGTCATTGCATGAAGCCTCAATTTCCTCACCCATGAAATGGGGTAATACTCAAGTTACAAGATTATCCTAAAAAAAAAATGCATAAGGTATTTGACATAATAATGGATACATGATGTGTGCTAAGAAATGCAAGCGGGGCCAGCTCTGTGGCTTAATTGACTAATCAGCCTGCGGCACCAGCACCCCGGGGTTCTAGTTCCTGTTGCTCCTCTTCCAGTCCAGCTCTCTGCTGTGGCCCAGGAGGGTAGTGGAGGATGGCCCAAGTGTTTGGGTCCCTGCACCCGCATGGGAGACCGGGAGGAAGTACCTGGCTCCTGGCTTCGGATCAGCGTAGTGCCGGCCGTGGCGGCCATTAGGGGAGTGACCAATGGAGGGAAGACCTTTCTCTCTGTCTCTCTCTCACTGTCAATGACTCTCTCTCTGTCTCACTCTCACTGTCTAACTCCGCCTGGCAAAAAAAAAAAAAAAAAAAAAAAAAAAAAAAGAAGAAGAAGAAGCAAGCGATTGCTTTGCCTTTAATGTCCTCTCTATAAATGTAAAATGAGACTAAAGCACGAAGCATACTAAATGGAATATTATGGGGGCCCCAATTTCACCTGCCAGGCCTAGAGAGCTTATACAGTTTTATAAAAGAGAAATAAAAATCAATTATCTGGTAGCCGTGCATAGAAGAGCCAAGTCAGAGCAGGAAGCAGTTTCAGCAACTGAGGCAGAATTAGGGCTCTACTTAGAATGGTGGCAATGGATTGGTGAGAGTGAGCCTTCCCAAAGAAGAATGACTAAAAGTTAGTGCAAAAAACAACTGAGGGATAAAGAACAAGGACGGGCTGAGTGTTTGGTGCAGCAATTTAAAATGCTGTTGGGGATGCCGGCATCCCATCCCGGAGTGCCTTGATTCGAGTCCCAGCTCTGGTCCTGACTCCACCTTCCTGTTATGTGCACCCTGGGAGGCAGTAGTAACTGGGTCTCTGCCTCCCAGCATGGGAGACTGGGATTGCTGTCCCGACTCCTGACTTTGGCTGTCCCAGACTGTGCAGTTGCAGGCATCTGGGGAATGAACCAGCAAATGGGAGCTGTCTCTCTGCCTTGCAAGTAAGTTAAATAAATAAAAGTACATTTTTGAAAAAAGAGCAAGAACAGAAATTGACAGCAGGCTACACAGTTAAGTAGTTAAGAGGCTTAGAAATCAGACATGGGTGTAAACCCTCACGCCCATCCATTAGTTTCACTTTTTTTTTTTTTTTTTTTTGGACAGGCAGTGAGAGAGAGAGACAGAGAGAAACATCTTCCTTTGCTGTTGGTTTACCCTCCAATGGCCGCCGCGGCCGGCGCGCTGCGGCTGGCGCACCGCACTGATCCGATGGCAGGAGCCAGGTACTTATCCTGGTCTCCCATGGGGTGCAGGGCCCAAGCACTTGGGCCATCCTCCACTGCACTCCCAGGCCACAGCAGAGAGCTGGCCTGGAAGAGGGGCAACCGGGACAGAATTCGGCGCCCCGACCCCGACTAGAACCCGGTGTGCCGGCGCCGCAAGGTGGAGGATTAGCCTAGTGAGCCATGGCGCCGGCCAGTTTCACGTCCATAGACAACAACCTCATCCTCTCTGAATCTCCTATATGTAAAATGAAACAATTCCATTTCTCACAGGGTTATGGTGGATGTGCTTAAAACACGGTTCCCTCATGTTTCCACGGCCCCTCTGAACACTCATTCCCTCTTCTTTAGCCAACTCCTAAAGGTCAGCTTACTATCAGCTCCTTGGTAAGCTTTCCCCTAATTAATCTCCAGTCTAATGTACTACCAGGGGAGACCTTGTGGTGCAGGGGGTTATGCCACCACTTGGGACACGCTGTATCCTGGTGGAGTGCCTGGTTTAAGTCCCAGGTACTCCACTTCCAATTCACTTTTCTGCTAAAGCACCTGGGAAGCAGATGATGGCTCAAGTACTTGATTCCCTGCCACTCATGTGGGTGACCCAGATGGAGCTCCTGGTTCCTCTCAGCAGAGCACAAGAATGAAAGAAACTGAGTCATGGGGCCGGTGCTGTGGCGTAGCGGGTTAAGCTACCGCCTGCAGTGCTGGCATCCCATATGGGTGCCGGTTCAAGTCCTGGCTGCTCCACTTCCAATCCAGCTCTCTGCTATGGCCTGAGAAAGCAGTAGAAGATGGCTCAAGTGCTTGGGCCCCTGTACCCACATGGGAGACCTGGAAGAAGCTCCTGGCTCCTGGTTTCAGATCAGCACAGCTCTGGCTGTTGCAGCCAACTGAGGAGTGAACCAGCAGATGGAAGACCTCTCTCTGTCTCTCTCTCTCTCTCTGCCTCTCCTCTCTCTGTGTAAATCTGACTTTCAAAGAAATAAATAAAACTTAAAAAAAAAGAAAGAAATTGAGTCATACATACCTTCTTATTCCCAATATTAGGATAATTAACACATAGCATGGTCAGTAACTTTTGTTAAATAAGGGGAAAACATAAATATATAAATCTAACTACTTACAACTTTTACTAATCAGCACAATCATGCTTTAAATTCAACAAATTTCACATTTTGGAACAATTTTCTCTCCTATGTACAGGTTATCATCACCATCTACCCAATTGGAAGCCAACATGTTGGAAACAGAAATCCCCATGATGCAATCTACTAGAACTTAGCTTCTTGAGGGCAAAGACTACCTCAGCTGGCCTGCTCTATTTTTTGCATCTGGTTCTAGGCCTGGGACGTGGTAGTTGCCCAACAACATCTGTTAAAAAGCCAGTCATTCACCAAATAATTAACCTACTGCCCAGAGTTATTTTTGCTGACAAAGTCTCCAATTGCCTAGAAATTTTTTTTTTATCTTCTTTTTAAAGACTTATCTATTTGGGGCCAGCACTGTGGCACAGCAGGTAAAAGCCGCTGCCTGCAGTGCTGGCATCCCACATGGGCGCCAGTTCGAGTCCCAGCTGCTCCACTTCCAATCCAGCTCTCTGCTATGGCCTGGGAAAGCAGTGGAGAATGGCCCAAGTGCTTGGGCCCCTGCACCTGTGTGGGAGACCCGGAAGAAGCTTCTGGCTCCTGGCTTCGGATCAGCCCAGCTCTGGTCATTGCAGCCATTTGGGGAGTCAGCCAGCGGATGGAGGATTTCTCTCTCTCTCTCTCTGCCTCTCTGTAACTCTGCCTTTCAAGTAAATTAACAAACCAAAAAAAAAAAAAAAACACACCAAGGTTTATCTATTTATGTGAAAGG
The DNA here is from genome assembly GCF_051225735.1 of Oryctolagus cuniculus. Lineage (NCBI taxonomy): Eukaryota > Metazoa > Chordata > Mammalia > Lagomorpha > Leporidae > Oryctolagus > Oryctolagus cuniculus. Next base: position 64,736,077 of record NC_142871.1, on the reverse strand, counting down.
CAGAGTTAGAGAGAGAGAGAATCTTTAATCGGCTGGTGTATTCCCCAAATGGCCAAAGCTGGGTTTCCCACACGAGTCCAGGAGCCCAAGAAATTGGGCCTTCTTCTGCTGCTTTCCCAGGTGCATTAACAGGGAGCTGGATCAGAAGTGGAGCAGCCAGGACTCAAACTGGTGTCCATATGGGATGCCAGCATTGCAGACAGCAGCTCAACCCTAGAAATTATTTCAAATATCAAACACCTACTAGAATAAGTTTGTAAACATTTAAAAGGAATTAGGTGGGCCTGGCATTTGCTGTGGTGGTTAAGGTGCATTTCATGTTAGAATGCCTGGGTTAGAGTTCCAGCTCCACTTATGATTCCAATTTTCTGCAAGTGCATACCCTGGGAGACAGCAGATGACGGTTCAAGGATGGAGTCCTTGCAACTTATGTGGGAGGCACAGATGGAGTTATGGGCTGGTGGCTTGAACATGGCCCAGCCACAGATGTTACAGGCATTTAAGGAATGGAAGTGTGCAGATCTCTCCCAGTCTGCCTGCTTTTCTGCTTTTCTGCTCCTCATCCCTACCCCAAACTGCCACCACCACCCCGCCACTTTCAAATGGAAATAAATTAAGAGAATTATTCAGGCTGGTCTCCTTTCACATTCATGAGTACTAACCTCAAAGTAGGCACTGAGTACTGCCCAGCATTCCTATATTTCCTAGTCCATTTATTCTCCTACTCTCCAATCTCATCCCTCTCCTTCCTTGCATTTTCAATTTTCACAAAGCTGTGTCCTTTCCCTCAGCTAATAAGCTTGCTTTCCATTTCTCTCTACCTTGTTACTGTGGATCAATATTTCTCAAAAGGGACTTCAGTGAAGAGACCCACCCTAGCAGGGTGGGAGGAGAGAGAAATCTCTAAAAGTTGCAACGCCCCAGGGGGCTCCATCCTTAAACCACTCCTTTGAAAATCTGTTGGTTTTCAATACCATTTACACACTTAAAACCACCACAGGTATCACCTAGACTTCTCTTCTGAACTTGCTTCCTATGCTTTATTGTATACTGACATTACCATTTGGAAACTGAACATGTGCGAAAGTGAATGATTTTAGATCTTCCTTCATCCTCTCCTCTTTTACTCTGTAATTTAGTCCATTTCACTAAGTGGTAATTCTCTTTAATCAGGCCATAAACCTTGGAGTCATCCTTAACCAGTTTTATACATCTGACTGCTCTAGCTTAGAAACACATCTAAAATCTGGGTATTTATAACCACGCCCACGATTACCCCAGATACAGTCACCTTGATTTTTAACAAGGTAAAGAAAAACAGTTTAGTAACAGCTCCCATTTCCGCCTGTCATATATACAGTTAACATTAGCAAACAGGGCTTTTTTTTTTTTTTTCCTTAAAGATTTAGGTATCTGAAAGGCAGCATTACAGAGGGAGGAGAGAAAGACCTTCTAACCACTGATTCACTCTCCAAATGGCCACAACGACCAGCTGGGCCAGACCAAAGCCAGGAGCTTCCTCCTGGTCTCCCATGTGAGTACAGGGGCCCCAGCACTTGGGCAGGCCATCTTCTGCTACTTTCCCAGGCGCATTAGCAGAGAGGTAAATCCGTAGTGGAGCAGCAGGGGCAGGAGACGGATTAACCCATTATACCACAACGGCGGTCCCTCAAGACAGCCTTTTAAGACTGATTGGATCCACTATCCATTACTCAAAACCCATTTCGGGGCTGGTGTTGTAGCACAGCGGGTAAAGCCACCACCTCTGACACTGGCATCCCATAAGGGCACTGATTTATGTCCTTGGTCCTCGACTTCCAATCCAGCTCACTGCTAATGGCCTGGGAAGGCAGCAGAGGATGGCCCAAGTGACTGGGCACCTGCACCGATGTGGGAGACCTGGATGAAGCCCCTGGCTCCGGCTTCAGCCTGACCTAGACCTGGCTGTTGCAGCCATCTAGGGAGTGAACCAACAGATGGAAGATCTCTGTGTCTCTTCCTCAAACTTTCAAATATACATATATTTAAATGTCATTCACAGGGAAACTCATCTCATCCACTTGAGTGAGAACTACTCTTTTCCCTTGCTTATCCTTTTCCAGCCAAACTAACTGGCATTCTCCTGTCCGAGCCTCCTAACAGCCAGGACAGCTTCTTCCCCAGCACTGCTCTTTTTCACCTTCCAGTCTCCTTCAAAGCTCATCTTCTCTAAGCTATCCACTGTGATCTACTCACACTGCCAACTTTCCCCATTCCAGCTTTCTCTTTTCTCAGTTTTTTACCACCTGATATATATTTTTCTTTTTGTATTAATACCTTCTCCTCCCACCCTCAAAGTGAACTTTATGACATCAGGGATTTGTACAGTTTTCTTCATTGTTGTTGTTACTGCTTCAGTCCCTGACTGAAACTAACGAAAACAGCCCACACTTGAAGGGGACACACTTTTCTCCAAGCCCACATCCACACAATCCCATTCATCCCCCCCCCCCCAATTTAAACGAAGCCAACATTGAAGATCAAAGCACGTGTTTAAAGCCGGTGTAAAATTTAAAATTCCTCTCAACTTCTACCCTCAAGCCAACATCCTCAGAGTTCAGCTCAGAACCCAGCTCCCACAGTCTCAAGGTCTGAGATTTATCAAGTGAACCAGCAGGCCTTGGAGTTCAGCTGCTGTTTGATAAGTCACTGTGTTTTGATTACTACAGACTTGCCCTGCTTCCTCACTCCTCAGAAAAATCTAGAAGCAATCGGTTTCCTAGGTTTCCCAAGTTCAAGTACGACTTAAAAATATTCCAAAGTGTACCTAAAGTGTGCGAAAGTGCTTTATCAGCAGAAAATGGCTTTGTTAGCGCTACACATTATTACTGGTTTTAGAATGAGCCTTAAGGAACGACGTTGAGAAGGTAAATTGGCGCAAATACCAAATTCGGATAGAATCGAACCACCTTGTGAAATAATTATGTTTTAAACAATGTTCCACGGAAAACGCAGGTCCTCCACGCAACTCCAGAGCCTGCGATTACATCCTAGATTTCCTGCCTTGACGACGAACAGACACATTCCGCAAGAGACTGCACAGGCCGGCCCAAGGGCTCCCGGGGCGGCGTCTCGCCAACCCCAAGTCTGCCTGGAGGAGCCACCTTCACCCGCCATCGCCGCCCGGACAGCGCTCCTCTCGCCAGTCGCTCACCCTCCTTCTCGCCACACCTACCTGGCTCCCCACCCCAGCCCTCATCCTCCTCTAGACACTTCCTTATACTGGTGCTAGTGGGGGAGGAACACACACACCCTACCCGAAGCGCCGGCTCCTTCTCCGGCTTCCCGCAGCGATGGAGACACAAGACTGATGAGCTCCGGAGGGGAGGCAGGGCAGGCTGCCCGCCTGACACAGTGTGTCCCGCAGAGGAGCCGGAGCAGCAGTCCCCCAGGGCCCGCGCAGCCGCAGAAAGCACCGGCACAGAGGTCGGAGCCGAGCCCTGCTGCACTTCCGCCCTCCTGGATCCAGGCAGCGCAGCCGGCAGCGCTGCGGAGCTCTGGAAGCCCACCGCAAGTCTAGTCACCCTCGGCGCCCGGAGATGACGTCACGGGCCCACGTGGCCTCCTCCGCCCTCTGGGTTCTGCCCAACCTGCGTGGAGAGCGCGCGGAGCGTCTTTTGCGCATGCGCGGACCGAGCGGAGTGCTGGGACGTGGGGTCAAGCCGGTGCAAGTTCACAGCTTCTACCTTTAAATGACAGTCTCGGGCCAGGGCCCAGTCACTGGTGTGTGGGAAGTTAAAGTAACGGTACCCCAAGAACCGAGTTTTTAAAATGAGACGTTGCCTCCCGAGAGCTTGGTGGCAACCTTCCTCTTCCTCTCCTCTAGGTCATCCAACAGTGTCAATAAAACATTAGTTTTCAAAGTGCTTTCACATCATTTTCTCATTTGATCCTCTTAACTCTTTCACAGCCAGGGCAGTCGTTAAGGACTGGCAAGCCTACAGCTGTTGCCAAACTACAGGAGAACTGAATCTGCCCACTGTATCCAAGTGTGTGTTTTCATCTTCGTGCTTCTGAAAATAACAAGCCGTGAGTAAACCTATTCCTAAAGAAGTCTCACCGTGCATTTAAGGTTTTTGCCCTCAGCGACACGTGCCATAATTCCGTGAATGCTAAAGAAATTCCATGCTGAGACTCAAAGCAGGTTCCTGATCTCTGGGAAGGAAGAGAAAGTCTTGGTATAACCACAAGATTCTTTTTCTCCACCAATGTTTATTTATTTCTTGTTATTTATTTGAAAGGCAAAGCGACAGAGTTTTCCATCTACTGGTTCACTCCCCAAATGCCAGCAACAGCCAGGGTTCCGAGAGCAGGGAGGAGGGAGCAGGGACTCAAGTACTTGAGCCATCATCCTGTGCCTTCCAGTGTCTGCATTGGCAGGAACTGGATGGGAAGCAGAGTATCCAGGGGGTACTCTGACAGCCTAATGTGGATGTAGGTGTCCCAAGCAGCAGCCTAACCTGAAAGCCAGCTCCTAAGACGAGTTTCAAATGGTGAATCACAATCCATGAATGAGTCCTCAAATCCTGTTAATAAGAGCATGGCTAGCACCTTTTGAATATTTAAATTAAATTTTAAAAGCAGCATACTTCACATATGTAAAGGGTAAATATTGTTTCCGGAAGTTTTTACTTCAGTACATGTACATGATGTATGCTAGATGACATGTGATGTGAAAGTTGTCAGAATCAAAATGGAGTCACTTCTGTCAAGCTGGATTGCATCGCTGGCTCCCTGACCCAGTCCAGCCCAGCCCCCACTCTGTTGCTGGCATTTGGGGAATTAACCAGCTTCTCTCTCGTGCTCTCTCAATCAATCTCTCTCTCTGCCTCTCAATTAAATAAGTGATTTTTAAATAAATAATAGAAATTAAAAATGCCATTTCAGATTTGAAAAGATAGTTCTTGTGTCCCACTCAGGGATAGATAAACATTGTCAGTTCTTTTAGCTCTTCTTCATGTGCCACATCTCTCCTCTGCATATGATCCTGTTATTGGTGTTTTCTATTTATTAAGTGACTATATTTTCCCCTCCCTGATTATGCTCCTTGACTAAATATTTGGAAATAAGAGGCATTCTGTATTTGTTTCCTGTCATTTCCATTTGTTAAGACTATGTCTACTCTCTCAAGCCATGACACTGCATCTTTCTAACTTTTTTCCTCTGAAGATAACTTTTTTTAAAAAGATTTATTTATTGATTTGAAAGCCAGAGTTACAGAGAAAGATGAAAAGAGAGAAAGAGAGAGATCTTCCATCTACTGTTTCACTCCCCAAATGGCAGCAATGGCCAGGGCTGGTCCAGGCTGAATCCAAGTCTCCCATGTGGGTGCATGGACCCAAGCATTTTAGCCAGTTTCTACTGCTTTCTCAGGCACATTTGCAGGGAGCTGGATCAGAAGTAGAGCAGCCAGGACTTGAACCTACACCCATATGAGATGCTGGTGCTGCAGGCCGTGGCTTTCACCTTCTGTGCCACAGTGCCTACACCTCTAAAGATAACTGTTAAAAAATTCTTTTTGGTTGGCATTACTATTTCCCCAGCCTCAGCTTAGTTTGGGTAATTCTCAGCTACCATTTGACTTGTGTGAACTTCTTTAAACAGTCTACTTTTTAACAAAAGTCAAATGCACAAGTCCTTCAAAATGCTGGATTCAAAAGACAGACTCTAAAGATCTTTATTAACAAGACGCTGTCTTCTTCTCACTGTGATAACGTGCAGTTGTAAAGTCTGGCTTTGGCTTTTGCATGCTTCTCTTGTATCTCTATCTTGCTGGTTTCAAAGGATGAGTTAAAGCAAGTTTATTTCTTTTACTTCAACTCTAGTTATTATGATTTCCCTCAACCCAATTTCCCTCAAAACTAGTTTTTTCTTTGAGCCTATAAACATGCTCAGGTATCCTCCCAGCCAACTAACATTTTTCCTGGAGTGGGCATTTGGTATAGCATCATGGTTTGGGATGCCTACATCCCATTTCAGAGTGCCTGGATGCAAGTTTCTGGCTAATAGGCTTCAGACCCGGCCTCCTACTAATGATCACCCTGAGAGGCATGGGAAGGCTTCCGCCATCTGACTACACATTCTGCATCGTACAGAACACAATCACTTCCGTTCCTCTGTCTTCTTGCATACCCTGATTCAAATAACACCCCCTCCCTTGCTGGAATGGAAACTCCTAGAAAGTGGGTACAAATTCCTATATCAAAGGCTACAAATTAGCATTCCAAAGGCTGGAATTGGACTAGTCCCATGATTGCTCTAATGGACCATCACCTACTTCAGCATACACAATATAGCATTATGAATCGGCTGGTTTAAGCTTCAATTCTAGTTGCCAAAGCTGAGAGTTCCATGCTCCAGATGTGTTCAGGCTGGCACCCACAAGAAGCAGAAGCAGCTATCATGAGGCCGTCTCTTACCACTATCCTGATCCACAGCCACATGCTTTGCTAAACAGTATAGTGAATGTCAAAGATGAGTTTTGCTCAAAAGTATCACACATGTTAGCAATACAATCTCATTTAAAAATTAGAATTATTTAAGGGCTGGTAGTGTTGCTAAGCAGGTTAAGCCACTGCCAACAACACCTGAATCTCATGTTTGAGTGCAAGTTCAAGTCCTAGCTGTTCTTCCAATCTAGCATCCTTCTAATGCACCTGGGAAAGCAGCAAATGATCGCCCAAGTACTTGGGCCCCTGCCACTTTATGTGGGAAACCTGGATGAACTTCCTGGCTCCTGGCTTTGGACTGGCCCAGTCCAAGCCATGCAGCCATTTATGGAGAAGCCAATGGATGGAAGATCTCTCTCTGTTTTTCCCTCTTTCTCTCTGTCACTCTGCCTTTCAAATGAATAAATAAATCTTTCTAAAAATTAGAATTATTAAAAATATGTGGATTGACTAAAACATTTTAGAGGTTCTTATCACTCTCTCATGAATAGACTATAGGAATCTATCAAGCCTGAAATTTGATTCCTAATATCTTCCATTAGAATTCTATATGGTTGGGGCCAGCATTGTGGCATAGGGAGTAAAGTCACCGCCTGCCATGCCATTATACCATATGGGCACTGGTTTGAGTCCCGGCTGCTCCACTTCCAATTCAGCTCCTTGCTCATGTGCCTGGGAAAGCAGCAACAAGATGGTCCAAGTGCTTGGGCCCCTGCACCCACATGGGAGACCCAGAAGAAGCTCCTGGCTCCTGGCTTCAGCCTGGCCCAGCCCTAGCCGTTGTTTAAGGAATGACCCAGCAGATGGAAGACCTCTCTCTCTCTCTCTCTTTCTCCCTTTATTCCTCTCTCCCTCTTTCTCTCTCTCTCTAAATGTGCTTTTTAAATAAAATAAACCTTAAAAAAAGATAAGAATTCTATAGGGTTGTAGGATTTAGCCTAGGAATGATGCTATGCCTGCCTATGTGAACCTTTCATGCAAGGAGATAATAAAAGCACCTCAAGGACAGAGATCAAATAATTCAGTCCCTGACACTCACACTGGACTGAGCTTCCAGCTCTCAGCTCGGGCCAGGCCCAGCACCAGTCTTTGTAATCATTTGGGGACTGAGCCAGCAGATGGAAGCTCTCTCTTTCTAATTAATAAATGAATTAATTAATTAATACTTTAATATATATTTATATGACATAGTTGGAGTTCCATCCTGCTTATATAGCTATCGTCATACACATCAGAAATTGGCCTAAATTGACCTACATTATAATGTCTTAGGCAGATAATAAGGAAAAAACTAATCCTCTCCCACTTTGATGTCTCGTGGGCTGTAATTATCCATGGAAAGGAACCTAAGCATTCTATATGACCAAATAAACCTTGGTCAGTTAGCAAGAATGGTAGATACTCTTTGGTCTTTAAAACGTTTTTTAAAACTCAAAAAAAAAAAGATTTTTTTTTTGATAGAAACATACTCCCTTCACCACCACCAAGAACAAAAAATGGATTTCTGGTTTCTGGTTCGTCTGAGAATCTGGTAACACTGAGCACCCATGTCTCATTACATTTTGTATTTCCAAAGCACTGCCTACCTCAGTTCTTCCCATGTGAATGTCAGTGTTGCTTAACAAAAGTCCAAAAACAACCAGCCTCAAACATGCCATACTGAAGAATTTAGCACACAGTTTCATTGTGATTCTGATCATCTGTGTGGCTCTAATAATTCTAAGGACAGACATGTCAAAGTCGGGAATTTATTATTTTTTAAAAAAATACTTGTTTACTTATTTTAAAGAGTTACACAGAGAGAGGAAAGGCAGAGAGAAAGAGAGAGAGGTCTTCCATCCAATGGTTCACTCCCCAGATGGCTGCAATGGCTGGAGCTGTGCCAATCTGAAGCCAGGAGCCAGGAGCTTCCTCCAGGTTTCCCAGGCAGGTGCAGGGCCGAAGGACTTGGGCCATCTTCTACTGCTTTCCCAGGCCACAGCCGAGAGCTGGATCAGAAGTGGAGCAGTCGGGTCTCGAACTGGCGCTCCTATGGGATTCTGGTGCTTCAGGCCAGGGTGTTAACCTTCTGTGCCACAGCACCAGACCTGGGAATTTATTCTTATGTAGCATTTTTTCCTCTGAAGAGAGAATACACTTGGCGAAACTAAACATTATCTTGAGACTGTTAATGCTCATCAATCATAGGAATTCCATTTGTATCTACTTAATTGGCATTTTTTAAAATTTGTTTTTGCTTATTTGAAAGGCAGAGAGAGAGGGAGAGACAGCAGGATCTTCCATCCACTGATTCAGTCCCCAGATGGCTGCAATAGCTGGGGCAGGGCCAGGTTGAAGCGAGGAGCCTGGAACTACATCCGGGTCTCCCATATGTGTATCAGGGGTCCATGCACGTGGGCCATCCTCCACTGCTTTCCTAGGTGCATTGGCAGGGAGCTGGATCAGAAGCAGAGCAGCCTGGACTCTGGCACTCTGATACAGGATGCCAGCACTGCAGGAGGCGGCTTCACCTGCTGTGCCACAATGCTTGCCCCTTAATTGGCATTCTAAAATCAATCCAATAACTGCATAGATAGACTCTCAGCTTTCATTCTGAGCCTTTCGTTTTTTGTGTCAAATGTTCATTCAGACTCTCAAACATGTTTTGAGCTCACATTACAATATGCTTTGTAAAAGTAAAAAGCTGGAGGAAACTCCTGGCTCCTGGCTTCGGATTGGCGCAGCTCCATCCGTGGCAGCCAATTGGGGAGTGAACAAGCAGATGGAAGACCTCTATCTCTCTCTCTGTCTCTCTCTCTCTCTGCCTCTCCTTCTCTCTCTGTGTAACTCTGCCTTTAAAATAAACAAATCTTTAAAAAAAATTAAGTGCACACAGGAATATATTGTCTAAACCACAGTTTGGAACTGTTTTCCCAGGACTACCATGGGGACTATACAATACCATATATAATTCTATCTCTGACAGATAAGACATGGGTTTCTATTGAAAATACTGTGTTATAAGACTCTATGATGGCCGCCGCCATGGCTCACTTGGCTAATCCTCTGCCTGTGGCGCCAGCACCCTGGGTTCTAGTCCCGGTTGGGGCGCCGGATTCTGTCCCGGTTGCTCCTCTTCCAGTCCAGCTCTTTGCTGTGGCCCGGGAGTGCAGTGGAGGATGGCCCAAGTGCTTGGGCCCTGCACCTACATGGGAGACCAGGAGGAAGCACCTGGCTCCTGGCTTTGGATTGTCACAGCACACCAGCTGTAGCAGCCATTTGGGGGGTGAACCAATGGAAAGGAAGACCTTTCTGTCTCTCTCTCTCACTAACTCTGCCTGTCTAAAAAAAAAAAAAAAAAAGAAAAAAAAAAAAAAAGAAAGAGAGAGACTCTATGATTCCAATAACTGAATATGTTCTAACTACTGTATACACAGATGGATTCTACAGTAGACAATTAAAACAATATTCCAAATATTCTGTTTTTGAACAAGATTTATTTTATTTATTTGAAAGACAGAGTTACGGGGTGGGTTGGGATGGGGGGAGACGAAGAGAGAGAGATCAATAGACAAATCTTCCATCTGCTGGTTCACTCCTTAAATGGGCCAGATTGAAGCTGGGAGCCTACGTAGATGCAGGGGCCCAAGCACTTGGGCCGTCTTCCACTACTTTCTCAGGTGCATTAGCAGGGATCTGAGACCATCTTCTGATGCTTTCCCAGGTCCATTACCTGGGAGCTAGATCAGAAGCAGAGCACTGGGGACTTGAACTGGTGCTCATATGGGATGCCAACACTGCAGGTGGAGGCTTTTTTTTTTTTTTTTTTTTTGACAGGTAGAGTTAGACAGTGAGAGAGAGAGAGAGAGAGAAAGAGAGAGAGAAAGGTCTTCCTTCCATTGGTTCACTCCCCAAATGGCAGCTATGGCCGGCACGCTGCGCCGATCAGAAGCCAGGAGCCAGGTACTTCTCCTGGTCTCCCATGCGGGTGCAGGGCCCAAGCACTTGGGCCATCCTCCACTGCACTCCCGGGCCACAGCAGAGAGCTGGAATGGAAGAGGAGCAACTGGGACAGAATCCGGCGCCCTGACTGGGACTAGAACCCGGAGTACCAGTGCTGCAAGTGGAGGATTAGCCTAGTGAGCCACAGTGCTGGCCTGGAGGCTTTACCTCCCACACCACAGCACCAGCCCCCAAATTAAACTTTTCATATATTGTATATATATACTGTTTATAGGGTTCAGTCCTATCCTTGGCTTCAGGCACCCACTGAGAACTTTGGACCATATGCCCCCAGATAAGGGGAATTCCTGTACATCTATAACTCTCATATGTTTGTGTCCTAATTTTTCATACTATCACACTTAATCTAAAAGTATCTTTAAATTAGATTATTTTCCCACATGAATGTCTCTATAACAAATTTTTATTAAAAACTAGGACAAATTGATCATTCAGTTTTCAATATGTGTCTTGAATAAATATGGAAAGAAAAATAAACTGGGACATGTAAAACTTAAGCACAAGTCTTTAAAAAAAAGTGAAAGAAAAGAACAACCTGATTCTCCAATTAAGTCCTTGCAATTACACATTGTTGCCAGCAGGTGTCACAGTCTGCCAGATGTAAGGCCAGTCCAGGGCACTCCCAGTGATGTAACAGATGGGGTTCCCCAGTAAGAAACCTCCGATTATTTTTAGAGATCCTGTGAAATCCTTAAAAATTCCCACAACAAAATTTTTTAATTTGGAAAATAATTGGAAACCTTTGAAATCTTGCCAATACTGTGATTTTTTTAAAAAAGATTTATTTATTTATTTGAAAGGCAGAGTTGCAGAGAGGTAGAGGCTCTCCATCCATTGGTTCACTCCCCAAATGGCCGCAACAGCTGGAGCTCTGCCAATCCGATGCCAGGAGCCAGGAGCTTCTTCCAGGTCTCCCACATGGGTGCAGGGGCCCAAGGACTTGGGCCATTTTCCATTGCTTTCCCAGGCCATAGCAGAGAGCGGGATCGGAAGTGGAGCAGCCAGGACTTGAACTGGTTCTCATACGGGGTGCCGGCACTGCAGGTGATGGCTTTACTCGCTATGCCACAGCTCAGGTCCCATGCGATATTCTTTTTAAAAATCCATTTCCCAACAGAATGGGAGAAAATATATTCAAGCTACTTCTCTCAGAAAGGATTGATATGCATCATATATCAGCAACTCAAAAAAACTTAACAATAAAAAATAACCAGTCCAATGGAGAAATGGAAAAAAGGACAGGAACACACAGTTCTCAAAAGAAGACATACAAGTGACCAACAAATATCTGAAACAATGCTCAACATCACCAGCCGTCAGAAAAACAAATAAAAATCACAAGGCAGTATCATCTCACCTCTGTCAGGATGGCTACTCTCCAGAAGTCAGACAGCAATAAATGCTGGAAAAGGTGTGGAGAAAGGGGAACACCTGCACACTGCACACTGTTGGTGGGAACGTGAATTAGTGCAGCCATTGTGGAAAACACTATGGAGAGTTCTAGAAAAACCAGAAATAGACGTCATAAAATCCAGCAGTCCTACTACCAGGTATCTACCCAAAAGAAATGAACTCATTTTATCAGAGACAGCAATTCTGCCACGTTTTTAGCAGCACTGTTCACAATAGCCAAAATGCAGAATCCCAGGTGTCCATCTTCAGGTGAACAGAAAGTCTGACACATATACATAATGGAACATTATTCAGCTATAAAAAGAATGAAATTCTGTCTTACACAGCAAAGTGGTTGAAACTTGAGGAAATCATGTTAAGTGAAATAAACCAGACACAGAAAGGCAAATATTGTATGTTCTACCTATACGGGAGCTAAAATAAAAACAAAGAGCCATGTCTCCATTTTGTTGCAAATAGTGTTTTGCCCAAATTTGTTTTAAATATTTATTCAATAAGTTATAGGAATTATATACTACTATAGTATTAATGATTTTGTGACGATTTTAAAATTTGTGAGTGAAATTGAACATCTTTAAAAACATGTTTTCTAAAATATGTAAATAAGCTATGAAGTTAAAAAACATCTATTCCCTTTCCTTCATAGTCTCTCTTTGGTTTGTTCTTGGATCATGAACTAGTACATGCTAGCAGAGTAGTTGAGGGTATTAACTCTTTTTTTCTTTTTCTGAAAAATTAATTAATTTATTTGAAAGGCAGAGTTATAGAGAGGCAGATGCAGAGGGAGAAAAAGAGGTCTTTCATCTCTTGATTTACTCTCCAAATGGCCACAACAGCTGGTGCTGAGCTGATCTGAAGCCAGGAGCCAAGAGCTTCTTCCAGGTCTCCCACACGGGTGCAGGGGCCCAAGGACGTGGGCCATCTTCCACTGCTTTCCCAGGTCATAGCAGAGAGCTGGATCAGAAGTGGAGCAACCAGGTCTTTACTGGTTCCCATATAGGGTACCGGCACTGCAGGTGGTGGCTTTACCTGCTATGCCACAGTGCCGGCCCCTCTTTTTCCTTTTTTAAAAATTTATTTATTTAACAGACAGAGCAAGACAGAGAGAGAAAGAGAGATCTTCCATCTGCTGGTTCACTCCACAAAATGGGACTGAACCAGGCTGGATTTCCCACAGGGGTGACATGAAGCCAAAGACTTGGGACATCCTCCTCTGCCTTCCCAGGTACATAAGCAGGAAGCTGGACTGGAAACAGAGTAGCAGAACTCAAACCTGCACACTAATGTTGGAGGTTGGTATTGTAAGCAGTATCTTCACCCACTGCACCACAATGCTGGGCCTGGAAATAATCTCTTAAATTCCTGCTCTGATGTCTATTACCTGTGAGCCCACAGACAAAATTATTTAACCAGGACCGGCTACGTGATTTGCTATGCCCAGTGCAAAATGAAAATATGGGCCCTTAGTTAAAAACTTAAGAATCTGAAGAATTTAACAGCAGAGTGTTAAAGCAAATACTAGGCTCTGTGCGACTGTACAGGTTGCGTGCCCAAGAACCCAGCTCTCACCTAAATACTCCAAGTCTCCGCTTCTCTATTTTCCTCCAGGTGAAATGAAGATAATGATAGCACCCACTGCATGGGCTTGTGAAGACTGATACACATAAAATATTTCTCACAGTGCTTGCCCCGTATGAGCTCTCAGTCCATGGGAACTGTTGAATTTATGTCCTTCATTAGACTCTACGCCTCTCCTTCACCATGCCAATCCATTGTACAGCCTGCTGACAGAGCAATCTTGTTCAGCACACCCCAGATTATGCACCTGCTCTGCTAGTACAGTCTGTGTATGGTTTAAGTTCTCCCAAAGTTCATGGGCAGGAAGCTTGGTACTCAGTGTGCTGGTGTTTGGAGGTAGTGCACCTGTAAAAGGTGAGGCCTAGGACAAAGTAATTAGGTCACTGTCATCAGAAGGCATTATTGTGGTTCTCATGGAACTCCGGTTAGTTCCCACAAGAATGAATTGTTACCAAAAGAGCAAGCCTGTCACAGAATCTCTCTTTCTGTCTCAACATATGATTTCTTTCTTTCTTTCCTTTTTATTTTTACTTATTTGAAATGCAAAGAGACAGAGGAGGGTGGGGAGAGAGTAAGAGAGAGAGATGCCTCATCTGCTGGTTCACTCACCAAATGCCCACAACATCCAGGGCTGGGCCAGCTAAAGACAGGATCCAGGAACTCAATCCGTCTCCCATGTGGGGTGGCAGGGACTCAAGTATTTGAGTCACTATCTGTTGCCTCCCAGGGTGCACATTAGCTGGAAGCTAGAGTTGGATGTGGAGCCAGGACTTAAACCCAGGTACTCCAAAATGGGATGTGGCAGGCCAAGCAGTGTCCTCACCACTACTCAAATGCCTGCCTCCATGTGATTGCTTCTGCAAATCTGTCTAAGATGAGGTCTAACATGAGGCCCTAACCATAGGCTCAACAGATGGGGCTGCTCCAAAACTGAGCTAAAGTCACCTCTTGGGACCTCTGTTGTGGCGTAGTGGGTAAAGCCACCGCCTGCAGTGCCCATATGGGCGCCGGTTCAAGTCCCTGCTGCTCCACTTCCAATCCAGCTCTTTGCTATGGCCTGGGAAAACAGTAGAAGATGCCCTAAGTCCTTGGGCACCTGCACCCACGTGGGAGACACAGAGGAAGCTTTTGGCTCCTGGCTTCGGACTGGCACAGTTCTGGCTGTTGTGGCCACTTGGGGAGTGAACCAACAGATGGAAGACCTCTCTCTCTCTCTGCCTCTCCTTCTCTCTCTGTATAACTCTGACTTTAAAATAAATAAATTAATCTTTAACAAAAATAAAGTCACCTGTTTTTTTTTAATTTATTTTTTATTTTTTATTTTTTTGACAGGCAGAGTGGACAGTGAGAGAGAGACAGAGAGAAAGGTATTCCTTTGCCGTTGGTTCACCCTCCAATGGCCGCCGCGGCCGGTGCACTGCAGCGGGCGCACCGCACTGATCCGATGGCAGGAGCCAGGTACTTTTCCTGGTCTCCCATGGGGTGCAGGGCCCAAGTACCTGGGCCATCCTCCACTGCACTCCCTGGCCACAGCAGAGAGCTGGCCTGGAAGAGGGGACCTATTTTCTTTATAAACTATGTAGCCTCAGATATTTTTGTTAGAGCAACAGGAAATGAACTAGTACCTGGTTTGTTTGTTTTTTTTTAAATCCCCACTGCCTTCAAATTACATTATATTTATTTATTTTCACTTTATTTGAAGGACAGAAAGTGTTCCTCTGCTGGTTCACTCCCCAAATGCCCACAACAGCCATGGGTTGGCCAGGCTGAATTCAGCAGTCCAGAATTGCATCCGGGTCTCCCACATGAGTGGCAGGGACCCAAGTACTTGAGTCATCAACGGCTTCCTCCCCGGGTGCACAAAGTGAGAAGCTGGATTGGAAACACAGTCACCAGGACTTAAATCAGGCACTCAAATATGGGATGCAGGCGTTCCAAGCAGTGACTTTAACCACTCTGCCAAATGCCCATCTCTGCCTAGAGATTAAAATCCAAATTTCTTGATCTAGCTTGAATCCAGTTTTCCAGCTTCCTCTCCCATCACCTGTCTGAGTTGGATCTGACATCCCTGGGCCTTTGCTTGTCCTGTTCCTTCTGGCAGAAATGCCTTCTCCTCAGGGCTGTATGGCACACAGGAGAATCTAGGTAGTGCTTTACATTCTCTTAGGATCTAGACTGGAAAACAGAGAGTTACTCAAGAGATTGTGCAATAGTACAAAGTGGGAGTGGCCAAGGAAAACCAGTGTCATGAAAGTTCAGAAAAAGCAGAAGTAGTGATTGAAATGACTCTTTTAGAAGCATTTCTTTTCATAGTTCATCAATGGCTATGATATTCTATATAAACTGTGTGTTATGTGAACCAAAACCCCTAGTTGAATGGATTCTTTTCAAAAATACAATTCCTACTTTTAAGGTAATACATGCTAACCTTGGGAGAGGGTTCAATATGCTTCTTTTAGTTAAAATTTTCTTTTGGCAGAAGTTTTAGGTTCATAGCAAAATCGAGCAGAAAGTTCTTGGATACCCTCTGTACCCCTATCCAGCCACCCCCACCCCCACTCTTGACATCCTGCACCATGGGGGTGTACTGAATATCTGCACTGAGTCATGATCACCTACATTATCACCTACAACCCATAGCTTCCACTGCACTTCACTCTTGATAGTCACATCTTACAGGTCTGCACAGGTACAGAATGCCAGGTATGAGAACCCACCAGCACAGTGTCCCACAGAGTGGTTTCACTGCCCTAAGCACCCTGTGTGCGCGGCCCTTTCAGCCCTCCTTCTTCCCTGGCCTCTGGCGACCACTAGTCATTTTCCTGGCCCCCTGGTTTGTGTGTGTGTGTGTGTGTGTGTGTGTTTTCTGGCATGTGCTATAGTTGGAATCACAGGATGCAGCCTTTTTAGACTGGCGTCTATCACTTAGTACGTTCATTTAAGTTTTCTCCATGTCTTTTTAGAAGGCGAGATTTATTTTTTTAAACAAAATAAAGCATTCAAAAATGCAAGTCATGTTTAATTACATAGTGTAGAATATTTAGAAATTTCTCACTTTTATTGTGAAATGTCCTCATTAAAATCTAATAGATGCTGTTATCAACAGCTGTTGTGCTGAGGACCTGTCAGTGGGATAATATGCCCACACATACTAACCATCAGAATTGGCAGAGATGGTGTTCCTGAAGGTTCTCTGAATTTGGGGGACAAGCATTATGGTTTAAAATACCTAATTTTTGAAAGTGAAAGTATTGGTTTATCTACCAAAAAACCCCACCCTGTGGTGGAATAATGTGAAGGCTGTCTCATAATCACTATCTTTGTACGCTCTCCCCTCCCGAGTCTGAGACTGCAGCCCACCCTTACCACATCAGCTTTCTCTTTAGCAGGTTCACTGCCACCTGCACAACGTGCTATCCTCTTCCTATTCGCCAAACACTGCAACAGAAGCACTCTGTAACCATTACTGTGGTTTCTCAGATCCATTTCCCTGGGCTTTAAGAGACTGGCATGATTTAAGCAGATGATGGTGGAGGGAAGGGCACAGGAGGTCTTACAGGAAAGAACTAAAGAATGATCAAAAGTAAGGATGAAGCCATCAGATTCAAGCTTGGGTATTGTGAGTGTGTTTTACTCTGAAAATCTAAGTTATTATCTGTTAGGAGGTTAGGAAACTTCACCACATACACATTATTTATATAATAAATACATGTAAGGGTATGTTGAAAAGTTGGTGGGAAATGGAATGAAGGGGCAGATATTTGGCCCAGTGGTTAAGAGGCTGCTTAAGGTGCTCACATCCAATATCCAAGTCCTTGGGTCAAGTCCTGGCTCCGATTCTGATCCAGCTTCCTGCTCATGCACACCCTGGGAGGCAGCAGTGATGGCTCAGCTGCTTGGGACCCTGCCAGCCAAGTGGAAGACCCAGATTGAGTTCCAGGCTCCTGATGTTGTCCTGGTCCAGCCTAGGCTGTTGTGGGCATTTGGGGAGTAAATCAGCAGATGGATCTCTCTCTGCCCCTCTCTCTGTCTGTCTCTCTCTGCCTCTCTCCCTCCATTTCTCTGCCATTCAGATAAGATGATGATAAATTAATAAACTTTTAGGGGCTGGCACTATGACACAGTGGGTTAACGCCCTAGCCTGAAGTGCTGGCATCCCATATGGGCACTGGTTCTAACCCCGGCTGCTCCACTTCCAATCCAGCTCTCTGCTATGGCCTGGGAAAGCAGTACAAGATGGCCCAAGTCTTTGGGCCCCTGCACCTGCTCGGGAGACCTGGAGGAAGCTCCAGGCTCCTGGCTTCAGATCGGCACAGCTCCAGTCATTGGGGCCAACTGGGGAGTGAACCATTGGATGGAAGATCTCTCTCTGCCTCTCCTCTCTGTGTAATTCTGACTTTCTTATTTATTTATTTATTTATTTATTGACAGGCAGAGTGGATAGTGAGAGAGAGAGAGACAGAGAGAAAGGTCTTCATTTTCTGTTGGTTCACCCCCCAATGGCCGCTGTGGCTGGCGCACCGCGCTGATCCAAAGCCAGGAGCCAGGTGCTTCTCCTGGTCTCCCATGCGGGTGCAGGGCCCAAGCACTTGGGCCATCCTCCACTGCATTCCCGGGCCACAGCAGAGAGCTTGACTGGAAGAGGAGCAACCAGGACAGAATCTGGCGCCCCGACCGGGACTAGAACCCGGTGTGCCGGCACTGCAGGCAGAGGATTAGCCTATTGAGCCGCAGTGCCGGCCCTTGACTTTCAAATAAATAAATAAATCTTTAAAAAAAAAACTTTTAGAAAATAGAAGTGAAAGGTAAGTTTATTTTGGTATACCATTATTTGAAATCCATGCCCATGAGAGATCTTCCAAAAGTTCATGAAAAATGCATATCATGAACAAAACTGTCCATGGATTTTGAAATTTTTGCACCAAAATGAATTTATTTTTTAATTCCATTTTCCATGAACTTTTTGCAGCACTCTTTACAAAGCATCCTGCCTGTTGGGTATTACTTTGAAATATATTTTTGGATAATCTAACCAAAGTCTGAAAGCAGCTCCTACAACTCGGGAGGTGCTCTTTAGAAACAGTCACTCAAATCACACAGACACAAAGTTAGGAGGACACCTATGTACAAAGTCTGAAAAGTATGTGTCAAGGTGAACTTGCCTTGCTATCTAAGCACCGAGAGACTGATGTTAGGAAGTAACCATTAGACAATCTGGGCCCCTACCTCTCTCAAGTATCCCAGACTACTTCTTGGGCCATGAACTAAACTTCCCCCATAGAAAACCAGTTTATCTCAGTTCTATGACCTGAAAACAAAAGGCACGACTATATCTATCCTTTTTTTAAGATTTATTTTATTTATTTGAAAGACAATTACAGAGAGAGGTAGAGGCAGAGAGAGAGGTCTTCCATTCGCTGGTTTACTCTCCAAATGGCCAGAACAGCTGGAGCTTCTTCTGGGTCTCCCACATGGGTATAGGGGCCCAAGTACTTGAGCAATCTTCTACTGCTTTCCCAGGTGCATTAGCAGGGAGCTGAATCAAAAGTGGAGCAGCTGGGACTTGAACTGGCATCCATGTGGTATGCCAGATCTGCAGGCCTGGGCTTTAGCCTGCTGCGCCATAGTGCCAGCCCCTACATCTTTCCTTCTTAAACAGGATTCTTTCCTATTCTTCCTGCCACACACACTTTTTTTCTTTGTTACTCATTTAGTAAGGGGTATTATTTTTAATTGGCATGTAACAGTATATGCCTGCCATATTATATTTATTTAAGAGGCACAGAGACAGAGAGACAAAACAGACAGAGGCCTTCCATACACTGGTTTACTCCCAGGTGTCAGTACCAGTTAGGGCTGAGCTAGGCTTAAACTGGAAGACAGGAGTTCAGTGTGACTCTCCCATGTGGGCAGCAGGGACCCAACCATTTGAGCCATCACCTGCTGCCTCCCAGGGTGTGCATTAGCAGGAAACTGGAATCAAGAGCAGAGCCAGGACTGAACACAAACACTCTGACATGGGATGCAGATATCCCAAGTGTCTCTTAACCACTATGCCAAATATATACCCCGCTGTATATTTCTAATTCTGGTGACTGCCTTATTCTACGCAGTTTTGCTAACATTCTTTTTCACCTATTAACCACAATCTGAAATCAATGTGTTAATGAAAGATAAACACAAATAAAGTACCATGTCCTACACACCGCACCCTTTCCCAGAAACTTCTAAAGATCAGTGGTTGTGATGGGTTAGAAAGAGAGAAGGATGACTAGGGAGAGCATAGAAGAGTTTTAAGGCAGTGAAACTTTTTATATGATGTGATGTATGTTGTTACACATTTGTCCAAACTCATGGACTACCCAACACCAAGAGTGAACCCTGATGTCAACTCTGGACATTGGGTGGCAATGATGCTGTAAATGCAGGTTAATTCGTTAAAATATGCCACTCTAGTGGGTGATGATAATGGAGATTCTATTTATGTGGGACATGGGGGTAGATCTAAAGGACATCTTAGTACCTTCTGTTCAGTTTTTCTGAACCTAAGTCTACTTAGAAAAACAAAGTCTATTTGAAAAAGGTAATGAGAGGATTATCTGTGCAGATTCCTTGTGGAATGTTATGGTCACAGGGAAAGAGATGGACCACTGGAGATGGAAGTCTGGACAAGAGGCATTTTTGCAGACTCATGTGTCACTTGTATCAGTCAGGGCCCTCCCAGAAGCAGACCCCAAATGGAACTCAACAAGCAAAGATGGCATTAGGAGCAATCTCTGTGATAGAAGACCGGAGGGACAGCAGCAGCCAGGGGCGTGATGCAGACAAGGGGCAAGTGGAGGGAAGTGACTGCAGTCTAGAAGGCAACAAGGACTTCTGAGGAGTCCCCAGGCCAAAGTCACCAGTCAGATGGAGCCCATGTCTTCTCAGAAAGTTCTGCCGTAGAGTCTGCCCTACTCGGTCACCTGCAGGGAGCTGCACACGGGAAGTGAGGATTTCAGCATACATCTGCTAGGCCCTTGGCCAGTTCCTCTCATTCCCAGTTGGAGATCTCTGAGCCGTCATCTCCCAGAAGGCACCACATGTTAATGGGCAAATGCTCATATTCACTGTCTTTTACAAGATACACAAGGGGTTGGTGTTGGGGCTCAGTGGGTTAAGCTGCCGCTGTGACACTGACATCCCAGAACAGAGTGCTGGTTTGAGTCACACGCTTTACTTCTGATCCAGCCTTCCTGCTGGGAAGGCAGCAGATGATAGCCCAAGTACCTGGGCCTCTGCCATCATGAGGCCTGAATGGAGTTTCAGGTTCCTAGCTTAGGCCTGGCCCAGCCCTGGTCATTGTGGCCATCTGGGGAGTGAAAGTGGCTAGAAAAATCTCTCTCTATTGCTCTTGATCTGCCGTTCAAATAATAAATAAATAAATCTCACACACACACACACACATATACCTATATATATGAGAGCACTTCCAAAAATTCTTGGAAATTAGAATTAAAAGATAAGTTTGTTTTGGTGAAAAAAATCCTGATTGATGCATGATTTCTTCCTAACCCAAATTTTCCATGAACTTTTTGAAAACCCTCACACATCAGTTTAAATGAAGCTCCAGTGTTAGAAACTGCTCTTGGTGATGAGGGAGTTCTGACGGACAGGCTGTAGCGTGTTTCTCCAGGCCACTTCTGGATCATCCGTATTCCCTTCCAGATTTCTCTTTAGTTTCTGACACTCATAGCCAAGCTACTAAGAAATTAAGAGATAAACCTATTCATCATGAAGTATTCCTGCATTACTTTTCTTTTCCACTTATCTCTGCCCTTTTATTCCTAGACTAAGTAAAATTCCTCTCAGATCCTTTTACATTAGAGCATGATTTGTGTGATTAGGTAGGTTAGCAGTGCCTGAACTGGCTGCTTACACCTATGCTACTTTTATTATGATATTACTACACTCTATGACATTATATTCTATGTTTCTGACCAAGGAAATCAACCCACACAGAATGCTTATGCATTATATATATATATATATGTATGTATATATGTATATATATTTAAATAACTAACTTCAAATCCTTTTCTAGAACAAGGCAAATACAAATCAGTGATCCAACAATATATAATTCATACAACTTAATAAGCATTGCAAATGAGAAGAAGGATTACTATTTTCATTTCTTCATCTAATAATTATGTTCTCTCTTGCAAAAGCCTCACTCACCTGGAAGAATTTATATAATGTCCTCAATTTGCTGTGGGTAGGTGATGTTTAAGCAGTGTGGTATGCAAAGGTATCATATGTTAGTTTCAGCACAGGACCTCATCCAATCTATCTGACTGACTTAGGAAATCAGGTATGGGTGTTGTCCTGATTAATTATTTAGGCCAGGCATGGAGGAGAGGAGGAGCTATAGGGACTAAAGTATGGCCA